>NC_056458.1:3942527-4287327 GCF_018296145.1 Oncorhynchus tshawytscha | reverse complement strand
TATGCTTAAGTTTTGTTTTTGCCTCTTTTACTTTCGGTTTTATACACAATCTTCAAACAGCTGAAAATACAATATTTTTGGTTATGGAAAAGATATTTCAATGAATGCATAGTGCATCTTTAACCATAATTTATTCATATTACTTTACTAAAATATTTCAGTTGTGTGTGTGTATACATTTGTTTTATTTGATGACTTTATTACTTCATTCCAAGTCATCTCTATAGAGCTGCCCCCTATCCTGTCTGACAAATCAGTATTTTAGTAGTTCTTTAAAGTAAATAAGGCATAATGTTATGAATACTGGATACCAACTATCAATCACTTAGAGTAGATCATGTATTTTCAGGTAGAGCCCACACAGATCGACAAGGAACGCAATGGATTGAGGTCAATTAAGTTTATTACCACTTTTTCTGCGCTAAATTATGTAGAATATTGGCTTGTTGGAAACTACAACACCCCTACTACATCGGGCTAGAATCGATTTATCACTAGAGAAGCTGCACGTTGAGCTCCGAAAACCTGAACAAAATGGAAGTCAAGTAATTGAAGCGACATCGATCAATTAGTTGTTTAATTTGAGAAAAATAACAGACATTTCAGTTCATTGCTCAACACTAGAGATCAGATAAGCATGGATCCAATTAATGTCTACATGGGGGTAAAGTAGTGTGGACGACGATAACCACAGAGGGCTGTGGATTCACACCGACAGCTAGCGCTTGTTAACCCACAGAAGAATACATGTTATAAACTGTCAACATTTCACTGTTAGATTTGACAGCAGGATGTTTTTTCAGCATTCGCTCTCCCAGTTCCAACTTGTGGTTGACCATTCATTCAGGTGGTCCATTTTTCAATGCAGCTCCAAACGTCCCCTCTATTCAAACCTGTTTTTGCAGCTGTAGACAGTGAATCCAGACTATATATTTTTCTCCATTCAACAAAAGCCTTGAGTACTCAACAGGGTTCTACTGGTTGGGTTTAGGATCCAGAGGGTACAGAGAGAGGCATAACTACAGACCACACATACCGTAGTAGTAGTACACCCACCCCAGTGTGGTCTACCCTCCATCGGGCAACAGACCAGACATGAGGCCAGGGAAGGGGCTCTTCCTTCCACTTAATGTGAGGGTGGGTAGGTGAATTTGATCCATATTTCTGCCCTCCTAGAGTCTTGTTGACACTGTTAAATGTAGCAGCCAAAGAGAAGCCAGCACATGCACAAGATTTGGTTCTGTGTGCCAAGATACTGCCCTCCTAGTGTGCCTTTTCATAATGTGTCTATCTATACTCATGACTACCAAGCTGTTTTGTGGGTCTAAGTAGTGCAGCCTATCCATTCTGCCCAGGCAAGCCAACCCTGGTATTGTAGCCAGTCAAGCCTAGCTAAACCATGCTGGGTGTATGCAAACTATGCATGTAGCCAGCCAAGTCAAGGCATTCTGGGTCTATTTGCTGCCTCCCAACCTCCCTTTGTCATGATTTGCAGCCTCCCTCCTGAGCAACACCCCCTCCAATTGGTTTGATTGCATTTTTGGGGCAGCACTCAGGCTGATCAGCATGTGTCCCTGCTTAATCTTCCTCCTGGTCACTTCCCCTGATGTTAACCAAAAGAGCTTTGGAGAAGGTGCTAGTTCTGGAATACTGCTGTAGAATTCCACCACTCCAGACATGCTTCAGTAAGGCTGTGTCTAACAGAGGAGGTTGGTGGCACATTCATTGGTGAGAACAGTTTCCATGTGTTTGATGCCATTCCATTCCAGCCACTATTATGAGCCATCCTCCCCTCAGCAGCCTCCACTGGTGTCTAATGCAAACATATCTTACACCTGCTAGTCTGCCAGTATCAGTTTTCAAAGCATCCTTTCTTTCCAGGGGAATGTTATTGCCAACCTCTTATTGTGTAAGACAATCATTGGAAATAATTACCATAATAAAGCTGCAATTCTGACTAAGAGTTTTTGGCTTTGTGGCACACACACACACAAACACATTGTTCTCTGAAATCCTATAATCTTGCAGCGTTTAAGGTAATTACTCTTGTTGTGGATGGGAGGCTGGTGGTACTATGAGGGAGAAACAGTGGAACAGCAACCAGCCAAGCCCCCTGCTCTACTGCTCTAATCCTATTGTAGTTCTCAGCAGAGCGCTGGAGCATCCACACACACACTTCTCTAATTCAGTAGGGAGGGAGGGAGGGAACAACAACAACAAACATTTTGGCTGAGTGAGACAGGTGTTATATCCCCCAATACATCTGTTTCAGTGTAGTAGGTTTAAAGGTGTTGATGTGGCACAAATTGAGGGAGTAAACACAAACATGCGTGTTCATGTTTTAGCGTAGACTGTGAAGAGATCTATCAGCTGGTTATCTGTTCCCAAGTGTGGCCATGTTTTGGTGTGAAGGAGAGGATCATTCCCAGCGGGCAGCGAGTGTATTAGAGTAGAGCCAGGCTGAACCAGAGCCAGGCAGAGCCACCAGACAGTGTTTGTGGTGTTTAGGTTTGTATGGAGTGGAGAGGAGTAGTGTGGAGCTCCATAGCTCCTCCCAGTGGGGTTGGTGCATCGGAGCAGAGCCAGGCCGACCCAGAGCCAGGCAGAGCAGAGCCACCAGACAGATGGCCGAGCTGAGGAGCACTGGAGCACTAATTACATGGGAACATCCTGTGGGGAGGCCAGAGCCTAACCACACTCTCCATTTCCTCTTTTCTCTCTTTTCTGTCTCTCTCTTTCTCCTTCACTCTCTCTCTTTCTTTATGTCTCTCCAGGTCTCCTGAGGAGGGGCCGTCCTTGGGAGGAAGCAGAGGCTCTGCATGCTGCGCTGAACGAGGGAGGATGAAAGAGAGAGAGAGAGAGGGGCAGCTGATCCACGTCTTTATACCCAAGCCATCCACCTTTAACTTCTTCATCCTCTTCATCACCACCCTCATCATCACTTTTCTTATTCAACATGTTGTGTGGAGGCTGTTACTGTTTATAACTGGAAAGAGGGAGAGCTTTGTTTAACCCTATAGAAGCCTCAGTCACACCACTCCATGGACTGGCCAATCACACAAAGCAGTGGGCTGAAGCCAGCCAATCGGCTCGGCAGCTGATGGCCTCTGACCTTTTCGGGTTGTCTACTAAGAGTGAGTCACAGAAACACCTGGCCCCTCCCGCAGTGCTATACTACTGAATGCTGAACATGGATCTGTCTGTCCGTCCATCTGTCTGTATGTCTGTCTGTCACATGGCCTGTCAATCTGCACCAAGAGCAATATCATGACATTCCACCACACAGAGGTTCTTTACTGACTGCCGTCACTATAACAACCACCACAACCATCAAAACCAGGAAGTCACTTAAAGGCCAAAAAATGTATAAATAGTGAACAAAGTCAGTGACCCCATTTCTCTCTCTCCATCCACCATGACAGTCAGGTCTGATGATCCATCCAGCCAGCCTTAAGACTTTGAGCTTATACATTAATGACACACAGTGCAGGCAGGTTTCTTATTTTCTTTTCATCCCCCTTCCATGTTATATTTTGTTTCTATGCCTTTTTTAGCACTTATATTAAAACAGTGCCGGCCACACCGTACCATACTCAGTAAGTGATCAAATATGTTTTTATTCTACCCTGTGATGTTGGATATGAAACTGGAGGTAATTCTTGATTGCCTATGATTGTTTCAGTAGGCTTAAGGTGAGACCTCCCCAGCTCATTGATGAAAGGACACTGGAGTAGTACATGTTTTATAGTTATTCTATATTATTGTTATTGTTTTTTTTTAAATATGTAAATTCTCCATTTGAATCTATAGAAGCCGTTTTGAAGGGGTGTACGATATACTTGTTTTTACCCTGCTTTGAAGGGAGCAATGCATTCTATACAGTGGGAGAAGTAGCCTAGCATGCATTGGCCCTATCTGTGAACAATGTTCCTTTTAACCAAATTTATCTCAGATGGTTGGATTTGAGGTTCCGGACTGGATGCACCACCCACGTTGAAAGAGAGTGACAGTGGCACCTTTTAATGGTGGATTAAGATTCACTATCCCCAACCAGTCACAATAGCTGTCTTTGTGCACACACAGGGATTATTTTACCCCTTGTGGATATCCCATTCCTGGAGTCGAGGAAAGAAAAGGACCCTTAAAAGAGGGAGCCTCAGTCGGTTGTAGTCATAAGTTAATTAGCCACAGAAATCAAACCCTTCGAAAGGCATCATATTGCCCAGGTTAAATTGGATGAGTTTTTACCCTTATTCACCCTCAAATGGGGACTAGGAGTTGTGGCATTGGAAAAAAAGCACTGCTTTCATAGGATACAGAAGAAAATACATTTTTATCTCTGATTCACTATATACACAATGGAGATTATTCTTTACTGCCTATGTCATATACTAATGGACCATTCTATGCATCAGTTTGGGCATCATATTTGACAGTTTATGCAATATCATGCAATCTACTCTAACATAATATGTCAAAGAGGAAGACAATAATCATTTTTAGGACGAATTCTGTACTTTACAACGCAACGAAAGCAACTTTTCTCCAACACACAACTCTACAGAAGGAATATGTGGTTTCATATTTTCTATTGAAAGGAAAGCACCTTGTAGAACTTGATGTGAAAATGTGTGGAAATTTTGTGATAGATTGAATTCATTGGATAGGCTTTGAAATGGTTATTGTGTAGTAACGTATGGGTCTGACTCATCTTGGCTTGGTGTGTGTGTGTGGGGGTCGTGGGATGATGGATGTGTCTCTATTGCCAGTTAATTAGTCTCAGCTTCCCTCGCTAGATCTGTGACCCAAATGTTACCCTAGCAAGTCCACTACTTTTGACCTAGGCCCATAGGGCTCTGATCAAAGGTAGTGCACTATATAGGGTAATATTTCAGAAGCAGACATAAACTGTGAGGAGGAGAGCTCTCTGAATGTGATTCTATCCAACCTGATGTGTTTACTAAGCAGCAGCATCTTAATCAAGTTTCTTATCTTTCTTTCTTTTATGGACTTTCTTTTTATACAAATTAGTTTTATATATGACTGCAATAGAGATATATAGCTATATTATGCAGCGATTTTAATATATTGTAAATGATGGCTTGGATGCAATGTATTTATTTGTTTGTTAATGAAGATTGAAGAAGAATCTGTAAAGGGAAGTTGATGTTTTAAGTATATTCTTAAGTATACACTTTATTGTCTCTTTGGGTTAAGAAAGGCTCCTACGTATACATTCATCATATTGTATTGCAATGAAACAACACAATACCTTTTTACATCACTGAGAATCCTTGTGTTTACTGTGATCATGAATTGGATATCATACACACACGCAAACGCACAGACACACACAAACACATACACAGGGAACTGCATCGTTAACCGTTTTATAACCGAAGTATTGTTCTAAGCTCTATTGCCCAATGCTTCATTTTGTATTTTCAAGTGTCGCTTCTTTTTCTAGACCAACAAATCAAAGTATTTTGCACGTTAATTTTCATTTGATTTTGAGAAGGTGATATTCAGGGATTTATTTGTAACCCTTACTTAGCCCATAACTGGCATGTTGTTCTAGAATCCACTTCACACATTCTATAGAACTCTGTAGAACACTCTCCCACAGAGCACAGAACACTTTTATGCTGGCATTCTGTCTTAGAACAACAGTAGAGGAGCACATTGTTTTGTTTGGATGGGTTATGAATAGAGGTTCACGCAATTCCAAATTTACATAATTTAGATCAAATATCCTTTAGAAGTAAAAACATAATTTGTATGGAGTAATTCTATTTGAATAATCACAGGAGTGATGTATTGAGAATGTGCTCTTTCTTGTCATACAAGAATCATGTAAAAAGAGGCCTATTTCTGATATTGAGCAGAAAACAGAGGTTATTTTTATTTTTAGAATAACTGTGTTAAAAATAAGTGAAAAAGAAAATACAAGCGATCAACAAAATTATTCTAGAACTTAACTGTGACACTCCCTCAGGGGGTGATATGAAATGTACACCTATATGTAAATGATCAAATAAACGTATTTAATCAAAGTGTATCACAGCGTCATCATTTGCATCTGATTCTCGTGTGTTTCCTTCTTTTAATTTTTTTAAATCTTTGAAGATATATTTTATCTTTCAAAATATCTTTGACTGTGAAGGCAGATGACAAAAAATAACAGTATCACCATTAAGAATCAGTTGAATCACATGAGTTGACTAGTCATTTCTCTTTTGAAGTAGTCAAATTAGATTACGTGGCGCCATTTAGTTTGAGCCAACATTCAGAACAGAGCCCAGAACCCTTCAAAAGCTCCCTCACACATTTGTGTATCTAGAAACACACACAAGGAAGAGTAGACGGCCAGTACACCTGAAAGGAAGGTAATGCATAGGCTCATTTAGAAAGGACCTCAGGAAGGGGAGTGGGCCAAGGAACCTATTTTGCTATGGGGCCATTTTTTTCCTCTCTTTTCAGTGGGAGACAGACTCACAAAGGCTTGATTTTAATCATGGCCAACTAGGTAAGAGAGAGAGTATGGCTGAGTTTGGAGCGTTGAATCAATGAAGCCTTGTATTGTTCCGTGAGGTGTACCAACCATGTAGCCAGGCAACACAGCTTTATGCTAAGCCACTGACAGAGATTCTTTGGTTCCTGAGTTTAGGTAAGCCTGTGGTCACTATACTGTGTGTTTCAGTCAGAGACACACTAGCTGAGATACAACACAGAAAATGAATGTGAACCTGGTGTACACAGAGGAACTTTTTTTTCAGATCTACATACATATACAGTGTCAAAACACAATATTTGCCTGGAAAGGGAGGGGGAGGTAAAAGCTCAAACGGTTTGCAGACATATTTCATTAGAAATATGTCAAAATGTTGACGTTCAACCATAGTTACATGTCCTTGACCGAAGGGTAGTTAGGGTGACGTATAGCTACAATAGGTTTCCTGTCTCCATTAGGGTGTAGACAGGAAACAGAGAGACACACACAGCACTCCAGTCAGCTCTCCTGGAAATTCCATGTGTTCTTTTCCACTGAAACCTACAGAATATAATCCTTTGACAACACACGGAGTCAGTTTAGGTACTGTGCAGTACCACCTTGTCCACATCTGACTCTAACAAATACAAGTGTATTACCACACATACAATATATAGCTTACTCCACCAATATGGAACGGATGTGGTCAAAGGCCTGAACATATACCCACAGTAAAAAAAACAGATCCGAAATTCCAATTAGTTTATTTACCAAGCTAAAAATGAACACGTCTTATGTCTTTGTGCCAACATAAATTTAGGTCACTCATAACAAATTTTAAAAGGTCTATTCATTTTATTACATAATATTATGTATTATTACGTCTGTAAAATTACATATACATAGGCAAAATCATTAGTGGCTTGCTTCCGTACGCAGATAGGCTAATAGTATGGATTATCCCTGAGGGTTGGAAAGAATAACAGAACATTTTCCAAAGTAAAGATACTTTAATAGAAAATAACTCAAGTAAAAGTGAAAGTCAGTAAAATACTACTTGAGTAAAAGTCTTAAAGTATTTGGTTTTAAATATACTTTAAATATAGTATTAAAAGTAAATGTAATTGCTAAAATATACTTAGTGTTAAAAGTAAAACTATAAATAATTTACAATTCCTTATATTAAGCAAACGAGACGGCATAATTTGTGTTTTTATTTTTACGGATAGCCAGGGACAGACTCCAACACTCAGGCACAATTTATAAATGAACCGTATGTATTTAGTGAATCTGCCAGATCAGAGGCAGTAGCGATGACCAGGGATGTGTGTGAATTTGACAATTTTCCAGTCCTGCTAAGCATTCCAAATTGAATGACTACTTTTGGGTGTCAAGGAAAATGTATGGAGTAAAAAGTACAATATTTTTTTTAGGAATGTAGTGAAGTAGTCAAAAATATAAATAGTAAAGTACACATACCCCCCAAAAAACGACTTGAGTAGTACATAAAAAAAAAATCCTTAAGTACTTTACACAACTGACATTTTCCAATGAGAGTGTTAACCAGACACAATAACAGAACTGACTGGAGACAAAGTGCACTTTCCAGCTAATGACTTGAGGACAGGTTGAGTGACAGCTCTCTAGTCCTGTAATGCAACACACAGTCCCTCCCTCTCATCCACAGACCATAGTTTGAGAGAACAGGCTTGAATGTAAGAGCTAGCTCGGGTCCAGTCTGCTTTTTTACACAGAACACGTGAGGGACAGATACTGCATCACAGATTACAGTAATTACGCGTCATTATCTCATTATTGATACAAAACCCCTTGAGAAGAGAAGAGGAGAGAAGAAAAGAGAAGATAGAGGTCGTAATGAAATACAAAAAGGTGTATTGCTGACCATCCACTCCCCTCCTCCTATACAGTAGAGACAGGATAATACTGTATGGTGGTGTAGTATCTGCCCTCTGCCATCATCACACCTCCACTGTGAATGTCTCACCTCTCTGTGCTGTGTTGGCACACTCCCTGCTGCCGCTCGTCTCCTCTCAACCTGCTGAGGCTCCACACTCCAGAAATAAACCCAGCTGAGGAGCACAGGGATATTCCGCTTCCTGGGAACCTAGATAGATCCTATAGTAAAGAACAAACACACCTCTGCTAAACCGTATAGCACCCTATAGAACAAACCTACGCATATTCATTTAGAAGACAGTCTAAAAGAGATTTAATATAGATCTTTCTCAGGCCCTTACTGTGATTTGGTTTTCTATTCCATAGGGAAGAGTGTGTGTTAGTGTTATCTTAACCATTCCTTTCATTATTGTTTTATTGAGTGGTGCATTGAATGCTATTAAAGATTTAACATCATGCTGTTTTAAGACATACTGCTGAGAGCTCTCAGACATGAAGTCAAATTCAATACAGTTCTCAAGCAACAGCCTAATAACACACAATAAGAGACTGGAATTAGGTGAAAAGCTTGAAACGCTGTTGTAGCCTCACATTACATAGTAGGAGGCCCTTCTAGGTTTGAGTTGAATTATGCCTGGAAAAACGAATGAGAATATAACACTGGCATTTTTTTCATGAGGAAAGAATCCAATAGTAGTTTTTTTGTGGAAGGACCCATTATACAGTATATGTTATGAGTTATCAGAAAGGGAAATGAACTTAATAAATTCTCCACTAATTCCAAAGGACACAGTTAGTACTTCCCCCTCTCCGTCTTCACAGGCAGCATCAAACATAGGGGCAGGTCTAAAAATAGAAACAAACAAAACAGAATGAAATGCAAAAACAGAACTAAAAGCACTACATATCACTGGAGGTTCATTGAGGAAAGAGATGAGGAGAGGATGGGGAAGGATTGTGATGGGTTCCAGCCATTCTCATTCCAAAAAGTCACAATCAAGAAGACAGATGAGTCATGTCTCATCACGGAACCCCTGTGGCAATGTCAGGCCAGTTCACAAAACCAGATGACAAAAAAAAAGATAACAAACCCTTGTTATTCTATGCTATACATTTACAGTACAAATCAAATCCTCATACCGTTTTATGGTTTTGACATGGAGTTTTTCCACATAATATCTGTGTAAAGCTACTGTATACCAAGCCATGACATAACGCCTGTCTTGACAAATGTTATTATTTTGAGGAGATAAATGAGTTCACAATATCATGATTTAAGATGGCTAGTTGGATAGAGAAGTGACACTTCTATACTGAAGGCTATTCATATGTAACCAAGTTGACTGTTGTTTGTGTTTGTAATATAGCTCGAACCACCCAGTTTATAATATATAATGCATGTTGTGAGTAGAAAATATGTGATTCTTTGTGCTCCTCTTTTTTCACACGATGAGATATACTGAGATGTACTGCAGAAAATGAGTAGATCCACCACACACCAGACAAAGGATGCAGGCTATGTATCCATACATACACACAGTAGTTGAGTAATTCAGTGGGTTCCTTCCTACCTTCCTATCCAGCCTGGTGTGGATGAGCATTAAACCCTGAAGAACCAACCAACACACATACAGTATGTGGCATAGAGGTGCTGCCTGTGACTGTCAGTCTACACTGCATGAACGAGCGGCTGACTCTGCTCTTATCTGGTCCCTTCCATCTGTGGTCACTTCTGTATTCTTAATGTATACATGTAACGGATGTGAAACGGCTAGCTTAGGTAGCGGTGCTCGCTAAATAGCGTTTCAATCAGTGACGTCACTTGCTCTGAGACCTTGAAGTAGTAGTTCCCCTTGCTCTGCAAGGGCCGTGGCTTTTGTGGAGCGATGGGTAACGATGCTTCGTGGGTGACTGTTGTTGATGTGTGCAGAGGGTCCCTGGTTCGCGCCCGGGTATGGGTGAGGGGACGGTCTAAAGTTATACTGTTACATACAGAACATGTGTGTGGGAAGACAGAAAAATATGTCCTCCTCCTCCCCTTCCACAGTCTGCGTCTCTTTGTTTGCCCAATTAATTCATCAGTTTTATCAATGTTCCTTTCGGTTGTAGGCTGCTTTGAGTTCAGTGTTGTGTGGAAAGAGATGGTTAGACACTGTATGTGAATGAACGTCGCTGAGCTTGAACTCTAGAACATCGAGTTTGTATGAACTCTTGCTTGACTTGGTCAGAAGTGAATACTATTGGTTGGCTCTGAAGATTAGCTCTGAAGATTCTATTTTTATCACAAGCACCTCAGGTGAAGTATAAGATGAATCCAGGGATGGAAGTAACGAATTACAAAAACTCTTGTTACTGTAATTTAGTAGCTTTTCCAAGTACTTGTACTTTTTTGAGTCATCGAGCAATAATGTTATCGAGCAATAATGACAAAACTCCTGGGATTGAAGTCTTAGATGGAAAGCTACTGAGGACTCAACATGTATTGCACAAATGTCAAATGTCAGATGATTGGTTGAAAGAAATTGATAATAAAACGATTTCAGTGCAGCCTTTGATATTATTGAAAAATAACCTGTTGTTGAAAAAAATGTATGTGTTATGGCTTTTCAACCTCTGCCATATCGTGGATTCAGAGCTATCTATCTAATAGAACACAGTTATTTATTTAATGGAAGCTTCTCTAATGTTAAACATGTGGTGTACCCCAGCATGGCAGCTCTCTTGGCCCTCTACTCTTTTCTATTTGTACAAATGACCTGCCACTGGCATCTGGTCATGAATGGTGTGGCTGTTGAGCAAGTTGAGGAGAGTAAATTACTTGGTGTTACCTGTCATGGTCAAAACATATTGATTCAATGGTTATAAAGATGGGGAGAGGTCTGTCTGTGATAAAGAGACACCACACTATACAAAGCAAGTCCTGCAGGCTCTAGTTTGATCTTATCTTGATTATTGTTCAGTCATATGGCCAAGAACTGCAAAGAAGGACATAGCTAAGCTGCAGTTAGCCCAGAACAGAGCAGCACATTTGATGTATGATATTATTCACTTTTTTTTTACTGTTGTTTCAAATTATACTAGCATTCTTAAGAACGCTGAATAAGTGTGCTTAGATGATAAACATAGTCCTTTTCCTGCCACCTGCTTTCCTCATCATCTCGTAACTAGTCTGGTCCCCATCATTCATGTGGTGTTTCCCATCTAGACCCAATGTAAGTAACTCTGACAAGGCTTCTCAGAGTATGTGTGCGTGCATTAGTGGGAGAGAAATAATCATATGGGGGCTCAATAGAGAGATATGCCTGCCTGACTGTAGACATCACTTTAACAGCTAAAAAAATAGCTTCTTTCCAAGGCTACAAACTCCTAGAATAATTACTAACCTATCCCTTCTATAAAATACAACACAGCTCTTGTCTCCCTGTTAGACAGTCGTAGACTCATAATTAAGCTGAATGTAAGAGTTTACTCACCTGGCATATATCATTCTCCTCTGCTTCCAGTGTGTATGAAGCTCCCAGGCAGAGTCAGGGAATACAGTATGTCTGCACTTGACACCAGGGCTGGATATTAGATATGTATTTTCATGCTTATGGTTAAGCCCCTATGTTTAATTTTTGGGGGGTAATTTAACAGGAGCAATTACAGTTAAGTGTCTTGATCAAGAGTACATTAACAGATTTATCACCTAGTCGTTTCGGGGATTTGAACCAGCGACCTGAGCCAGTTACTGGCCCAATGCTCTTAACCACTAAGCAACCTGCAGGTTATTGACCTTTTTAAAAAAAATGGATACAAGAAGTTTGAAAATCCCTCTACGCCCGGAAAACACGCACACACACACGGACACACAGACAAACAGAGCATTCACAGCACTGCTCCTTCTGGGCCCACTCCTCCCTGTTTACATTAGGCATTAGCCCTTGTTTTTCTCAGCTCTACACTGAGGGCTGAGGCGGTTCCAACTTGGCTCGAGAGACTCGAGGTCGCACGCGCCACATTTAGGGTCCTTTCAACCCCTCACCCCTCCCTCCATTTCACTCTCCCTCTCTTGACCCAGTTATACAAGCACAGGGACAGAGTGATACAAATACAGACACCTGGTAACCAGTAAACAAATACACGTACAGACTGATGGCAGTCTAAAATTGCTTGTGCCATAGAGCGTAGAGAATATGTCATTTAAGATGCAAACTTGAAACATTTGGCTCACATAGTGTACAAGGTCACCAAATCAGATAGATACACGTATCCGATTTATGTCCATGTATATGTCCACAGTAAAATACGCACAGATACGCATATACTGTATATAGTATTCATAACAGTCAGATGTTATTCCGCAGTGCATTCAAGTTAGCTAGGCAAGACAACCACAAATCACAGTCTTAAATTAAATCACAGGCTTAAGTACATTTTTCCTCAATAACGTACATAGATATCAGAGAAGTCAGTTAATTAAGAAGAAATTCTTACTTTCAATGACAGCCTAGGAACAGGCTGTCAGGGGCAGAATGACAGATTTTTACCTTGTCAGCTTAGGGATTTGATCTTGCAACCTTTTGGTTACTAGGTCAACACTCTAACCACTAGGCTACCTGCCACTCTGAGGGAAATAAGGAGATATGAATGTTGAGATTCCAGTCTAGGTAGATTCCAGTTGGGTGTCTACTGTCAACTCCTGGTGATGACAAAACACTTCTCTACCAGAAACCTTCATCATTCTCTTGTGAATTTGGTCAGATCCAGGGTGAACAAGTTAGCAACCTCTATCCCTCCTTCCTGTTGGAAATGTCTCAATCCATTCAATCAATAAATAAACCATACATTTACGACATCACAATTGATCCTGGGTAAAGCACATTAAACTAATGGAATTCATACAGTAACTCATGATAAAGACTAGTCCAGGGCCCATTTAGCTGAGGGGTTTCAGAGCGCTGTGAGAGACCAATGACCTGTGACCTGTGTATCAATACTGAGAAGGGCTCCACTGACACCTGGTTCCTGACTGTCCTAGCCTCCCTTGGCCTCCCTTGCTTACCAGACCCAAAATAAACCATTAAAAAGCACTGGGGCCTGTTCGCTCTGTTTGACAGACTTGGCGTGTGTGGGTCTGCTCTGCTGGAATCTGGAGTGTGGGGGAGAGAACCTATAGGGGATCTGGGTGGGAGAGGAGCTACAGGCTCCTCACAGGGGTCAAATTAACTATGTTAACTAAAAATGCATTATTAATACCCTTCCCTGCCGGCACAAATACCATTCCCTTTTGACAATTTGTTCCCTGAGCTGAGTTGAGAGCTGAGTTCATCGTCAGTGTGTTGTTGACCTCTGCCAGAATCGAAATGGGGGAGGCATAGAATCATGTCAAAAACGATCAAACTATCAAATATCCCCACAACATGAGAGGGGTGGAAAGA
This sequence comes from Oncorhynchus tshawytscha, assembly GCF_018296145.1. Classification (NCBI taxonomy): domain Eukaryota; kingdom Metazoa; phylum Chordata; class Actinopteri; order Salmoniformes; family Salmonidae; genus Oncorhynchus; species Oncorhynchus tshawytscha. Next base: position 4,273,500 of record NC_056458.1, on the reverse strand, counting down.
GAACGTGGCAATGGGGACATCCAAAATCAGCACAACAGGCAGAATGTTATCATGAATTTGAGTGTTTTTGAGCACTTGTAGCCCATGGGTTGACAGTGGATAAGAGTACATACAGCCCCACAACCTTTCAACCCATATGGATATACAGTATAATCATTGTTATAAAGTACTATGTTCTATTCAATCCACTGGTGTGCGTGGCCAAAGAGCTCTATGACATGAAAATAGAGCTCTTTGGCCACGCACACCAGTGGTGGTTTGCCGTTGAAAGAAGGATGCAAAGTACCCAATATTTAATGTAAAATATGGTAGTGGATCTTTGATGTTATGAAGCTATTTTGGTTCCACTGGTCCTGTGACCCTTGTTAAGGTCAACAGCATCATGAACTCTACCCAGAAACAGGATATTTTAGCCAAAAACCTGGTTGCCTCTTGCCAGGAGGCTGAAACTTGACTGCAAGTGGATCTTCCTGCAAGTACCACAAGCACACAAATCCACAAAATAATGGTTAATTTATCACATTTGTTTTAAAAACTCAGCGACATTATCCTCGCAAGAGGAGGGTGTCGGAGTATTGCCATGTATCTTTTTTGTATTTTTCAAATTACTTGTTAAACAAAATATTTTTCTCTGAACAATAGTATTAGTGTGGTGGAAAATGTTATGTTTCTGTGTTCCATTCATGGGCTTATCTATTAACTCATTTCTGTGTTCATGCTAGTAACTGATTGAACAAATTCTTACTATCAGTATCTGCAATTTGGTAGTATGCCCAGAACCTTGTTTTGAGAAAGGATATCTCAGTTTCAAGTTCTCAGCTTAGAGAGAAGAAGCCTAGTGAGGTATTGGTCTGTCACATGCATGACCCAGTATTGGTCGGTCACATGAAGGAAGCAAACGTTAATGATTCATTAATTATGAATGATGAATAAGCTAAATCATGCAAATATAACTTGTCTGTATATAAGAGAACTTCCTGGACTGCCCCGGGTAGAGATCCTGATCGACATGTGTACTTGGTGCATTGAGTTGGTTGGAACCTCTCCAGCACGCTGATAATAAAGAATGATTCATTTAAGATTGACTTCGAGTGTCCCTGTGTAGAATTTCCATGACATTAGTATAAAATGTATATTCAGCTCCAGTCAAAAGTTTGGACACACCAACTCATTCAAGGGTTTTTCTTTATTTTGACAGTTTTCTACATTGTAGAATAATAGTGAAGACATCAAAACTATGAAATAACACATAGGGAATCATGTAGTAATAAAATTTTAGATTTTAGATTCTTCAAAGTAGCCACCCTTTGACTTGATGACAGCTTTGCACACTCTTGGCATTCTCTCAACCAGCTTCACCTGGAATGCTTTTCCAACAGTCTTGAAGGAGTTCCCACATATTCTGAGCACTTCAGCTTTGCCACGAGTGTTTCCAAGCTGTCATTTTTTAATTTATTTTTAATTTCACCTTTATTTAACCAGGTAGGCCAGTGTAGTAAAAGTTATCATTTACAACTGCGACCTGGCCAAGATAAAGCAAAGCAGTGCGACAAAAAACAACAACAACATAGTTACAAATGGGATAAACAAAAGTACAGTCAATAACAATAGAAAAATGTATATACAGTGTGTGCAAATGAGGCAAGGAGGTAATACATTAAATAGGCCATATTAGCAAAGTAATTACAATATATCAAATTAACACTGGAGTGATAGATGTGGAGATGATGATGTGCAAGTAGAAATACTGGTGTGCAAAAGAGCAGAAAAAGCAAATAAAAACAATATGGGGATGAGGTAGGTAGATTGGATGGGCTATTTACAGATGGGCTGTGTACAGCTGCAGCGATCGGTGAGATGCTCAGATAGCTGATGCTTAAAGTTAATGAGGGAGATATAAGTCTCCAACTTCAATGTTTTTTGTCATTCGTTCCAGTCATTGGCAGCAGAGAACTGGATGGAAAGGCGGCCAAAGAGGTGTTGGCTTTGGGGATGACCAGTGAGATATTCCTGCTGGAGCGCGTGCTACGGGTGGTTGTTGTTATAGTGACCAGTGAGCTGAGATAAGGCGGAGCTTTACCTAGCAAAGACTTATAGATGACCTGGAGCCAGTGGGTCTGGTGACGAATATGTAGCGATGGCTAGCCGTCATCAAGGCAAAGTGTGGCTACTTTGAAGAATCTCAAATATAAAATATATTTGTTTAACACTTTTCTGGTTACTACACGATTCCATATGTGTTATTACATAGTTGTAATTTATTCACTATTATTCTACAATGTAGAAATCAATAAAAAATTATGAAAAACCCTGCAATGAGTAGGTGTGTCCAAACTTTTGATGGTTCTGTATACTTTTTTAAATGTCAACGTCAAAAATAGCTCAGTATATGTTTCATTTAAACACTTTTTTGCTCATCTTTATCAAGGGTGCCAATAAATTAGGTAATGACTGAATATATCGTATATATTGTTACATAGTACTCCATTTCATTCCGTGGCTCTAATTCCTACTCAACCCTCCTATTCTGTATAGTGAGGGATAGGATAGATATGCCCAGCTCCACACTGTGCTCCACCACGCCTTGGCACCCCACTGTGATATCTGGAGGGGGAAGAATATGTTGAAGTGTAGAGGTGCAGACAGCCAGGAGGATCAATGAGAGAAGAAGATTAAGAGAGGAAAAGATCCGACTAGAGGAGAGTAAAGTGTCCGGAGCTTTCTCTCCCATCTCTCTTCTCATGCAACTCTCAGGTGTTTGAAGTTTATCTGACCATAGCCCCTCTTTCTCCTTTTGACCCAAGCCCAGGTGTAAGGATGTGTGAGATATGGAAGGGTGGGAGAGAGGCTTACCATGTCAAAGAGCTACACCCTAAAACCCCCCATAAGTAGGCAATGTCGTAAATGTGACTGTCAATGCAAAACCATCACACTGTCGAAGGGTTTCGGGAGTTGGTGTGTAAAAATAGTAGTCCAGGTATAGTGTGTCTGTGCAGATTAAGAGAGGATCTACTGTATTTTTTTTATGTAAAAAATATCACACTTGCTTTCAGACCATGGGTTGTGGCTCGTGTGGGTTCCAACTGGGCACACACTGGTTGAATCAACGTTGTTTCCACGTGTGGAGCTGACAGAGGAACATTTCACCTATTCATATCTCTTATAGGAGGAGAGAAAAGCCCACAAATGGACATGGAGTCACACCTTTGATGGTACAAAAAGGTGTTGTTTGCTTTCCCACACTAAAAACAAAGTTCTCGCTCCAGTGACAAAAATAGTCTGCCCTCAGCGGCACAAATATTTTGGTGGCCAGCCACAGCTCCTATCTACAGCCTACACACGGACTAGGTTGTTGGCTGGCTGGTGGTGCCCACTGGCCTCCTGGGCCTGGCCTTGGCTAAACATAGCAGGTCTGGATCATATCCAGGGCCTATATTCAGGTCTGGACCAAATCCAGGATAACAGGGCAAAGAGGAGAACATAGCAGGGCCCCTATTCAAAAGCGACGATCTAGGATCAGGTCCCCCATCCATATAATCATACTCATTATGATCTATAAGGCTAAACTGATCCTAGATCAGCACTCATACTACTTTGTGACTACCAAAACCAGGACAGCAGGGCACTGAACACTTATATATGAAGATGCAGGTTTTTCAAAATGAAAGATGAAAGGCCTCAACATATAATATTCCCAACATTTTTGATGCCTGACAAAAACTTTTAAATAAAACATTTAATAATAAAACTGCAGGAGCATTCAACAGTGCGCAGGTATCCGTCTTTTCTTGTGCTCCCTAATAACCCTTTTAAAACGTTGATTGAAATTCCGTTCCTTTCCCCAGCCCATCAATAAACTTGGCACGTTGCAGTGGGGGGGATAGTCAGGGGGGATGTGCAGAGAGAGAAGCACCATAGATCCTAAATGCAGTTTAAAATTCACAACACATATAGCTTCAGCATGAGACGGAGGTAGGCAGTGTTAGATACCGGAGTTTTGAACTGCATCAAACCTTCTGCACTCCATATCCACTGTACACATAAGCACACACACACAGAGAGGGTGGGGAATGGGGAGAGAAGAAGACAGAGACACAGGCCTTTACTCCGCACTCTCTACTCCGTGACCTGGAAACCGATAAGTGGTCTAGTGGTCGAAGAGGGCGTCAATTCATTAGTAGGCAAACGGAAGACGGTCCTCCCCTCCTCAATAGCCTCCTTTTGGCGAGGAAGCACAAGTGTATCCTACCTGAGTCCTTTGCAGAAGGGTTTTGAAATCTGCCACACCCCCTTGGAATCAGCTATTGTTTTCTCGAAGGAGAAAAGCATGCAAACATTTAAAAATGATATGCTACTTATCCTTTTATCTATAAAATGTCTTGCACAACTAGCTACATTTGTTTTTATCACATAATTATACATTTATTTTGGGATTCCACCCTGTAAACGTAATTTGGCTGATGACACGCGATTGAGTCTCATTTCATACAAGCATATTTTCATCCACCTTCCCTCTCGTCATCGCCTCGCCTCGATGACCTTTGACCTTTTTCAAAAGAAGGTAAGTTGTACAAATCCAATTAAGAAAAGGCCAGAGAGAGAGTGATTGAGAGAGAGTGAGTGAGCGCTAGAACAAGAGAGAGCGAGATTGATCAATGCTGCAGAGGAACAGATTGCTTGGTTCCCTTCTGGACAGCCACTGGTCATCCCCTGTTACTTCCCACACACACACACAGTGCCTACTGTACACCAACACCATTGCATAACAGTCACAGTGCTCCAGCTCTGCATGATGCGCTCCTTTTAAAATGATAGCACAGGGCTTCTGAATATTCAAATCAGCATATAGCCCACCAGGGGAGGGGAAGGGAGGGCAGTAGTCTATCTTTCTACCATTCTGCACCGCACCATCTACCCAATCATCTCCCTCCCTGTAAAAACCTACCCATCTATCCAATCATCTTTCCCCTAGTTAAATGTATCCCCCATGACATTTATGCCCTAAACCCAGGGAGGCATCGGTTGGAGGGAGGGAGCGAGCAGCAGAGGATCCATCATGCCCCAGTGGGAGGGAGACAGGCAGCGAGCAGCGGCCCACACTTAGGCTGTATGGGTAGGAAGGGGATTTATGGGATGTGGACAATCTGGATAATCCAAGCACACGATAACACACACACACCTTCCCACCATAGATAACCAGATGTGTTAAATATTCATATCCCGTAGGAGGCTGACAGCAACCAGGCAGGCAGGTCCAACCAATGGGCACTGGTTGGATCTTCAAATCTGATCTCATTTGGCTCTGAAACCTCTGAAACTTCACCCTCACATATAGAAAAGGATTGATAGTGCTGGTGACATCCTAATTGGCTGTGATAATAAATAATAGGAATCTTTAAAGGTCCACTCAATGATATTTAGAGTTATTTTTTACCCTTTAAACTAAAGTATTCAAACCCCTTGACTTTATCCACATTTTGTTACGTTACAGCCTTATTCTAAAATGAATTTTCTCAGCAATCAACACAATCCCCATAATGACAAACGGAAACAGGCTTTTAGACATGTTTGCAAATGTATTAAAAAAAATTGAAATACCTTATTTACATTCAGACCCTTTGCTCTGAGACTTGAAATTGAGCTCATGTGAATCCTGTTTCCATTGATCATCCTTGAGATGTTTCTACATCTTCATTGTTAAGTCCACCTGTGGTAAATTCAATTAATTCGACATGATTTAGAAAGGCACACACCTGTCTATATAAGGTCCCACAGTTGACAGAGCAAAAACCAAGCCATGAGGTTGAAGGAATTGTCCGAGACAGGATTGTGTCAAGGATCAGATCTGGGGAAGGGTACCAAAAAATGGCCCCATTATTCTTAAATGGAAGAAGTTTGGAACCACCAAGACTCTTCCTAGAATGCCAAGCGTCAGGTCTGGAGGAACCCTGGCACCATCCCTATGGTGAAGCATGGTGGTGGCAGCATCATGCTGTGGGGATGTTTTTCAGTGGCATGGACTGGGAGACTAGTCAGGTTTGAGGCAAAGATGAACGGAGCAAAGTACAGAGAGAGCCTTGATGACAACCTCCTCCAGAGCACTTAGGACCTCAGTCTGGGGCAAAGGTTGACCACACTATCTACCTAGAGAGTTTTCATCTATATTCTTCGTAGCTGTCTATTTACCACCACAAACCGATGCTGGCACTAAGACCGCACTCAATGAGCTGTATACGGCCATAAGCAAACAGGAAAACGCTCATCCAGGTGGCACTCCTTGTGGCCGGGGACTTTAATGCAGGAAAACTTAAATCCATTTTACCTCATTTCTAAGAGCATGTTAAATGTGCAACCAGAGGGTAAAAACTCTAGACCACCTTTACTCCACACACAGAGACGCGTACAAAGCTCTCCCTTGCCCTCCATTTGGCAAATCTGACCATAATTCTATCCTCCTGATTCCTGATGTCGTGTCTTTGGCTATGCTGGAATAAGTGATATGACATGCTATTCTATAAAATAATTTCTCCATAATTAATATTATCTGATTGTGCTAATCATGTAAATGTAATTAACTAGAGTGTCGGGGCACCACAAAATAATATTTATAGAGCTGTTATCTTCCGAATAAACTCTTAAAGACCTATAAACTCTTAAAGGCCAAATAAACTCTTAAAGACATCAATAGCAGTCAATATTAATAGTCAGCTTAATTCAGTCTCATCTGAAAGTTGTACATTCTTGGTTATCTGCAGGAACCCTGGCTAACATGTTGAATCAGAAATACAAAATTGGGTTTAATTATTTATTTACTAAATACCTAACTAATCACACAGAAATACACATACACCTAATTAATCAACTTGATTACAAATTACGTCATAAAGGAATGACAGCTTGTTACACAAAAGAAAAGGGGCTGGGTTTGAGTGAAAGAGCCGGGAGACTGAGGAACAAAGGGTGAAGCTGTGCTATCGTAAATACAGTATCTTTTGCATTCTAAATTACCGCCCATTTGGAAAAGGAAAATGCAATAAATATTTACTCTGAGCTGCGCTTCAGTAGGTTGGTGGTAGATGGAAGGCCGTGTTGCCAAACCGAGTCCTTTGAAGAATGTCTCTGCTGGTCAATTAGATACGTTGTAGTAACGTCATTGTGTGGTAGACAGGATACTCTGTACTCTATCTGTTCCTTCCTAACCTGCGTTTGCAGCTGCTGTTGCTAACTCATCGGCTAGGAGGTATCACTTCTGTAGTGAATAAGAGTTCAAAGTTCATACCATTCGCAACCAAAGCTCACGCTGATGTTGGCTTTGTTCTGTGGTTATTATCTGAACCATTCTGACATCGGACCGTCGTCCTCACATCCTCGGAACAGGAGGTTATATTGTCGTCAAGGCCTTATATAGGAAGGGAGAGGAGGGCATGATTGAAAGGTTTTATAGCCCATGTCCCTTCACAGGAGCGGGCCACTCATTGAGCAGAGCCCTAACCTTATGAAAACCCAAATCTCGCATTTTAGAAGCTAAAATCACATTTCATCCCATCACGAATCATTTCATATTCAAACATTTAAATTGAACAATTCCATGTGAATCCGATAACTCTGATGTGTAGACTTTCCACTGTAGAGTTTATGTCATCTTATCATTGATGAGAATGTCTCAGATGACAACCGAACTGACATCATATTCATTAAGTACCACCGCATATGTTCAATTGGAATTACCAGAATATAGTTAATTTCCCCACCTTCTGAAGTTCCCAGAATCTCTATGTTAACCAAAGGGGTTTGAAAATGTAACATCAGTAGGGTAGAGAGAGGAAAAAGGGGGGAAGAGGTATTTATGACTGTCATAAACCTACCCCCAGGCCAACGTCATGACACTGCTTACAAGAATAAATTAAAGCAGGAAGCACCAATGACCAAAAAATGGTCAGATGAAGCAGATGCTAAGCTACAGGACCGTTTTGCTAGCACAGACTGGAATATGTTCCAGGATTCTTCCGATGGCATTGAGGAGTACACCACATCAGTCACTGGCTTCATCAATAAGTGCATCGATGATGTCATCCCCACAGTGACCGTACGTACACACCCCAACCAGAAGCCATGGATTACAGGCAACATCCTCACTGATCTAAAGGGTAGAGCTGCCGCTTTCAAGGAGCGGGACTTTATCCCGGAAGCTTCTAAGAAATCCCGCTATGCCCTCAGACAAACCATTAAACAGGCAAAGCATCAATACAAGACTAAGATCAAACCGTACTACACTGGCTCCGAAGCTCATCGGATGTTAATTTTTATTTTAGTTATTACATTTTTTATTTCACCTTTATTTACCTGTGCAAGTCAGTGACAATGCCGGCCTAACCGATGTGGCAGGGCTTGCAGACTATTACAGACTACCAAGGCAAGCACAGCCGAGTGCTGCCCAGTGACACAAGCCTTCCAGACGAGCTAAATAACTTCTGTGCTCGCTTCGTGGCAAGTAACACTGAAACATGCATGAGACAATTAGCTGGACGATTGTGTGATCACGCTCTCCGCAGCCGATATGGGTAAGACCTTTAAACAGGTAAACATTCACAAGGCCGCCGGGCCAGATGGATTACCAGGACGTGTACTCCGAGCATGCGCTGACCAACTGGCAAGTGTCTTCACTGACATTTTCAACCTCTCTCTGTCTGAGTCTGTAATACCAACATGTTTCAAGCAGACCACCATAGTCCCTGTGCCAAAGAATACTAAGGTAACCTGCCTAAATGAATACCGACTTGTAGCACTCATGTCTGTAGCCATGAAGTGCTTTGAAAGGCTGGTCTTGGCTCACATCAACACCATTATCCCAGAAACCCTAGACCCACTCAAATTTGCATACCGCCCCAACAGATCCACAGATGAACTATTACGGACTACAAAGGGAAACCTAGACGTGAGCTGCCCAGTGGCGGGAGCCTACCAGACGAGCTAAATGCCTTTTATGCTCGCTTCGAGGCAAGCAACACTGAACCATGAACGAGAGCACCAGCTGTTCTGGATGACTGTGTGATAACGCTCTCGGTAGACGATGTGAACAAAAAAACTTCAAAACAGAACAACATTCACAAAGCCACTGGGCCAGATGGATTACCAGGATGTGTACTCAAAGCATGCGTGGACCAACTATCAAGTGTCTTCACTGACATTTTCAACTTCTCCCTGACCAAGTCTGTAATACCTACATGTTTCAAGCAGACCACCATAGTACCATAGTCTCTGTGCCTAAATGATTACCGCCCCGTGGCACTCACATCGGTAGCCATGAAGTGCTTTGAAAGGCTGGTCATGGCTCACATCAACAGCATCCTAGACCCACTCCAATTTGCATACCACCCCAACAGATCCACAGATGACGCAATCTCAATCGCACTCCACACCGCCCTTTCTCATCTGGACATAAGGAACACCTATGTGAGAATGCTGTTCATTGACTACATCTCAGCTTTCAACACCACAGTGCCCACGAAGCTGATCACTAAGCTAAGGACTCTGGGACTAAACACTTCCCTTTGCAACTGGATCATGGACATCCTGATGGGCCATCCCCAGGTGGTAAGAGTAGGCAACAACATGTCTGCCACGCTGATCCTTAACACTGGGGTCCCTCAGGGTTGTGTACTTAGTCCCCTCCTGTACTCCCTCTTCACCCACGACTGTGTGGCCAAACACGACTCCAACAAGTTTGCTGACGACACAACAGTGGTAGGCCTGATCACCAACAACGATGAGACAGCCTATAGGGAGGTCAGAGAACTGGCAGTGTGGTGCCAGGACAACAACCTCTCCCTCAATGTGAGCAAGACGAAGGAGCTGATTGTAGACTACAGGAAAAGGCGGGCCAAACAGGCCTCCATTAACATCGACTGGGCTGTAGTTGAGCAGGTTGAGAGTTTCAAATTCCTTGGTGTCCACATCACCAACAAACGAACATGGTCCAAACACACCAAGACAGTCGTGAAGAGGGCACGACAAAACCTTTTCCCCCTCAGGAGACTGAAAAGATTTGCCATGGGTCCCCAGTTCCTCAAAAGGTTCTACAGCTGCACCATCGAGAGCATCTTTTTTTGTGACTGCACTGTTGGTTAAGAGCTTGTAAGTTAGCATTTCACGGTCAAATCTACACTTGTTGTATTCGGCGCATGTGACAAATAAGTGACACATGATTTGATGACATGATTTGACTGTAAGGTCTACCTACATCTGTTGTACTCAGCACATGTGACAAATTAAATTTGATTTGATACACCTGGGCAGTTTATGTCATGGAAAGAACAGGTGTTATTAATGTTTTGTATACTCAGTATGTTCTTATCTGTATACTATTTTCTTACTGATGTTCTTTATTCTGAGTCCTGACCAGGAGATCCCTCTCTCTCTGTAAATAATTCCCATCATTACCATTCATGTTAGTGCTGACTGAGCCATTCACTGTGGAACGTTAATGGTTGATTTAGAGTTGTACTCTTATCTCAGTGACACTGGGGAAACCCTATAGCTTACCACACACTTCAAGACCTACCCTTACCTCATCCTTGAAACCCCTCCACACCCATTCACCAGCCTCTCTGCCATCCTGTCGGTCAGACGCCTTCCTTCACTGTCTCCCGTATGCCCCCCTCCCTCCCAATAAATTTGTAGGCTCCAGGAGTATCATTTTTACCCAATTCCTCTTTCGTTCAAAGCAGTATGGCCCTTTGTTCCACATGGTTATTTTTTAACACACTAGCACCATATTCGATGTCCGTGCCCCCGCGGAAATCTAATTAGCGTCATAAAAAAAAATCCCCATTAAAAAAACATGTTTAAACTAAATACGTTTTTTTTTTTGCAGGGTGTCTCAACCCACCGATGTCAGCCTTCCACAGCGTAGTTAGTCAGACCAGGAGATATCCCGAAAATCGGTCTTCTGACGAAAATGTCTGTAGCGTTTTCTATGGAAAGAGTGGGCTTGATTTTACTGTACAAGTGTCAAGGGACTCATTTGAAAGTAACCCGGTACCGGGCCGAAAATTGAATGGAAGTGGATGGGGCATTTCCACGTCCAAAGGTAAACGGATAGTAATTCCAGTTAAATTAGAAAAATCATGAACTTATTTATTTTTGACAAACACTACAAAACAGTTCTTTATTTTTTGACCGTTTTTCCATTTATGAATCTGTCATTCAATGCATTTCTATAGGCTTATAGTGTTAAGGCCATATTCAATGTTTCATTAAAAAAAAACTTTTTGGGGATACCTGCAAGGGTCCTAAAAGTCTAAATAAAATAGCCAAATGATCCTCGGTTGGACTATCTTAAAGCATCCCTGTGTCCGTCTATCAATCCACAATATCTCTGAAGGTAGTGGGGGTCAATTTAACTGCATGGGTAAACCTTCTATACTAAGATCATGTCTTGCCTTTACAAACTGGATTACATGAACTAATGGATTCAATACTAACTTCATAGTTAGTACAGATTTAATTCAACATAAGCAATTTCCTTTAGAATGTTACCTAGTCTTGGCCCGTTATGGTCTTTCTCATTTCACAGCAGATACTTTGCGCCTCCATCCACTTAATGTAATTAATCAATAATTAAAATGCCAACACATGAATCAAAGGATAGACTTCCTATAATGAAGTGATAAAACAAAATCGATAGTAACATAATATATTATATTAGGACATATTGATATATATTTTTTTTTGTGCTAGGTAGCATTAGCTAGCGCTAGTCGGATCTTTCTGCGCCAAAACTTCAGCATGTCATCCTTTTCAGGACTTTTATTTCCATGACTGATACACATTTTCTCATGAGCTCTCATCTTTCTGCTGCAAACAGTGAGCAGTAGGTTCGGAATATCAAATCACAATACATATTGTATCAGTCAGTACTTTTGTCCATTTTATGAATTACATTTACTTTTGATACTTAAGTATATTTAAAACCCAAATACCTTTACACTTTTACTCAAGTAGTATTTTACTGGGTGACTTTCACTTGAGTCATTTTCTATTAACGTATCTTTACTTTTACTGAAGTATGTCAATTGGGTACTTTTTCCACCACTGGTATCAGCACCCAAGTACTGTGATAATATATTGTGAGGTCCACGGCAATTTTCAGCTCTAATGAAGAACCTGTAATGAGCCATAGATGACCCTTGTGCTTCAGAGATGGACATGAGACATGGTCCTTCACTGCCATCTACAGTACAGATGCACAGACGAAAGAGACAGTGCCAACTTCGGTCTTTGAGATACTAATTTTATTTCAAAATAAAAAATAAAAAGCACACCACATCCTGATGTAACAAAAGGGGTACCCCCATGAGGCTAGCTTTGTAGTAGGGAGAATCTGCAGTCTATGTATTGTACATAGCACTTGAGGTCTTTGTGACAGAGAAATTGTATTTCTTTCAAATCAAAAACATTTTACTCACCTCTTTAAAAGAACATTGCCAACATCTACATTGCCTTTGTTTCATGAAGTTAAGCGTTGTAAATCAATGCATGACAACACTACATTTTAGGCAATTATATAAAATCTATGAGAAAAACAAAATTTAATCAAAAAGTAGGTTTCATGTACATTTTAACTCAATGAAACAATAAACGGCATTTAAAGACAAAGCTAAGTCAACAATGTATCAGAGAAATGGAGTATGGCAACAAAACAAAAAACAGAAGAACTTCACAGGAGAACGTGTTATAAAAATTATCTGCAGTCCGTATCAATTAAGAGGTGTCCATTGTAGGTTCTGAAAATCAAAAAGAGATACAGTAAGAGTCACAGTAAGAGTCACTATACCCATTACACCTGCCCTCAAAGTACATCTATGAGGTGCATTTCCCATAGATGTAAGTTAGGCATCTGTTCACGTAGTAGCATTTTATGACCTTGTCAACTTACAGTGAAAACATTTGACAACTTCTATCAAAGTTGCTTTAAGAATCCAAATGTCCACCTCACACAATACAGGAACTTCATCAGCTTTGGAACTGGGTCTAAGTGGAATCAGGTGTGTAGTGCTAGGGCAAAAACAAATGTACACCCCTTTGGGTCCCCTGCATCAGATGAACAGCAGACTCACGTGTTGTTTCATTGAAAAGGAATGAATCTTGGTACTCCTTCATGTACTGTGAGGATCTGGACTCGTCCAGGAAGAGAGAGTAGACCCTCTTAATGTCCTCCACCTGCACCTCTGTTCCCTGAGAGAGAAGCACAAACATTATCACACACTGGCAACTCCCAGCATCAACATAGAAATCGTTCCACAGCAAGAAAGCAGTAATCTGCTTTCTATGGATGTATGTATGTATGGATGTGAGAGGCTTGGCTCACCCCGTGCATCACTAGGTAAGTGTGTATATGAATGAATTGGCTGAGACTCACCCTGCGCTTGCGACACACCAGGCCTGCGGTGCTGATAAGCTGGATGGCGTAACGCAGCGATGTCTCCTGGCCGATACGTGTCAGGACAGTGTGAGCCTCCTCACTCAGCTCCACATCCTCCTCCTCACACCTGGACAGGGACACAGAATAGAAACAGTGTTTCAGTCCAATATGGGAATAGGTTTTCATCCGGAATCAACCTTGAACATAAGTTTCAATCCCTTTGCAGACTGTCTGCAAACTTAAATCATGTAAGTCATGGTGCAGCTTGTTTGCTTGCTAAAGCACTGGCTTGGAGTGTTAGAGGGGTGATTTTTACCGGATCTTGAGGATCTGCCGTGTCTCCTTCTCAGTGTAGGGGGAGGTAGCAATGATGAGGAGGCGGTCCAGTAGATCTATAGGGATACCATGGGGACTCTGGTAGTTGGTGCCTCGGATACTGACAGAACAGAGGGGTTAGAGAAAGTATTTACCACACATACGGTTTGAGGCCAAGGAAAGTTCTTGAGAAGCGCTACTTTAAACGGACAATCTGCAGTCCAAACAAAGCGTTCACCACCCCACCTCTGTTTCAGTAAACAGCTGAGGGACGGGCCTGGAGAAATGGAATCAATCTCAAATTCATAGACAGGGCTATCGATTTAAGGACCATCCATGATATCATAGTTAACCATGTTTGAGGCTATACAGTGTTTGTTTTTAATTTCACCGAAGTCGTTCTATATGAATTCAATCACTTTCTGACAACATCCCTATTGATTTGAAGAAAACCTTCCATACATATTTGCCTGTGGTAGAACTGGACGACATGGGCCCCGTTATGTCTCGAGAAAACCAAACATTAAATTCTACAGTAACAACCTCATGGTTTGGAGCTTTGCTACCTCTGGAAAACTTTCCATCATTGAAGGAACCATGAATTCTGCTCTGAATCAGAATTATTTAATTTAAATTTGTACCCCTTTTCCCCGTGATATACAATTGGTAGTTACAGTCTTGTCCCATCGCTGCAACACCTGTACAGACTCGGGAGAGGCGAAGGTTGAGAGCCATGCTTCCTCCGAAACACAACCCTGCCAAGCCGCACTGATTCTTGACACACTGCTCGCTTAACCCGGAAGCCAGCCGCACCAATGTGTTGGAGGAAACACTGTACAGCTGGTGACCAAAGTTAGTGTGCATGCACCCGGCCCGCCACAAGGAGTCGCTAAAGCGCGATGGGATCTGTAGTGACGCTTCTAGCGATGCAGTGCCTTAGACGTATGCGCCACTCAGGAGGCTCCATCAGACCTGATAACATTCACTGTAAAAAACATGCTAAAATATTTTACAAATCTGCTAGGGGGCAAATACTTTTTCACGGAACTGTATATGAACGAACGTTTTTAGATCATGGATGTTAAAAAAAGGTAAAAAATAAATAAAATACAATTCAAGATATTCTAAAATAGTCTGATTACCCTGTTCAAAAACATTAAAATTATATCAAACCTGATTGACTGTTTTGTCTTATTCAGTGATGAAGACATGGATGTCTCATGGTAGGGTGGGGTATGCAAAATGGGTCAACTTTGAGCACTCTCCTGAATGTTTTGGCATTCAGGTCCAAAAAGTAACTTTCTGACCACTTCAGAAATGGGCAAACATGTATGGACGGTTTCGTTCAAATCAAAAGGGTTGTCAGTCAGAAATGGATTGAAATCATCTATGATTGACCCATTGTTCACAAACTGTGGAGTAAAACAAGCTTATATTTTGGGTTCTAAACTAATGAGGCTAGACTTTACGTTATATTCTTCCAAGAATAAATGGTATAAACACTATCATTATTTAAACTTCTAAAAATGGATGAACCACTCACATATTGCCCCTTTAAACTACAGGCAAAATTACATTTTATCTTTACGCTGGTTCTAAACATGTCACCAACATGTTCTTTCTGTGGCCCATATCCACACCCTGATGATAGTGGGAGCAGTCGAAGACTGTAGGGTAGAAGATTACCGTGTGATGCCTCTGTTGGTGGCCATGATGAGGACAGGTGAAAGGTCACTCTCCAGGGCTCGGTTCAGGAAAGAGAAACACTCCATGTCCAGCATGTGCACCTCGTCGATGAACAGCACCTGGAATGACACAAATGAAGAACTCACTCAAGAAAGGGTTTGAATTGAACATTAAACACTTACTATTTCAGGCCAGTTTTCCAGGCATAGATTAAGTCTAGTCCTGGACTTAAAAAAAACACTGTCAATGGAGAATTGAGCAAGCTTTTTAAGTCCATGACTAGACTTAAGTCTGTCTTGGATACCACCAAACACACACACTCACCCCAGGGATGATCTCAGCCTTGCCCTCCTCCCTCCACTCAGACACCTTGGCATTAATCTGTTCGCGGACCTCAGACTTGATCTCTCCGGTATCACCAGAGAACAGGGCCAGGAACCCCTGTGTACGGCTGTTTATGACATCTATCTCATGGAGGGACACTGTGTGCACCACCTCCTTCCTCTTCTGTAGCTCCCCCTCAGGACACTGGACAAACTGTGTCTGGAGGAGCACAATGCAAACAGTAGATTTCTCTCTCTCACAGAAGCCATAATTAAACATGAATCCTAGGCAATAGTAAATTCACTTTAACGCAGAGAAAGTCATGGTAGCAGTGCTGCTGACTATAACTCAGTGGAGCTTGATTCAATGTTCAGTTGTATTGCGCCACTGTAAACACAAGTGTCTAGGACCAATGTGTACCTGTGCTCCCATAGCATCGTAGTCTCTGGCTCTGGTGAAGGAGCGGCCCAGCTTGCTAATCTTCCCTGTGGCTTTATCAATGGTGATTACATCCCTGGGAAAGAGTGGGAGATCAGCACATTAGGTCAAGTCTTTGGATTTATAGAGCTGAATGAATGAACTCAAAGTCATAATACCACAGTGTGCAGAATAAAGATCTTTATCGTGTTCATTAGGCACCAAGTGAAGGAAAACCGACCAAAACCAGGAGGGTCTACCCGGACCTGTCCAATAACTAATGCTGTTTTATTTGTTATGTCTCAGTGATGAGTGTGTAATACAGCCCTTAGTGGATGATGTGTGTACTACACTTTAGAAGAACTCACCCTGCCTGAACTCGTTCTTTACTGAGGCTCTCGATCATCTTACTGCCCAGGTCATAGATTGTCTCCATCTCTGTAGTCTTCAGGGTCAGCTTACCCACTTTAGCACCCTACAAGCAGCAACAACAGGTTAGAAAGTGTACTGGGAAGAGGGAAAGATGGTATATGTGACAAAACATTTAGTTTGATACTTTAAACTCAAGTGTGCTAAAAACTCTGCCGCTGTGTGATGTATTGAGCAACGAATGAACACTGAAGTTTAAATAACGTATGAAACATTGTGTAGTCAAAATATTCCAAACCAGAAATCATATTATCAACTCCCTAAAATGAATATCCTTTCACTGTGATAGGAATCTATAATAAGACTGCTGCTGTTAAATTAAATACTAAAGAGACCCGTTTCTCTCTTATCACCAATCTGTCTCTCTAAAGGATTGAGTCTTATTAGAAGACAATCACAGACTCAAATTCAATTGGACCATCAGTACATCTCTCCAATATACACCTTATGAGTATGACTCACACTAAACATAGGGAGACAGAGCACAGAGAGAGAGCTGAGAGGGGGGCTGAGTCAGAACTCACCGTTCCAGTGGCTGGTCTGTCAATCTGAATCTCCACCACTTCTCCTTCAATGATCTCAGTCTCCTCTCTGCAAACACACACACCATGAATATCAATTAATTTGAGAACAAAAACATAACAAATTGAACTACTAATGTATACTCCATTCCCTCGTTCTCACACACTATGGTATATAAAATGTTGATTGTTAACTTAAAACACGACAAATTCCTAAATTAGGCCAATAAAGTAAACTGAGAAGCCTGAACTCACTTGATCCGGACTCCGATGGCTTTCCTGAAGGCCTGGCTGAGGGCCTCGGTCTTGCTCATCTCCAGAGAGAAAATCTCACTGCCGGCCATGGCTGTGAAGGGGGTGTCTGTGCCAAGGGACTGGGCAATACCTGGACAAGCAAGAGAGGGATCACCATCAGCAACAGAGTCAAATAAACAGCTAAATCCAAATAATTTTCATCAAATCTATTTTGATGATGCTTAACTCACCATGAAGAAAAATGTTGGGACTTGAGTTAGCTTTTTAAAATTATTTGTGGTAGTGGAAGAAGTGTTCTGATTTGAAAAGCAGACTAAGATTTAACGCTCTATATAATGGGCTCTAACTAGTCGGGAAAGTGGTCAAAATGACAGTGATTTCTTTAATGTAGTCAATGCGGTTACAAAAACAGCTGTAACGTTTGATCGGTATAAGATATTTCTGTTATGATTTTAGATGTGAAAAATCAGAGAAGTAGACTAAGATTCCACACCCACTAAGTTTGTCAAACTTCTTGGGAAGGTGGTCAATGTAGCTGATGTGTAAAACTGTCTTTTTAAAATATATTTTTTTACAGTGAATAGAATGTTGGTTGTCTGGGTGTTTTTAACAATGAGATCTTTAGAATGTTGAAGAAATCCCATGAATGTTGCAGTTTTTTTTTTAGGTAGAAAAATTAAATAGTTTTAAAAGTATGTTATCAAAAAGTTGAATAATAGTAACTTAATACATACCAGTCTAAACGTTTTAAAGCTTAAACGGTTTAAGAGTAGCGTGCTGAATAACAGTAAAGTCAGAAATTATAATTAAAATATTTAAAGTGGGGGCTTTCTCTTTCTCAAGTCCCATTAATGAAATAGAAAAAAAACAGTCATTAGAATGATAAGAAAACCAGGAACATAATAAGTTGGAGAAAACATCAAATCAGACAGCTGTAATCAAGAGAGATTTAAAACTGCAATAGGGCTGCCCCCAATTAGACGACTGGTCGATTGTTTGGATAGGTTGTTGGTAAACCGAGATTGTTTGTATATGTTTTACTCGAGCAGCACACACACACACACACAGTTGAAGTCAGAGGTTTACATACACCTTAGCCAAATACATTTAAACTCAGTTTCACAATTCCTGACAATTAATCCTAGTAAAAAGTCCATGTCTTAGGTCAGTTAGGATCACCACTTTATTCTAATGTGAAATGTCAGAATAATAGTAGAGAGAATGATTTATTTCAGATTTTATTTCTTTCATCACATTCCCATTGGGTCAGAAGTTTACATACACTCAATTAGTATTTGGTAGCACTGCCATTAAATTGTTTAACTTGGGTCAAGGGTTTCAGATAGCCTTCCACAAGCTTCCCACAATAAGTTGGGTGAATTTTGTCATATTCCTCCTGACAGAGCTGGTGTACCTGAGTCAGGTTTGAAGGCCTCCTTGCTCGCACAACCTTTTTCAGTTCTGCCCACACATTTTCTATAGGATTTAGGTCAGGGCTTTGCGATGGCCACTTCAATACCTTGACTTTGTTGTCCTTAAGCCACAACTTTGGAAGTATGCTTGGGGTTATTGTCCATTTGGAAGACCCATTTTCGACCAAGCTTTAACTTCCTGACTGTTGTCTTGAGATGTTGCTTCAATATATACACAATTTTCTACCCTCATGATGCCATCAATTTCATGAAGTGCACCAGTCCCTCCTGCAGCAAAGCACCAACACAACATGATGCTGCAACCCCCGTGCTTCAAGGTTGGGATGGTGTTCTTGGGCTTTCAAGCCTGCCCTTTTTTCCTCCAATCATAATGGTCATTATGGCCAAACAGTTCTATTTTTGTTTCACCAGACCAGAGGACAATTCACCATCTTTGTCCCCATGTGCAGTTGCAAACCGTAGTCTGGCTGTTTTGGTGGTGGTTTTTGAGCAGTGGCTTCTCCATTGCTGAGCGGCCTTTCATGTTATGTTGATTTGGGACTTGTTAAACTGTGGATATAGATACTTTTGTACCCGTTTCCTCCAGCATCTTCACAAGGTCCTTTGCGGTTGTTCTAGGATTGATTTGCACTTTTCACAAGAAAGTACGTTCATCTCTATGAGACAGAAAACGCCTCCTTCCTGAGTGGCATGAGGCTGCAATGGTCCCATGGTGTTTATACTTGCGTACTATTGATTGTACAGACAAACTTGGTACCTTCAGGCATTTGGAAATAGCTCCCAAGGATGAACCAGACTTGTGGAGGTCTACAATTTTTTTCTGGGGTCTTGGCTGATTTCTTTTGATTTTCCCATGATGCAAGCAGAGGCACTGAGTTTGAAGGTCGGCCTTGAAATACATCCACAGGTCCACCTCCAATTGACTCAAATTATGCTAATTAGCCTATCAGAAGCTTCTAAAGCCATGACATAATTTTCTGGAATTTTCCAAGCTGTTTAAAGGCACAGTCAACTTAGTGTATGTAAACTTATGACCCACTGGAATTGTGATAGTGAATAATAAGTTAAATAATCTGTCTGTAAACAATTGTTGGAAAAATTACTTTTGTCATGAACAAAGTAGATGTCCTAACCGACTTTCCACAATTTTTGGGGGAGTGGTTGAAAATCGAGTTATGACTCCAACCTAAGTGTATGTAAACATCCGACTTCAACTGTATGTATGTAAACACACACACACTTAATGTTGTAAATTACTATTGTTGCTGGAAATGGCAGATTTTTTATGGAATATCTACATAGGCGTAGAGGCCCATTATCAGCAACCCTCACGCCAGTGTTCGTTCCAATGGCACGTTGTGGTGTTAGCTATCCAAGTTCATCATTTTAAAAGACTAATTGATAATTAGAAAACCCTTTTGCATTCACGGTAGCACAGTTGAAAACTGTTGTACTGATAAAAAAAAGCAATAAAACTGGCCTTCTTTAGACTGAATATCTGGAGCATCAGCATTTGTGGGTTTGATTACAGGCTCAAAATGACCAGAAACAAATAACTTTCTTCTGAAACTCATCAGTCTATTCTTGTTCTGAGAAATGAAGGCTATTCCATGCGAAAAATTGCCAAGAAACTGAAGATCTCGTACAACGCTGTGTACTACTCCCTTCACAGAACAGCGCAAACTGGCCCTAACCAGAATAGAGTGGGAGAAAAAGAAAAACAAGAAAAAAACATGCCCTTTTCAGGACCCTGTCTTTCAAAGACAATTTGTAAAAATCTAAATAACTTCACAGATCTTCATTGTAAAGGGTTTAAACACTGTTTACCATGCTTGTTCAATGAACCATAAACAATTCATGAACATGCACCTGTGGAACGGTCATTAAGACACTAACAGCTTACAGACGGTAGGCAATTAAGGTCACAGTTGTGAAAACGTAGGACACTAAAGAGGCCTTTCTACTGACTCTGAAAAACACCAAGAGAAAGATTCCCAGGGTCCCTGCTCATCTGCGTGAACGTGCCTTAGGCATGCTGCAAGGAGGCATGAGGACTGCAGATGTGGCCAGGGCAATAAATTGCAATGTCCGTATTGTGAGACACCTAAGACAGTGCTACAGGGAGACAGGACGGATAGCTAATCGTCCTAACAGTGGCAGACCACGTGTAACAACATCTGCACAGGATCGGTACATCCGAACATCACACCAGTGTGACAGGTACAGGATGGCAACAACAACTGCCCGAGTTACACCAGGAACGCACAACACCTCCATCAGTGGTCAGACTGTCAGCAATAGGCTGAGAGAGGCTGGACTGAGAGCTTGTAGGCCTGTTTGTAAGGCAGACATCACCGGCAACAGTGTCACCAATGGGCACAAACCCACAGTCGCTGAACCAGACAGGTCTGGCAAAAAGTGCTCTTCACTGACGAGTCGTGATTTTGTATCACATGGGTTGATGGTCGGATTCGCTTTTATCGTCAAATAAATGAGCATTACACCGAGGCCTGTACTCTGGAGCGGGGTCGATTTGGAGGGTCCGTCATGGTCTGGGGCGGTGTGTCACAGCATCATCGGACTGACCTTGTTGTCATTGCCAGCTATCTCAATACTGTGCATTACAGGGAAGACATCCTCCTTCCTCATGTGGTACCCTAACATGACCCTCTAGCATGACAATGCCACCAGCCATACTGCACGTTCTGTGTGTGATTTCCTGCAATACAGGAATATCAGTGTTCTGCCATTGCCAGCAAAGAGCCCAGATCTCAATCCCGTTGAGCACGTCTGGGACCTGTTGGTTTGGAGGGTGAGGGCTAGGGCCATTCCACCCAGAAATGTCTTAGAACTTGCAGGTGGAAGAGTGGGGTAAC
Source organism: Oncorhynchus tshawytscha (assembly GCF_018296145.1). NCBI lineage: Eukaryota > Metazoa > Chordata > Actinopteri > Salmoniformes > Salmonidae > Oncorhynchus > Oncorhynchus tshawytscha. The sequence continues at coordinate 4,251,821 of NC_056458.1, read as the reverse complement.
ATCCCACAGCAAGAACTGGCAAATCTGGTGCAGTCCATGAGGAGGAGATGTACTGCAGTACTTAATGCAGCTGGTCATTTCTGTAAAATCATTCAATATTCTTATTCCAGTCTTCCTGTTAACATTGTCAGAGTGGACAAACTGTTTGCAGAGTGCTTATGCTATGCTACACTTGTGAGAAACAAGTTTTGGTCTATTTTAATTCCATTTACGATGGAATTAAGTTGTCAATTTAGTTAGTCTTCTCTTTGGAGCGCTCCAGTCAATGTTGAGTAAGGCCGCACACGCATAGAAGTAGGCCTATGTGCAAATGTATATAATGTGCCCATTTGGGGATCTGATAATATTTCTGATTGACCTAATGACCTGTGGAGCTTCTCAAAGTAATGTTTTCATCACCTCAAACAGCAAGCAAACAAAGTCTGTTTTTACATCCATTGAGAATTACAATAGTTTCTCAATGTATTTGAAAAATATTTCCAGCTCTCTCCCTTTTGATAACCACTCAGCGTGAAAGAAAAAATGTCATGCTCTGATCCAGTGGAAACATATCATTGCTTGACTTGGACTGAAATAGGTTCCGGTACTCATTTTGGGTGCTGGTGCTGTTTATATTTAGATGCAAGAGCTCCAGAATACTTTGAGCTAATATTCTATAAGATGAACGGGAGCTCAAGCAGTAGAACATTTGAGGCGCTGGTACTCAGCTCCAGTGAGCTCCTGCCCAAGTCAAGCACGGCTTTTTAATCCCTTGCACAAATAGGGCAGAAGATATGAAGACATTATTAGAAATCAAAGGAAACTGTTTCATGAAAAAGTGCATTTGAAAACCATAACTGGCACGCAGATTGGTATAAATGGTAAGAAATTGGCATTCCACATGACTAAGGTTGCCAACTCCTCATGTAGCCTATTACCAGCAACTTCAGGAGAGTAATGGCAGAATCTGCAAAAGACAGCAGGACCAGGAGGAGAATAGTTGGGTCAGGTCAAGTTATCCCTTCTGGTTAACCAGATCGAGGCATGTCTTATTTCATCAAACTGTAGGCGTAAAGCTTCAGACAAGCTTGGTGCATATAGCTTGTTATTATCATTTTAGGATGTCTAGAAACGTAAAAATGCACAGTTAAAAAACAGAGGACTTTTGGTCAACCAATCTTGTTTTTGTTGTTGCTGGGGACAGCCCTAACACGTAACCCAAACCTGCTGAGCGTGTACGCCATTGTGCATAAAAAAAATTCCCCATACACCAAACGCGATCACGACACAGGTTAAAATATGAAAACAAACTCTGAACCAATGACAATTTGGGGACAGGTCTTTTTCTTCTTTGGACTTATATGGTGATTGGCGTCTAAACTTTCATAGTATTACCACGACTACAGGCAACAGAAATGACAAGTATTTTCGGCCTCGGCAACGCAGACACTCGTTGACTCGCGCGAGCAGTGTGGGTGCAATAATTGAACAACATAGATTACTATATTTATTTTGCAATGCTCGTGCGACGTGAGCGGTGTAGTCAGGGTATAAGATGCAATATGTAACTTCTTGGGCGACCCGACAAAATTCACAGATCTGTCATTCTCATTAAAAGAAAGATTAAGATGCTATATTTTTTTTGCCCCTTTTTTATGATATAGAATTGGTAGTTACAATGCGCCAAATAGCAATGTGCCAAGATGCATTGCTACTTGACACACTGCTTGCTTAACCCGGGAAGCCAGCCGCACCAATATGTCGGAGGAAACACCTGGCAACCGCTGGCAAACAAAGACTGCTTGCATGCACCCGGCCCACCACAAGGAGTCGCTAGATTGCGATGGGACAACGACATCCCGGACGGCCAAACCCTCCCCTAATCCCGGACGACGTTAAGCCAATTGTGCGCCGCCTCATGGGTCTCCCGGTAGCAGCTGAATGCGACACAGCCTGGGATCGAACATGGGTCTGTAGTGACGCCTTAGACCGCTGCGCCATTCGGGAGGCCTATACACTGCTCAAAAAAATAAAGGGAACACTTAAACAACAATGTAACTCCAAGTCAACCACACTTCTGTGAAATCTAACTGTCCACTTAGGAAGCAACACTGATTGACAATAAATTTCACATGCTGTTGTGCAAATGGAATAGACAACAGGTGAAAATTATAGGCAATTAGCAAGACACCCCCAATAAAGGAGTGGTTCTGCAGGTGGTGACCACAGACCACTTCTCAGTTCCTATGGTTCCTGGCTGATGTTTTGGTCACTTTTGAATGCTGGCGTTGCTTTCACTCTAGTGTTAGCATGAGATGGAGTCTACAACCCACACAAGTGGCTCAGGTAGTGCAGCTCATCCAGGATGGCACATCAATGTGAGCTGTGGCAAGAAGGTTTGCCGTGTCTGTCAGCGTAGTGTCCAGAGCATGGAGGCGCTACCAGGAGACAGGCCAGTACATCAGGAGACGTGGAGGAGGCCATAGGAGGGCAACAACCCAGCAGCAGGACCTGTACCTCTGCCTTTGTGCACTGCCAGAGCCCTGCAAAATGACCTCCAGCAGGCCACAAATGTGCATGTGTCTGCTCAAACGGTCAGAAACAGACTCCATGAGGGTGGTATGAGGGCCCGACGTCCACAGGTGGGGGTTGTGCTTATTACAGCCCAACACCGTGCAGGACGTTTGGCATTTGCCAGAGGACACCAAGATTGGCAAATTCGCCACTGGCGCCCTGTGCTCTTCACAGATGAAAGCAGGTTCACACTGAGCACATGTGACAGACGTGACAGAGTCTGGAGACGCCGTGGAGAATGTTCTGCTGCCTGCAACATCCTCCAGCATGACCGGTTTGGCGGTGGGTCAGTCATGGTGTGACATTTCTTTGGGGGGCCGCACAACCCTCCATGTGCTCGCCAGAGGTAGCCTGACTGCCATTAGGTACCGAGATGAGATCCTCAGACCCCTTGTGAGACCATATACTGGTGCGGTTGGCCCTGGGTTCCTCCCAATGCAAGACAATGCTAGACCTCATGTGGCTGGAGTGTGTCAGCAGTTCCTGCAAGAGGAAGGCATTGATGCTATGGACTGGCCCACCCATCCCCAGACCTGAATCCAATTGAGCACATCTGGGACATCATGTCTCGCTCCATCCACCAACGCCACGTTGCACCAGACTGTCCAGGAGTTGGCGGATGCTTTAGTCCAGGTCTGGGAGGAGATCCCTCAGGAGGCCATCTGCCACCTCATCAGCAGCATGCCCAGGCGTTGTAGGGAGGTCATATACAGGCACGCGGAGGCCACACACACTACTGAGCCTCATTTTGACTTGTTTTAAGGACATTACATCAAAGTTGGATCAGCCTGTAGTGTGGTTTTCCACTTTAATTTTGAGTGTCACTCCAAATCCAGACCGCCATGGGTTGATAAATTTGATTTCCATTGATAATTTGTGTGATTTTGTTGTCAGCACATCCAACTATGTAAAGAAAAAAGTATTTAATAAGAATATTTAATTCATTCAGATCTAGGATGTCTTATTTTAGTGTTCCCTTTATTTTTTTGACCAGTGTATTTTCTATGTGCACTATTTCTATGCTTCACGTTCTAATGTTTTTGCATCTTTTACTTTCAGTTTTGTACACCAGCTTCAAAACAGCTGAAAATACATTATTTTTGGGTACGAAAATATATTTCATAGCGGTTTAGATAGTACAATGATTCTCTACACTTCACTTGCTTGTTTAGTCACAAACTGAAATGAAGCTAACTATTATTAGAATTTTAGCAACCAGGAAACAGCATTGTGATTTCTGCATAGTGCATCTTTAACATAATAATATGAGCCATACCCATAGCGATGGCAGTTTTCCCAGTGCCAGGTTGGCCAGCAATCAGGACAGCCCTGCCAGCGATGTGGCCATCTTTAATCATCTCCAGGATGAGACCAGCTGCACGACGGGACGCCAGCTGGCCAACCATCCCCTGGGACACCTGGAGAGGGGAGAGGAGGAAGAGAATGAGAAGCAGGTCAGATGATGTAAGGGGGACAACAAAACATGGGCCCAGTGTCTGAGTGTTGTCACAGTAGTTTGAGAAAGGCTGATTATGATTGTTGGTTGTTCACCTGACGAGGTTCCAAGGCATCATCCAACCCAAGCCCACGGATGTGAGAATGAGCTCCTAAAGGGGGAATACAAAAATGTAGTCACATCAGGTAAGAGGTGGAAAAACAGTGAAAAATTGAGTTGATGATTTAGATACTTGTCTAAATACAAGGCAAAACACATCTCTGGACTTAGCAGAGTTCAATTTACTAACGTTGTTACTTCGTGGCCCTTACCGATTCTCTCAATCCTGGTGATGTCACGGACTTCTGGAACCTTCGTCGTCGCCATCTGTTTCATTGTGATAATGTTTGAGTTCTGATTATTGAGGTAAGTTTGGGCAAGTAAACTAACGCTAAGTATAGAAACGATGAGCTTAACTAGATATGTTCAGTCGGTCAATTGGTTGTCATAGTGACAGGTCAACAAAGTTCGCCCAAAACGTAAACCGCTGGCCATTCAATGATAACTAACATTAGCTTTGCTAAGCCAACTGTCAACATTACATTGCATCTCAAGCTGGTAGTCAACTTTGCAGAAATAACATTATCTGCGCCATTAAATTAGTACACGTTTCCTATGTCGACTCCTAAAAAAGGTACAATACCGTTTGCTAGCACGCTTACGGTTGCACGTTAGCTAGCTAACGGTAGCTAGCTAGCTTCATTCATATAACTTCCCAACACTATCATCCTGTTCAAGGCAAGATCTGAGAAAGCGAAGAAGTCTAACATATTCGCATAATAAATGTAACACTGCTATAGTTTACGGTCTCAAGAAGAGGGGAGGACATTGCTAATTATTTTTAACAAATGCATGATGCCGACTCACCTGTGCTGCCATGTTTGCAAAAATGCGGCGCTTGCTGAGTGAGTGCGCAGAGAAATTTCATCCGATGTGCCACCTGAATCGATAAGAAAGGTTCCGCGTGCATAACCACGAATTGGAGCAGGCGATAAAACATTTTTTGTATTCTATTTTCGACTATATAATTCACACGTCGTATAATAAAGAGTTGGTGCCAGTAATGGGCTGTGTAGTTAATACAAATAACATAAACACACCTCGAATAACATCTGCTAAACACGTGTATGTCACCAATAACATTTCGCATTGCTTGAGTAGGCCAAGGCTAATAATGCCAATGTTTATGTGGCTGCACATATCACATTCGAGCTACGGGGTTTATATTCGGGCGTTAACGTCTTCATGTAGGCTACAAAAAAAATGTATGCGCTCTCAACTGTAATGCTGCGTTGAAAACAATTGGGAACTCGGAAAACTCCGACTTCAATGGTTTAAAAAACGTTTTTTTCCTAAATTGCCAGTTGTCTTGAAACCACTGAAGTCGGAAGTCGGAAATTTCCGAGCTCCCAGTTTTTCTCAACGTGACAATAGCGCCATAAGACGCTCTGAATAAGAGCTGTGGTGTAAAGCACTTATGTAAAAGTACTTTAGAGTACTACTTAGTTTTGTAAGTAGTTTTGGGGGTATCTGTACTGTACTATTTATATTTTTGACAACTTTTACTTCACTACATTCCTAAAGAAAACAACATACTTTTTACTCCATACATTTTTCCTGACACTCAAAAGTGCTCAATACATTTGGAATGCTTAGCAGGACAGGAAAATGGCCCAATTCGCACACTCAACAACAGAAAATCTCTGGTCATCCCTACTGCCTCTCATCTGGCGGACTCTTTAAACACAAATGCTTTGTTTGTAAATGAGAAAATGATTGTCGGATTGTGCCCCTGGCTATCCATAAAGGGAAATTCAAACAATTGTGCCGTCGGGTTCCCTTAATATAATCCATTTGAAATGATTTGTACTTTTACTTTTACATTTGATACTTTAGTATATTTTTGCAATAACATGTACTCTTAAGTTACAAGTATATTTAATTACAAGTATATTTAAAACCAAATACTTTCAGACTTTTACTCAACTAGCATTTTACTGGGTGACTCACTTTTACTTGAGTCATTTTCTATTAAGGTATCTTTACTTTTACTCAAGTATGACAATTGTCTACTTTTTCCACCACTGGACAAGAGCATCTGTTAAATGACTCAAATGTGTCTCTTCAATTTGAAAGTTGAGCTTTTCATTACGAGGAGTGCACAGTCACAGAGGTGGGAGGAGCAGTGTCTGTCAATCATTAGCTCCGCCCCTACACACTTCAGTATGCTTAAAGTCAGGGGTTGGAACCAGTTCAGGGCAGTGTTGCTATGTTTGCGATTTTCTAGACAAATTGGGATACTGGTGAACATGTATTGGTCGTGTGTGGTGGGTTTTGGGGCTATTTCTAAGTTGCACCACAGCCGCATGATATTTCTCCAGTCAAAAGTTTGGACACACACATACAGTGGGGAGAACAAGTATTTTATACACTGCCGATTTTGCAGGTTTTCCTACTTACAAAGCATGCAAATTAATTACTTAAAAATCATACAATGTGATTTTATGGATTTTTGTTTTAGATTCCGTCTCTCACGGTTAAAGTGTACCTATGATAAAAAATTACAGACATCCACATGCTTTGTAAGTAGGAAAACCTGCAAAATCGGCAGTGTATCAAATACTCGTTCTCCCCACTGCATATACACACACACGCACATACATACATATATATACACACACACACACACACACACACACACACACACACATATACGCACACACATATACGCACACACATACATATACACGCACAAACACGTACATATATACAGACATACACACACACACACACACACACACACACACATAAATATATACACACACACACATATAGTTGAAGTTGGAAGTTTACATACACTTAGGATGGAGTCAATAAAACTTGTTTTTCAACCACTCCACAAATTTCTTGTTTAACAAACTATAGTTTTGGCAAGTTGGTTAGGACATCTACTTTGTGCATGACACAAGTAATTTTTCCAACAATTGTTTACAGACAGTTTATTTCACTGTATCACAATTACAGTGGGTCAGAAGTTTACATACACTAAGTTGAATGTGCCTTTAAACAGCTTGGAAAATTCCAGAAAATTATGTCATGGCTTTAGAAGCTTCTGATAGGCTAATTGACATCATTTGAGTCAATTGGAGGTGGACCTGTGGATATATTTCAAGGCCTACCTTCAAACTCAGTTTGTAGACCTCCACAAGTCTGGTTCAGCCTTGGGAGCAATTTCCAAATGCCTGAAGGTACCACGTTCATCTGTACAAACAATAGTACGCAAGTATAAACACCATGGGACCATGCAGCTCTCATACCGCTCAGGAAGAAGACCCATTCCTTCTCCTAGAGATGAACGTACTTTCGTGTGAAAAGTGCAAATCAATCCCAGAACAACAACAAAGGACCTTGTGAAGATGCTGGAGGAAACGGGTACAAAATTATCTATATCCACAGTAAAACGAGTCCTATATCGACATAACCTGAAAGGCCGCTCAGCAAGGAAGAAGCCACTGCTCCAAAACCGCCATAAAAAAAAGCCAGACTACGGTTTGTAACTGCACATGGGGACAAAGATCATACTTTTTGAATAAATGTCCGGAGTCTGATGAAACAAAAATAGAACTGTTTGGCCATAATGACCATTGTTATGTTTGGAGGAAAAGGGGGATGCTTTCAAGCCGAAGAACACCATCCCAACAGTGAAGCACGGGGGTGGCAGAATCATGTTGTGGGGGTGCTTTGCTGCAGGATGCACTTCACAAAATAGATGGCATTATGAGGAGGAAAGTTACGTGGATATATTGACGCAACATCTCAAGACATCAGAGGAAGTTAAAGCTTGATCACAAATGGGTCTGCTTGGGGTAATTGTCCATTTGGAAGACTAATTTACTATCAAGTTTTAACTGATGTCTCGAGATGTTGCATCAGATGTCCTGGACTCCACAATCACCCGACCTCAACCCAATTGAGATGGTTTGGGATGAGTTGGACCGCAGAGTGAAGGAAAAGCAGCCAACAAGTGCTCAACATATGTGGGAACTCCTTCAAGATGGATGGAAAAGCATTAATCATGAAGCTGGTTGAGAGAATGCCAAGAGTGTGCAAAGCTGCCATCAAGGCAAAGTGTGGGAACTTTGAAGAGTTCAAAATCTGAAATATTTTATTTTTCGGTCACTACATGATTTCATATGTGTTATTTCATAATTTTGATGTCTTCGCTATTGTTCTACAATGTAGAAAATTGTAAAAATAAAGAAAAACCCTTGAATGAGTAGGTGTGTCCAAACTTTTAACTGGTACTGTATATATTTCACTGTGACCTGCTGCTGTCTGTCAGGCAATGAGGCAGGCTCTGGCTGAGTGAGTGAGTGAGTGGTAGGGAGGGCCGGAGGGGTGTGTGTAACTATGTGTGTTGAGAGAGCACTACATCTATTGGCTGAGTCACGTGAGCGAGAGGAGACCAGTTGTAGGTAGGCTATTTGGATTGTCACTCAGTCTGCTGAGTGGAAGACGGGTCATAATAATGGTTGGAAAGGAGTGAATGGAATGGCATCAAACACATGAAACCTATGTTTGATGTATTTTAACCATTCCACTCCAGCCATTACCATGAGCCTGTCCTCCTCAATTAAGTTGTATACCACGGCTAATGGCTGTATCCAGACAATATGTGTTGCATCACATAAGAATAGCCCTTAGGCGTGGTATGTTGGCCATATACCAAAGTCCCTTGTGCCTTATTGGTTAATCATAGCAGCCAAACTAGTTAAATCACCATCCATTGATGGAAAATGATCTATTGAGTTTAATAAGGGCAAATAATCTTATTGCGTCATGTGATAGCATGCAATAATTATTATTTTGAGGAAAACCACATTTAGCTTCTAATGTCGTTACAAGTTACTACGATATTCCTTTTTAATTGTCTCACTAACGTTATGGGGCTTTTTGTACATAGGTGTAAATCCCAGGGGGATCCCAAAATATGATTTGTCCCCCCCAATATATCACTGTAAACATAAGTATGTACATTCAATAATATTAATAATATGCAATGAAAGCACTTGTGCTGATTGTAGACAATTAATAGCGTGTTTCTAAGTTTCAAAAGATTGCGATCCCCCCACCCTCCCCCCCAACATTTGCCTCACAATGGTTTGAGTTTGAGTCAATGAGAAAAGCTAGCAATGTAATGTAGTGTTCCTTAGCTGGCAAGGTGACAGAGTGTTCGTGTCTAGCTTCTGAAAGGCACTCAGTTCACGTAGCTAACATGAAGTTAATACAGTCAATCGCACCATAGCGAATTTGTTTTATGTTGGCAGGGTTCACACACACAATGGCTGAATTTGCAGAGCTAGCCAGCAAACCAATGGAGCAAACTAAAGCAAACATTAGCTAGTAAGCTAGCTAGCACCTATTCCATTTATGTGGCATCGTCAAATATATAATCTTTGCTATCATCAGTTTATTTCACAATCAGCATGCAGCTGTAGTACTTCGAAGTCCCTGTGATAAGGTTAGAGATAAACTGAACAGAACTACACTCTTCTACCATTGTCTTAAATATGTTTAATGGTCTCGTAGCAAAAGCTAAATTGTTGTTAGGGGACTTTGAAGCACCTGTGTGCCAATCTTGGAATAAACTGACGATAGCAAATATTATAGCAAACACCACAGAAATGGAATTGGTGCTCGCTAAGCTCTGCAAATTCAGCTATTGTGGGAAGCCAGCCAATATAAAACGAAAACATAAACTATATTAAAATTACAAAAGTTTGCAGCTTACATTGTGTAAATGGTGAACTCATACAGCTGTCAACCCTTGTCACTGCAATCTGTTTCACATTTGCTATCTGACTAGTGTAATGAAGTGCTATTTCCTATGCAAATGACCAGCTTACTGCTATTGCATTGCTATAACTGAGACAACACATAGCAACGTATTTTCACAGTAAAACATGGTAGGGCCAGACAGGAACGCACACACCTACACACACGCAGCCCCTCCCCTTCTGGATGGGCTCCAAAGACAAAGAACTCTGTCGAGAACCAATGGGATACTGACACCAGGCTGGAGGAGACTGTCTATCATCTACGAACAACCTACCAGGAGCCAGGACTACCAGAATCTACCTACGTCATTTCAATGTATAAAATGAACTGTACGATTGTGACCGGTCTCTCTTTTTTCCAATGGTTCGCTTGAGAACTTGACGAAACGGAGCCGTGCACGTAATTGCCAGATATCATTACTCTTGAATAAACGGCCTTTACTATACCGTATCCGCCTTGTCCAGCGTCTCGACTTGGTCTCGTTTCTCATATACTAATTCATCAACACTAGCTAGCTACCTGGTAGATCGAAGCCCATTGTAAAATGATAGAAGATAATAGATGATAGAAGTGCGTGTGCAGCCAGGTAGAAAATGGCAGAAAAAATAAAGAAGACGGACATGAGAGCATTTCCTTAGTACACCAAAATGCAACGAACCCTAGTAGCCTAATATCTCAAAGACTAGTTGATAAAATAAGAAATGAGTGAAATGCTAATGGAAATGTTTCATAATGATGTCATTAAACAGAGCAGGTGTAACGGATGTGAAATGGCTAGCTAGTTAGCGGTGGTGGGCGCTAATAGCGTTTCAATCGGTGACGTCACTTGCTCTGAGACCTTGAAGTAGTGTTTCCCCTTGCTCAGCAAGGGCCGCGGCTTTTGTGGAGCGATGGGTAACGATGCTTTGTGGGTGTCAGTTGTTGCTGTGTGCAGAGGGTCCCTGGTTTGAGCCCGGGTATGGGCGAGGGGACGGACTAAAGTCTATACGGTTACATTTTTTTTGTGTGAATTGGATTCATCCCCTCTACCACACGGAACCCCACTAATCCTACCGACGGAAACGCACGAGGTGGCTAATAACAGACCTCCATCCTATGCTAGCTTGCTACCGATGGCCCGGCTAGCTGTCTAAATCACCGTGACCCCAACCAACCTCACTACTCACTGGACCCTTTTGATCAATCGACTAAGCATGCCTCTCCTTAATGTCAATATGCCTTGTCCATTGCTGTTCTGGTTAGTGTTTATTGGCTTATTTCACTGTAGAGCCTCTAGTCCTGCTCACTATACCTTATCCAACCTATTAGTTCCACCACCCACACATGCGATGACATCTCCTGGTTTCAATGATGTTTCTAGAGACAATATCTCTCTCATCATGACTCAATACCTAGGTTTACCTCCACTGTATTCACATCATACCATACCTTTTTCTGTACATTATACCTTGAAGCTATTTTATCGCCCCCAGAAACCTCCTTTTACTCTCTGTTCCAGACGTTCTAGACGACCAATTCTTATTGCTTTTAGCCGTACCCTTATCCTACTCCTCCTCTGTTCCTCTGGCGATGTAGAGGTGAATCCAGGCCCTGCAGTGCCTAGCTCCACTCCTATTCCCCAGGCGCTCTCTTTTGATGACTTCTGTAACCGTAATAGCCTTGGTTTCATGCATGTTAACATTAGAAGCCTCCTCCCTAAGTTTGTTCTATTCACTGCTTTAACACACTTTGCCAACCTGGATGTTCTAGCTGTGTCTGAATCCTGGCTTAGGATCCCAAACGACTACATTTTCAGACAAGATAGAACTGCCAAAGGGGGCGGTGTTGCAATCTACTGCAAAGATAGCCTGCAGAGTTCTGTCCTACTATCCAGGTCTGTACCCAAACAATTTGAAATTCTACTTTTAAAAATCCACCTCTCTAAAAACAAGTATCTCACCGTTGCCGCCTGCTATAGACCACCCTCTGCCCCCAGCTGTGCTCTGGACACCATATGTGAACTGATTGCCCCCCATCTATCTTCAGAGCTCGTGCTGCTAGGCGACCTAAACTGGAACATGCTTAACACCCCAGCCATCCTACAATCTAAGCTTGATGCCCTTAATCTCACACAAATTATCAATGAATCTACCAGGTACCTCCCCAAAGCCTTAAACACGGGCACCCTCATAGATATCATCCTAACCAACTTGCCCTCTAAATACACCTCTGCTGTCTTCAACTAAGATCTCAGCGATCACTGCCTCATTGCCTGCATCCGTAATGGGTCAGCGGTCAAACAACCTCCACTCATCACTGTCAAACGCTCCCTGAAACACTTCAGCGAGCAGGCCTTTCTAATAAACCTGGCCGGGGTATCCTGGAAGGATATTGATCTCATCCCGTCAGTAGAGGATGCCTGGGTATTTTTTTTAAATGCCTTCCTAACCATCTTAAATAAGCATGCCCCATTCAAGAAATTTAGAACCAGGAACAGATATGGCCCTTGGTTCTCCCCAGACCTGACTGCCCTTAACCAACACAAAAACATCCTATGGCGTTCTGCATTAGCATCGAACAGCCCCCGTGATATGCAGCTGTTCAGGGAAGCTAGAAACCATTATACACAGGCAGTTAGAAAAGTCAAGGCTAGCTTTTTCAAGCAGAAAATTTGCTTCCTGCAACACTAACTAACTGGGACACTGTAAAGTCCATGGAGAACAAGAACACCTCCTCCCAGCTGCCCACTGCACAAGAAGATTGGGCTGGTGAAATAAGAAACCCAGGAAAGCACTGAACGAATCCAACTTTTTCTAATAGAGTAATCTGACTTTAGCATTGTCAGTCACCAAAAAGACTTCTCAATTTGAGTGGCCTAAAATCAAAGAATGTGCTCAACCTCTTTTGTATTTGAAATATTATTTCTCGCTTATATAAAAGTTCCAAAGATATCCAAAACCGTATCGCAAGTGTGGTGCATTTGCATTTCGACAGAGCGTCAGGAATAAACAAGAGTATTGATAAATCCACCATAATTGAGAATTTCAATAAGCATTTTTCTACGGCTGGCCATGCTTTCCACCTGGCTACTCCTACCCCGGTCAACAGCACTGCACCCCCCACAGCAACTCACCCAAGCCTTCCCCATTTCTCCTTCTCCCAAATCCAGTCAGCTGATGTTCTGAAAGAGCTGCAAAATCTGGACCCCTACAAATCAGCCGGGCTAGACAATCTGGACCCTTTCTTTCTAAAATGATCTGCCGAAATTGTTGCCACCCCTATTACTAGCCTGTTCAACCTCTCTTTCGTGTCATCTGAGATTCCCAAAGATTGGAAAGCAGCTGCGGTCATCCCCCTCTTCAAAGGGGGGGACACTCTTGACCCAAACTGCTACAGACCTATATCTATCCTACCTTGCCTTTCTAAGGTCTTTGACCATTTCGAATCTCACCATACCTTCTCTGCTATGCAATCTGGTTTCAGAGCTGGTCATGGGTGCACCTCAGCCACGCTCAAGGTCCTAAACGATATCTTAACTGTCAATAAGAAACATTACTGTGCAGCCGTATTCATTGATCTGGCCAAGGCTTTCGACTCTGTCAATCACCACATCCTCATCGGCAGACTCGACAGCCTTGGTTTCTCAAATGATTGCCTCGCCTGGTTCACCAACTACTTCTCTGATAGAGTTCAGTGTGTCAAATCAGAGGGTCTGCTGTCCGGACCTCTGGCAGTCTCTATGGGGGTGCCACAGGGTTCAATTCTTGGACCGACTCTCTTCTCTGTATACATCAATGATGTCGCTCTTGCTGCTGGTGAGTCTCTGATCCACTTCTACGCAGACGACACCATTCTGTATACTTCTGGCCCTTCTTTGGACACTGTGTTAACAACCCTCCAGGCAAGCTTCAATGCCATACAACTCTCCTTCCGTGGCCTCCAATTGCTCTTAAATACAAAGTAAAACTAAATGCATGCTCTTCAACCGATCGCTTCCCGCACCTGCCCGCCTTTCCAACATCACTACTCTGGACGGCTCTGACTTAGAATACGTGGACAACTACAAATACCTAGGTGTCTGGTTAGACTGTAAACTCTCCTTCCAGACCCACATCAAACATCTCCAATCCAAAGTTAAATCTAGAATTGGCTTCCTATTTCGCAACAAAGCATCCTTCACTCATGCTGCCAAACATACCCTTGTAAAACTGACCATCCTACCAATTCTCGACTTCGGCGATGTCATTTACAAAATAGCCTCCAATACCCTACTCAACAAATTGGATGCAGTCTATCACAGTGCAATCCGTTTTGTCACCAAAGCCCCATATACTACCCACCATTGCGACCTGTACGCTCTCGTTGGCTGGCCCTCGCTTCATACTCGTCGCCAAACCCACTGGCTCCATGTCATCTACCAGACCCTGCTAGGTAAAGTCCCCCCTTATCTCAGCTCGCTGGTCACCATAGCATCACCCACCTGTAGCACGCGCTCCAGCAGGTATATCTCTCTGGTCACCCCCAAAACCAATTCCTTCTTTGGCTGCCTCTCCTTCCAGTTCTCTGCTGCCAATGACTGGAACGAACTACAAAAATCTCTGAAACTGGAAACACTTATCTCCCTCACTAGCTTTAAGCACCAACTGTCAGAGCAGCTCGCAGATTACTGCACCTGTACATAGCCCACCTATAATTTAGCCCAAACAACTACCTCTTTCCCTACTGTATTTATTTTATTTATTTATTTATTTTGCTCCTTTGCACCCCATTATTTTTATTTGTAAATAATTAAATCTACCATTCCAGTGTTTTACTTGCTATATTGTGTTTGCTTTGCCACCATGGCCTTTTTTTTGCATTTACCTCCCTTATCTCACCTCATTTGCTCACATCGTATATAGACTTGTTTATACTGTATTATTGACTGTATGTTTGTTTTACTCCATGTGTAACTCTGTGTCGTTGTATGTGTCGAACTGCTTAGCTTTATCTTGGCCAGGTCGCAATTGTAAATGACAACTTGTTCTCAACTTGGTTCAATAAAGGTGAAATAAAAAATAAAATAAAAACATTGGTGCCGTGACCCGGATCACTGGTTGCTGCGGAAAAGGAGGAGGTCAAAAGGGGGGTGAGTGAAATGGCTAGCTAGTTAGCGGTGGTGCGCTCTAATAGCGTTTCAATCGGTGACGTCACTTGCTCTGACACCTTGAAGTAGTGGTTCCCCTTGCTCTGCAAGGGCCGTGGCTTTTGTGGAGCGATGGGTAACGATGCTTTGTGTGTGTCAGTTGTTGATTTGTGCAGAGGAGCCCAGGTATGGGCGAGGGGACGGACTAAAGTCTATACGGTTACACAGGCAACAGATGGCACACAGACAGCAGAGCTGTGAACAGATAGGCAGGGACAGACTGGCAGAGACAAGGAGTCTCAGGTAAGTTTGTTGAGTCTTTGTTTGTCAACATTATGGTTCTCTCTTTTTTAGACTTGTAAAATAGGGACATAATTGGACAATGCCATGGATACCCCCACTCTCAACTTAAACTGGTGACTGAATCAAGATTTGTTTAAGGCAACGGCATTGCTGTTGTGATTAATTGTGTAGTTTTGGGTACTGGTAGTTAGGAGTACGGCAAACACCTTATTTATTTTCTAGGAGACAGACTGTGAGTCAGTGAGTATAGTGAAAGGGAAAGAGCCAGGGATAGAGACTTCAGATGACAGTGTCACAGCCACGACAGAACCAGGTGTCAACCTTGTTGCCAGCAGCACCAGTATAGGGGACAGTGGCACAGCATTGTCCAGTTACCTCAGTGATGTCACAAAACCATATCAGCCACACCTACAATGTATAAAACCGCAAACTCTGTGTGTTGACGTTTCAATGGAAATGGTTTCGCGATTTCCCCTGGCTACATTATAATCCATCAAAGGAGTGTTGTGTTTTCACTGTAGCCAAGGGTTTTCAAGCCAGCCATCTTTTGGCCAAAGACCGGATGCTGCCTTCGTTAGTACAGTATTTAGGAACTGGAGAAAAGCCATTGTCAAATTCACAGCACATCAAAACTGCCAAACCCACCGCTACTTTGTAACTGTAACATCACACTAGCTAAATTCAATCAGTGCTCAGTTATCCAGCGCGTGGGGTAAACAGCAGGAGGACGCAAGGCATTGCTTGATGAAAATTGTTAGTTTGGTGCAGTATGTAGCAAGACAGGGACAAGCCTTTAGAGGCCACACGGATGACAGTGGGAATTTATACCAGCTTTTGAAACTTAGTGCAGAATAGGATGATCCCATTTTACTGAAGTGGTTAACAGAGCGTACCACAATGTACACAGGCCCCAAAGCACAGAATGAAATTCTGAACATCATGGCCAATACAGTCATTCGAGGCATTGCAGCTGAGATAAGGTCTCTTCTGATTGTACAATTTTCAGTAATTGTTGATGGTACTCAAGATGTCTCTGGTGCTGAACAGGAGAGTGTCTGCCTGCGTTACGTTGACCATGACCTTGTCTCTCACGAAGAGTTTATTGGGCTATACAGGGTGTCGGAGACAACAAGCGAGGGCATTGCGAAAGTGGCAACTGATGTGTTGTTGAGGCTCAATTTGCCCATGTCTGGCTTACGTGGGCAGAGTTACGATGGTGCTCAAACATGATGGGAAAATACACAGGTGCACAGGCAATTGTGAGGAGGCAGCAGCTATTAGCCCTCTATGTGCATTGTGGAGCACACTGTGTAAATCTGATTACACAGGACGTCCGAAGATACACATCTGACCACCCTGAAACCCCTATGTCCAACAAGGTGGACTGTGTGGAATACTGCTATTAGAGCTGTGCTAGGGCAGTATGAACGGGTACTAAGCAGCCTAGAGGAGATGGCAAAAACTGCATGCAAGACAGCTTCAACTGCCAGTGGCTTATTTGAGCACTTCAGCAAAGGCAAGACTGTGTTGGGCCTCACACTTGCCTCTCATGTTCTTGGAGAGCTTGAACGCCTAAACATTTCACTGCAGAAGAAAACTCAGACTGTCTCTGGTATGCAGGCTGAAGTCGAGTGTGTGCAGTCATCTCTTAGGGGCAAGAGAAATGACGAAAGCTACCTTGCACTGTATGAGAAAGCAACTACATTGATTGACCACTGAATCGATTGAATCTATTGAGACACAATCAATATGATTTTCTGGCAAAGCAGTGGATCAGAGCATACTTTTTTTAAATGTTGGATGGTGTGGAGGTTCAGTTTGGCGACCTTTTTGAACGAGGTAGTCTAAACGTCCTGCAAAAGTTGGAAAGAACACTTCTCACGGGGGAGTTGGAGTCTCTAGATCAGTGTTGGCTACGGGCTAGCATGGGCCAAGAGAGGCTGTAATGTACATGAAGAGGGAAAATATCTGCCAGCAATTTGTTGGATTCATTGAAACCCGCAAATATATGTTTGGTTCTTTTGTTCATTAGTTCAGTAGTGTGTATAGCAGTGGTTCTCAACCTTTTTTGGGTACTGGAACCCCTGCATATTTTGAGGCAAGGCAGGCAAGGTTTTGAGCGGTCCTTAGGGACCCCCCACTCCCTCTATATCATATGTAAAGTTACTGGAAACCATGTGGTGCTGAATATGTTCATTACACTTTTTATTTCACAGACCCCTTGCAATTACACCACGGACCCCTGTTTGAGAACCCCTGGTGTATAGTATGATATTTGTTCTTTTGTTTAGTCGTTTTCAGTTTTTATTACGTGACAGTACACTTACTAATTATTTGTTTTATGTTATTTTATTTAAAATGTCATACTTTGTGTGACATACTTGTACATAGCTGTTGTTTGAAGAGTTGAGAATAAGTATGAATGAGTATGAATAAGTATTTTTGAAGGATATTTTGTTTGATTCATTTGGATTATTCATTGAAGTAGTTCTTTCGCTTTTAGAACTGTACTTATTTGGATCTTTTTGTTCTTGTGAAGCTATTGTAGTAGACTCAGGCCAGTGGCACATATTTAATGACTATATAAATGTATCAGAAAAAGTCTAATAAAAAGGTTGATTTAATACTGAGACCAACTTTGTGATGGTTCTCAATGGAGATTCTTTTAGATGAGATCGCACTATGCTCATTGTATTTACGAAAACTGCACCCATACAGTGTACAGTACCATTGCCACCTACTGGCCTTTCTTGGTATTGCTGGTTGTAAAATACATACCTTCACACATACTGGACTGATAAGGAACACTGCTATAACTATTAGTAGTAGTAGTATTATAATGATTTGAATAAGTTGGGACAGCCCTTCAGTTAACTATCTATCAATTATCCAGTAGTAGTGATTATGGTTCCTAAATATACATTTAACAATGTAGGTTGTGTTACAGCACTACTTTTGGTGTCCCCCTCAGGAAATGATATTGAGAAAATGTCATGTAATTGTCCCTTCCAAAGTTGATATCAGATTTTCGCCCCTGTTTTTGTAGAAATATTGCAACTTCTCTTTTGCTGTGAACATGTTTTTTGGGCTACTTTTCAGGCCTTTTGGCTGGGTTTTGAGTCATAATTTTTCTGGAAAGTCCAGGGAACAGAACTGAAATCTGAAAATAACAGAATTTTTCAAGGAACAGAATCAAAACCGGGAACGAAAGTGTTCTATACAGTTCCGGAACAGAAGCATCATTTTAAAAGCAATGGAACCGTTTTTATTTATTTATTTAACTAGGCAAGTCAGTTAAGAACAAATTCTTATTTACAATGATGGCCAAACCTTCCCCTAACTCGGGCGACACTGGGCCAATTGTGTACCGCCCTATCCCGCTCCACTGGGATTCTCTGCCTCTAACCCTATTACAGGGGCTGGGTCGCTGGCTTACTGGGGCTCTCTCATGCCGTCCCTGGAGGGGGTGCGTCACCTGAGTGGGTTGATTCACTGTTGTGGTCATCCTGTCTGGGTTGGCGCCCCCCCCTTGGGTTGTGCCGTGGCGGAGATCTTTGTGGGCTATACTCAGCCTTGTCTCAGGATGGTAAGTTGGTGGTTGAAGATATCCCTCTAGTGGTGTGGGGGCTGTGCTTTGGCAAAGTGGGTGGGGTTATATCCTTCCTGTTTGGCCCTGTCCGGGGTGACCTCGGATGGGGCCACAGTGTCTCCTGACCCCTCCTGTCTCAGCCTCCAGTATTTATGCTGCAGTAGTTTATGTGTCGGGGGGCTGGGGTCAGTTTGTTATATCTGGAGTACTTCTCCTGTCCTATTCAGTGTCCTGTGTGAATCTAAGTGTGCGTTCTCTAATTCTCTCCTTCTCTCTTTCTTTCTCTCTCTCGGAGGACCTGAGCCCTAGGACCTGAGCTCCAGGACTACCTGACATGATGACTCCTTGCTGTCCCCAGTCCACCTGGCCATGCTGCTGTTCCAGTTTCAACTGACCTGAGCCCTAGGACCATGCCCCAGGACTACCTGACATGATGACTCCTTGCTGTCCCCAGTCCACCTGGCCATGCTGCTGCTCCAGTTTCAACTTCCACCTGACTGTGCTGCTGCTCCAGTTTCAACTGTTCTGCCTTATTATTATTCAACCATGCTGGTCATTTATGAACATTTGAACATCTTGGCCATGTTCTGTTATAATCTCCACCCGGCACAGCCAGAAGAGGACTGGCCACCCCACATAGCCTGGTTCCTCTCTAGGTTTCTTCCTAGGTTTTGGCCTTTCTAGGGAGTTTTTCCTAGCCACCGTGCTTCTACACCTGCATTGCTTGCTGTTTGGGGTTTTAGGCTGGGTTTCTGTACAGCACTTTGAGATATCAGCTGATGTACGAAGGGCTATATAAATAAATTTGATTTGATTTGATTTGATTTGATGGGACTCCCAATCACGGCCGGTTGTGATACAGCCCGGGATCGAACCCTGGTCTGTAGTGACGCCTCTAGCAATGCGATGCAGTGCCTTAGACCGCTGCGCCACTCCCTCCAAAGCATAGTCTACTGTAGCCTATTGTCAGGTATACTCACTCTCTGTCCTCTAGGTCATCAGGCTGCTGATTATCCCGCACAGCTGTCACCATCGTCTCACGCACCTGCGCCTCATGACACTCACATGGACTCCATCACCTCCTTGATTATCTTCCCTATATCTGTCACTCCCCTTGGTTCTTTCCTCAGGTGTTATTGACTCTGTTTTCATGTCGGTGCGTTTGTGGGTTGTGGTTGTTTTATGTATTAAAACACTCATTCCCTGAATTTGCTTCCCGACTCTCAGCGCACTCGTTACACCTATTGATGTTACAAGCGTGATTCAGAAATTAGGGAGAGAGATGTTTTATTAGAGAAGATTGGATTAGTTAAGGATGCTATAGTTGGATTTAATAATTGAAAAAAGGTAAGATATATTTTTTTATGATTTTAGAGGTTTAAAAAAGTAACAGAAAATAATGATATAACCAGAACTTTTCAGAACTTTTTTTGCTGATCGGAAAATGGAAAGAAAAAATTGAACGAAAAAAATAATGGTTGTGTTCAGAGCAAAACGATTAGCAAATCATTTTGGTTTCAACCCCAACTTAAAATTCCTATCCGGGCATTGTAAGATCTGGCATGCTTCAGCAATGCCTGGGCAGAGTAATGTGCCCACTATCTAAACATGATAGTGTTGACTTTTATCAAGGCAACCAAAGGAACAGTATCTTGCTTTATCAAAGAGCACAGAGTGACAGAAAAGCAGCAAACAAGTGCTCAGCATACACTACCGTTCAAAAGTTTGGGGTCACTTAGAATGTCCTTGTTTTTTTAAAGAAAAGCACATTTTTGTCCATTAAAATAACATCAACTTGATCAGAAATACAGTGTTGACATTGTTAACGTTGTAAATTACTATTGTAGCTGGAAACGGCAGATTTATTTTTAATGGAATGTCTATATATGCGTACAGAGGCCCATTATCAGCATCTATCGCTCCTGTGTTCCAATGGCACGTTGTGTTAGCTAATCCAAGTTTATCATTTTTAAAGGATAATTGATAATTAGAAAACCCTTTAGTTGAGTATTTAGAGCATCAGCATTTGTGTGTTCAGTTACAGGCTCTAAATGGCCAGAAACAAAGCACTTTCTTCTGACACCCGTTAGTCTATTCTTGTTCTGAGAAATGAAGGCTATTCCATGTGAGAAATTGCCAAGAAACTGAAGATCTTGTACAACGCTGTGTACTACTCCCTTCACAGGACAGCACAAACCGGCTCTAGCCAGAATAGAAAGAGGAGTTGGAGGCCCCGGTGCACAACCGAGCAAGAGGACAAGTACATTAGTGTCTAGTTTGAGAAACAGATGCCTCACAAGTCCTCAACTGGCAGCTTCATTAAATAGTACCCACAACTCCAGGATGCTGGCCTTCAAGCTTGAAATCTTGCACCCGGAGGCTGCTTTCCTTGTTGCCGCCGATTTTAAGACACGTGATGCCCATCTTCCATTAACACGTCTCCTTCGCAACTAGAGGCGATAAAGACCACTGTTACTTTACCCACAAGAAAGCATACAAGGCCCTCCCTCGTCCCCCACTCGGCAAATCAGATCATGACTTCATACTCCTGCTTCCTGTTTGAGCTTCTGCTTGTTAACAGGAAGTACCCATGACTCGCTCCATTGAGAAATGGTAATCAGAATCAAGAGATTAATGCTACAGGACAACTTTGCTAGCACTGATTGGAATATGTTCAGAGACTCTGCTGATAACATCGACGAGTTAACCACCTCCGTCACCGGCTTCATTGGGAAATACATAGGCAATGTTGTCCCCACAGTGAAGGTTTGCTGCTTCCACAATCAAAAGCCTTGGATTAACACAGAGGTTGGCGCTGAACTAAAGGACAGGGCTACCGCAGAGAGGGCTATCACAGACAACCCTGCGGCTACGGCTGAGGACAGGAATAAGTACATGAAGTCCCGCTACGGCATAGACATAAAAAAAGGACAATCTAGGAATAAGGTGGAATCATATTAGGCAGGCTCCGACACAGGGGCTACAGTCCATTACGGATTACAAAGGAAGACCCAGCTGTCATCTGGTGAATGATGCCTCTCTGTCAGATTAACTCAATGCATTTTATGCACGCCTCGAAAATAACAACACTGCGCCGTGCGTGAGGGCCCCCACCACCCCGGAGGACTGGGTGATCTCGCTGTCCGAGGCCGATGTGAGTAAGGTCTTTAACCAGGTCAACACTCACAAGACCGGGGGCCAGTATTCCAGGTCACATTCTCAGAGCATGCGCATAACAGTGTCTTTAGATACTACTGTCAGATGTTACTATGGAATACTGAAGTATAATTACAAGCATTTCATAAGTGTCAAAGGCTTTTATTGACAATTACATGAAGTTGATGCAAAGAGTCAATACTTGCAGTGTTGACCCTTCTTTTTCAAGACCTCTGTAATCTGCCCTGGCATGCTGTCAATTAACTTCTGGGCCAAATCCTGACTGATGGCAGCCCATTCTTGCATAATCAATGCTTGGAGTTTGTCAGAATTTGTGGGTTTTTGTTTGTCCACCTGTTCTCAATGGGATTAAGTTCTGGGGAGTTTCCTGGCCATGGACCCAAAATATCAATGTTTTGTTCCCCGAGCCACTTAGTTATCACTTTTGCCTTATGGCAAGGTGCTCCTTCATGCTGGAAAAGGCATTGTTCGTCACCAAACTGTTCCTGGATGATTTGATTTGATTTGATTTGATTTTGAGAGCAGTTTCTCTCGGAGGATGTGTTGGTACCATTCTTTATTCGTGGCTGTGTTCTTAGGCAAAATTGTCAGTGAGCCCACTGCCTTGCCTGAGAAGCAACCCCACACATGAATGGTCTCAGGATGCTTTACTGTTGGCATGATACAGGACTGATGGTAACACTCACCTTGTCTTCTCCGGACAAACTTTTTTCTGGATGCCCCAAACAATTGGAAAGGGGATTCATCAGAGAAAATGACTTTACCCCAGTCCTCAGCAGTCCAATCCCTGTACCTTTTGCAGAATATCAGTCTGTTACAGATGTTTTTCCTGGAGAGATTTGACTTCTTTGCTGCCCTTCTTGACACCAGGCTATCCTTCAAAAGTATTTGCCTCAACGTGCATGCAGATGCACTCACACCTGCCTGCTGTCATTCCTGAGCAAGCTCTGTACTGGTGGTGCCCTGATACCGTAGCTGAATCAACTTTAGGAGACGGTCCTGGCGCTTGCTGGACTTTCTTGGGCACCTTGAAGCCTTCTTCACAACAATTGAACCACTCTCCTTGAAGTTCTTGATGATCAGATAAATGGTTGATTTAGGTGCAATCTTACTGGCAGCAATATCCTTGCCTGTGAAGCCCTTTTTGTACAAAGCAATGATGACAGCATGTGTTTCCTCGCAGGTAACCATGTTTAACAGAGGTAGATTGATGAGGTGGAGTGATTCCAAGCACCAGCTTTCAGTCTGTTATTCGAACTCAATGACAGAGTGATCTCCAGCCTTGTCCTCGTCAACACTCACACCTGTGTTAACGAGAGAATCACTGACATGATGTCAGCTGGTCCTTTTGTGGCAGGGCTGAAATGCAGTGGACATTTTTGGGGATTCAGTTAATTTGCATGGCAAAGAGGGACTTTGCAATTAATTGCAATTCATCTGATCACTCTTCATAAAATTCAGGAGTATATGCAAATTGCCATCATACAAACTGCGGCAGCAGACTTTGTGAAAATTCATATTTGTGTCATTCTCAAAACTTTTGGCCACGACTGTACTTGGCACGTGACATTAACACTTGAAACTGAAACAGAACATTTGATTTAGTTGATTTATTCCAATGATTTATATATACATTAGATGACTCATCGGGCACTGTTTTGATGCCACCGTGCCTCCCACTTGGTACTCCCCCACCGTTGTAAAAAATATTTTAGAAACTATAGAAATGCATTTGTTAATGTCCACACTTTGTTTTTACCACATTTATTCCAGTACAGAAAGCTTAATGTATACGTTTTAATTATATTATGTGAGCTAAACGAAAAAATATATAAAAACGTTTTCCTTTCATTTTCTTATTTCACCTTTTATTTTACAAGGGAAGATTTAAATTCAATTTTCACAGAACTGCTTGTTGCAATTTCGATGAGGCTCTCTTTTTCATTATATCGGTAAGTGGACCTGAGGAAGGGCATGAAAAGGATAACAAATCCAGTTGTTTGTGTCATCTGTTTTGGAAAAGTACCTGTGTAATTGCTCACCCAACTCACTCAGGTGCTTCACTATATCACATTTGACATTGTCTGTAAACTTGTGTTAATTTACACACAAAAAATTATACAATGAGAAAGACCTGTGTTGTCATGGTTAAATGCAGACAGAGAAGAGCTCCAACTTCTTAATCATAGCCTCAATTTTGTCCCGCACATTGAATAAAGTTGCGGAGAGTGACTGAATCCTAGATTCAGATCATTCAGACGAGAAAAAACATCACCCAGATAGGCCAGTCTTGTGAGAAACTCGTCAACTTTTAGCTCGTCACTCAATTTAAAAATACATGTCAATACTTTGCCCCTTGATAATCAGCGCACTTCTGTATGTTGTAAAAGCATTACATGGTCACTTTATCATTGCATTGTGCAGAAAATACATGAGAGTTCAGGGGCCTTGCTTCAACAAAGTTAACCATTTTCACTGTAGTGTCCAAAACGTCTTTCAAGTCAGGCATTCCCTTGGCTTCTCGGTGGATGCTGCAGTGTACCCAAGTGGCGTCGGGAGCAACTACTTGCATGTCTCTATGTCTCCCTGTCATGGTTTTTGCTCCATCAGTACAGATACCAACATGAGCAGCAGCTACGTTTGGCTACATACGGCCCATACGGCCCAAGAGAATAATGGTTAATGTGATTGGATGTTAATTATTTGACTACGCTACCTATATTTGACATTGTGTTGTTATTTCTCTGAATTATTGGTGGATGGTTTAATTTTATTTTGGGCAGTGAAAGTAAACCCGACGGCATTGCGCGTACCCCAATTGGGAATACCTGGCTTAGATCATAGGAATCACTGTGCTGACATATTTATAGACCTATCCAAGCCTTTGATACTGTTGACTGTCCCGTTACTCATTCAAAGGTTGTCTGAAATGGGCCTCGACCAGCGGTGTAAAGTACTTAAGTAAAAATACTTTCAAAATTTACTTAAGTAGATTTTTGGGGTATCTGTACTTTACTATTTCTATTTTTGAATACTTTTACTTTTACTCCAATACATTCCTAAAAAAGAATGTACTTTTTACTCCATACATTTTCCCTGACACCCAAAAGTACTTATTACATTTCGAATGTTTAGCAGGACAGATCTTTTTCTATCCAATTCACACACTTATCAAGAGAACATCCCTGGTCATCCCTACTGCCACAAATGCTTTGTTTGTCAATTATGTCATCAATGTGTCCTTGGCTATCCGTAAAATAATAAAACTCTCATGCCATTCTACTTCATTTTACATGACTGGAGACAAGCAGAATATTTTGTAATACCACAATAGAGCATAACAACGAATGAGCGCATGCTGCAGCACCGGAGACGTTTAATTTCTAAACAGGCTAATGTAACAAAAAGAGGATAGTCTAAGTTTGGAGCAGTGCTAAAGTTGTCTATCTACTGTAAAAAAAAAATGTGCGCAACATTACAGAACCAGTTACAACGGAAGTATCTGATCGTCAATTCATTCGAGAAAAAGCCATTTGTTGTTTAACACAGAAGTTGCATATCATCAGATAGGTCTATATGCACTTGTAACTTTTTTGTCATTTGGGAAACTATAATTTCCTAATGCATTCTATTTTATTACGTGACTGGGCAAACTTGTGTTTGCTAAAACTGAATTCAGTTTTAGAAACACCAAGTTTGCCCAGTCTTTAGTTTGAGGATCATGCAGTGGAGTATGCATGCAGTGGAGTATGCATGCCTAGTTTGTTCATTTAGCTTAGCAGATGCTCTTATCACAGTCAACACAAATCTATTTCGGAACAACAATATCATGTAATAAAATAGAATACATTAAACAACAAATTGCTTGAGTATGCCTGCCGAGTATGCATGCCTAGTTTGTAGAATGACTGTATAGACATACAAGGGATTTTTTGTTTAATTATAATTTAATTCTAAGTAATTAAAAAAATATATACAATTTTAAGCAGCCTAAAAGTGAAATGTATAGGCATGTTGTTGAAGTGCTGTTGATGATGTGTTGTTGAAATGCTGAGTGCTCCTGCATGCCACAAATGCTTCACAACTGATTTCTTAAAAGGCAGGCTATAGCTTGAAATAATAATAATACACACTAAATAATTCATTTTGACTGATTTAGAGTTAGTATGTTGCTTAAGAGCCTGTTGAAATGTCAAACATCAATTGATAGTGACAGAATCACACATTGTCACAAGGTGTGAGGATCCAAATAGGTCAGATCAGGTATTCAATGAATAACTTCAACCAGACCCCCTCTCACCCACAGATGGGGGAGGAGGGAACTGGTGGGGATGAACAACTCATGCCCTGTTGTAAATCGAGGAGAGAAGATTCAGGTCTCCCTCTCTAAATCCACCAAAGGAATGTGCCTTTGTTTCAAGAGACTTTTCCCGCCAAAACTCTAACACGTTACAATTGGCGCATTCATCCCCCCTCCTCTCCCCTATAACTACTCCCCAGGTCATTGCTGTAAATGAGAATGTGTTCTCAGTCAACTTACCTGGTAAAATAAGGGTTAAATAAATGAAATAAAAACGTTCAAAAGCGAATACTGGAACAATATTTCTAGCATAGAACATGGGGAATGGTCAGAGGCGATCTATAGAACATGAATGTAATTTTGTTTGTTATTTTGTGATGTCATTAAGAATGTTATAAAGGAAATACTGTAACTTGGAAAGTATACCAACTACATGTCTGAAGTGTCCATCCTATGTGTTTTGCAGATACAAGGAGGTTACAACTGATGTTACAAGGTTATAATTAATAAATTGACTGTTTATAGATGTGATAGGTAAAGACCTTTAGAGTTTAATTCGGGAGATATTAACTCTTTAAAGAACTGCGCTCATAGTGCACCAGATACTAATGAGTTAATTGTTACATTATTAATTTAATTGGGCAACAATTAAACATATTTAGGTAATTAGATAAATAACAGTCTTCAGATTAATGTTAAAGTCAAGATAACATTTTACCTTTATTTAACTAGGCAAGTCAGTTAAGAACAAATTCTTATTTTCAATGACAGCCTAGGAACAGTGGGTTAACTGCCTTGTTCAGGGATAGAACAACAGATTTTTACCTTGTCAGCTTGGGAATTTGATCTTGCAACTTTTCAGTTACTAGTAAAATGCTCTAACCACTAGGCTACCTGCCACCCCATTAGGAGGGATCTTAGACCATTCCTCCATACAGAATTTTTCCAAGAAACCACATTTGTTTAGCAAGTCAGCAAGTCAGTTATGTTTTTTGAAAGTCAGTAAATGAGGCTGAATGAACTGTTTCGCTGCCAGACAAGGCTCCGCTGATAGCCAGGTGTAGAAGTGGTAAGGTGTTGGGACTGCTGTTGGGACTCTGCTTGTTGGGACAGCTTTAAGTAGGTCCTAAAAGTTTGTGGTCACGGTTTGTCACCATCATAGTGCAATTAATGTATAGTTTACTGTTATGTTGTGTAGTGTAGTGGCTTTGCTGGCATGCATCCCACTTTATTTATTTTTTGCCCCACCAAGATTTACATGATAAAATTGCCACTGCTCACACTGCCAGAGTGAGGAGGGTATGAGTGAGTGACATAGTGTGAGTGAGAGAGAATGAGAGAAAGTGAGTGACTGAGAGATTGAGTGAGAGTGGGAGTCTCTCACTCACGTTCACTCACTCTCCCCCTCTCTCTGTCACTCCTTCACATGCACTCTCTCTCTCACTCACTTATGACCTGCTGTTCTCTGTCTCTCATCATATGTTTTTATTGCACTGTTTATCAATAATAAAACATAATGCAAGTTCTTAAGTCTACTATAAATATAATATCATTACACTTATTAAAAGTGTACTTTATATGAATCATTTTTCCAGTCTTTTAATATACTATAAATAAACTATCATCAACCTTCAGTATACTTATTAAAAGTGTACTTTAAATTCATTAAAGTATACTATATGCTCACTATCATTCACCTTAAACACACTCATTAAAACTATACTTCAATTTCAATTGTTTTAATTGTAATTTATTATAGTCATTCAAAAGACACAGTTTTGTTTTTATGAAACTCTGCTTGTGAGTGATCAAGTACACTATAAGTATACAGTGCCTTGCAAAGGTATTCATACCCTTTGTATTTCTTCAAATGTTATTGTGTTAAAAAGTGGGATTAAAATTAATTTCATTGTAATTTGTTGTCAACAATGAACTCAAAGTACTCTGTAATGTCAAAGTAAAAAATTAATAATACAAATTAGATAACTAAAATATAACCATTGCATACGAATTCAGCCCCTTTGTTACGGCAAGCCTAAATTAGTCAAATGTGGCTTAACAAATCACATAATATGCTACATGGACTATGTGTGAAGTAATAGGGGTTGACATTATTTTTTTATGATTAACATTTCCTCTGTCCCCCATACAACATCTGTAAGGCGCCCATTCAAGTATTGATTTTCAAGCACAGATTCAACGACAAAGACCAGAGAGCCTTTTGAACGCCTCATAAAAGGGCAGTGATTGATGGTAACAATATCAAATCAGACATTGAATATCTCTGTAAGCATGGTCAAGTGAATAATTATGCTGTGGATTATGTATTACACCACCCAGAAATATCAAAAATACTTCTGAAATGAGCTGCAGGACAGGAATGAAACTGCATATGGATGTTACCATGAAGCAATTGGTGATTGTAAAACAATTACAGAGTTAAATGGCTGTGATAGGAGAAAACTAAGGTTGGAACAACAACATTGTAGTGACTCCACAATAACAATTTAAATGACTGAGTGAAAAGAATAATACAAATATACAGAATAAAAATAGAATGTTAACATCGGCTGAGAAGATTATTATTCCAATAGCTAATGTGGTTAATGAGTAGAAGTGTATTTGCTAAGTCTTGTAGTGAGGAGACTATAAATACAATTTTAGTATATTTCTAATTTATGACAAATATACATACAATGTATTTAAGGTGTATTCAAAGTATATTTGTTTTGCTCTTTGTCTAATATACCAAGAATATACAAAAGTACATAAAAAGTTCAAATTCTGATAATTTTAAATGTATTTAATATACATTAAAATGTTAATAAAATACAAATAAAATGTACATTAAATGTATTTAAATTCTTCCAATTTAGATAATTTGAAATATAATTAAAATACGTTAATGAAGTATGATTTAAGTATATTTAAATATATTTTTTCCCCCCATGGGTTTATACTGTAAAACTTTGTTTAAGCATTGTTTAATGTACTAATGACTAAGCAAATTGACTTGTCCCAGTAGTGTTGTAATTGAGTTGTAGTGACATGTTTTGGGGATTTAGGCATATATACAGTGGCTGCGTTTCAAACTCAAAATAGACAGCCCTCGGCCCTAAACCCCCAGTTTTACATCGTTACATCCGAGTGTACGTTAAATGTCCCTTGCCCAAGCGAGGGAGAGTGATGATTGGAGAGGCAATGTCCTTGGTGGAAATATTGAAGTTGAGCTAAGAAAAATATGTATAACATATCTAGCTAGCACTCCTGTCAGGTAGCTAGCTACAGTTTCCTATAGCTGGCTAGCTAGTTTTATAGTCATTTATTCTAATAAATTTCAAAATTCCAAAAAATATGTTTAGAAATCTAGCTACGTTTTATAGGCTCCTCACTACAAGAGTAAGCCAATTTGCCAATGCTAAAATCAATGTGTATATAAATTTTCTAGCAAGCTAGCTTCATATTTTTTCCTGACATGCCGAAACTACAGCCTTGTTGATTAAATTTGACACTTCACGGCCACAAGTTTGACATGTGACTACAGTTTTCATTGAATTGTGTGTCATATCAACCCTGCAAGTTGTACACCCGCTCCCTCAAGATAAATTGAGGGCCGAGGTGGAAACGTAAGTGAATTGGATTTCTACTTAAGATGGCAATCAAACTGCATCTGGTTTCGACTGGGATTCCCGAGAGGGAAAGTGGCTAGCGCAAGGGCTGAGGGGGTAAAAATGACATGTTTGGACTGCAGCCAGTATCTATTATTTTGAATGCTAGAAAGTGAGAAAAAAAACTATGTAATATATTAGATCAATAAAAACAAAGGCAATTAATATACCTATTTTTATTTCTCGCTTTGTGACGGACAGGCGTCTGTCCTATCACTAGAAGATGCATATCGTTCCTTTTAGCGGAAGAATGCTATACTGACTATCGAATTGAAACTTAAATGAACATTTATATGAAGCGGAAAAAGTAGCCGGTTTACAGTGAGTCGGCTATTTCAACAGTGGCCGGCCCTTAT
Source organism: Oncorhynchus tshawytscha (assembly GCF_018296145.1). Classification (NCBI taxonomy): domain Eukaryota; kingdom Metazoa; phylum Chordata; class Actinopteri; order Salmoniformes; family Salmonidae; genus Oncorhynchus; species Oncorhynchus tshawytscha. The sequence continues at coordinate 4,221,438 of NC_056458.1, read as the reverse complement.
GGAAAACATTTTATATAAAGACCTTTCTTCCAGGTCTTCCATTATGGCAGTAAGGGTCATCCTAGCTTTACAGTTCCTATTACAATTATTCCAAATCAATTATTGGGTTGAATGCACACGCGACAGAAATACTATATTAATATAAAATAAACGTGTATTACACATTCCAGTTTCTCTGTGTGATACATGTATATACAACTTCAGGTGTATTTTATTCATCTGATCCATAGAGTATATTCGTTTATCAAATATATTAGTTGACACTTCAGTCTATTCTAAAGTAGATCCTTCATGATTATGAAAACATTATAGATAACATGTTTATTCCTTTACTCACCAAACCCAATTGGTCGGAGATATCTCTTTCTAGCTGATGATTTATATACAGTATAAAACATGAATTCAAACCTCAATAGAACAAAGTAAAACATGGCCAAGGACACCACTACAATTTGAGAAAAGGGGATACTAAACAAGTCAAATTACAAATGCAATTATATTACTTGAATCACAATACGTATGATGACCGATACATGGACAATCGTAATTTAATCATAGGTAATATAATATTATGACAGCTGACGGATGGTGACCGCTGACTCATACCAGACCCAAAAGCCTGGGTAGACAGGCTCAGCAAAGGAGGCCTTGAAGCGGTGTATGAGAGACATGGTGTCCCCCACAGTGTAGAATGACAGGGTGCCTGCTGAGTGGTCCAGGAAGACACCTATCCTGGAGGAGTAGGGTGCATTGATTTCCACCTGGTCTTTACCATATCGGGCGGAATAGCTGGAATCGGAGCAGAAAAGGCTCCAGGACTTGCGGTTGTAGCCGATGCGGCAGCTGTCCCCGTAGCCTACTCTCTTGATGCCCTTGTAGGTGATGCCCACGGAGGCCCCCTCTCCACTCCACTCCACCTCCCAGTAGTAGGCACCTCCAGACAGGGGCTCTTTGCAGAGAACCTGGGGCAGGCAGTCAAACCTGGAGGCACTGTCAGCGTAGTCCTGCGGTTCTCTCTTCAGGGCTGCCTTCCTGTTGCCTCTAGACAGGTATAACTGGCGGTAGGCTGTGTTGGGGTCCAGGGTGAGAGCGCAGGCATCTGAGAGAGGAGAGAGAGAAGGCATGTCATGAGTGAGTGCCACTGTGTGAACTAAATGCTCTTCTTTCCTGTGGGCTTGATCATTTAACCCTTATACCCATACAATAAAAATAACAAGGTTAGTTATGGAATGTAAAAGGTTGTTTAAAACCAATACTATACACAATTATACAAAACAATGGCTGCATTTAGACAGGTAGCCCAATTCTGATATGTTTTTCACTAACTGGTCTTTTGACCAATCAGATCAGCTCTAAAACATATTTGATGTGATTGGTCAAAATACCAATTAGTGGGATTTTTTTTTAGAATTGGGCTGCCTGTCTAAACACAGCCCAAGTCCCAGATTTAAGTACCCTATCGTCTAGCACATCTCCAATCTGAAATGTCAAAATGTCAGACGTAGTTAGTTGAATTACCACAAACATAATATTGCAAATGCTACCAGTCATTCAAGTTAGCAAAGTGACCTTGAGTTTCACCAGACAAACTAAGGGCGAGTAACGTAGCCTGGTCCCAGGTCGGTCTGTGCTGTTTTGCCAACTCCTCTGGTAATCCTCATGCATTGGCAAGGCAGGACAAACAGATCTGGGACCAGGACACTAGGCTATGATTAATGGGACCCTGCAAGATTGTAGTTGATCTTATTAGATTTGTCCTGCATGTCCAGTATGGGGTTCATGTCTGTCCCAATATCCATTTGGAATTCAGTTAATTCAGACAATATACTGTTCAGAGAATTAAAAAATATATATTTGGTGCATAGACATTGATAAAAGCAATATTCTTTCAATTATGGATGTAATAAAAGTAATTTTCTTTCAATTATGGATACATTTCAGGAAAGTGCTTCTGCCTTCTTGATCTTTGCCTTTACCAAGAATGGTAATTGAGGTTCTTATAAATCATTATGATTACACATTAGTTTTGTTACACATTTGATAGGACTATTAAGGCTTTTCAAATTCCACAAGACAATAACTAGTGTTGCAATAATGACTTGCAATTATTACAATATTTTTTAAAGACAATTGTCTTTAGTGTTGGTATGCCCATGGATGTAAAATAACAAGCAGGACCGACAGGGAACCCCCCCCCCGCCCCCAGGAGACCCTCTGTAAAACCATTCCCCCTTCCCTGACACCCCCTCACTATAATTACAGAGTTGTAGCCGCAGCCTTATATATGGAATCTCTTCAGCAGCATATTTTGTCTTAAAAAACATAAATAAGTTCACAATTCTGAACATTACAATTAAGTTAGCAGACTTGATGAATAAGGGTGGGTAATGATGGAAATGGTTTAATGAAAACAAGATATGACATACAGTGCATTCGGAAAGTATTCAGACCCCTTGACTTTTTCCACATTTTGTTATGTTACAGCCTTATTCTAAAATGGATGCAATTTGTTCCCCCCCCCCTCAATCTACACACAATACCCCATGTTTGCAAATTTATTTAAAATTAAAACTGAAATATCACATTAACATAAATATTCAGACCCTTTACTCAGTACTTTGTTGAAGCACCTTTGGCAGTGATTACAGCCTTGAGTCTTCTTGGGTATGATGCTACAAGCTTGACACACCTGTATTTGGGGAGTTTCTCCCACTCTTCTCTGTATATCCTCTAAAGCTCTATCAGGTTGGATATGGAGCGTTGCTGCACAGCTATTTTCAGGTCTCTCCAGAGGGTTCAAGTCCGGGCTCTGGCTGGGCCACTCAAGGACATTCAGAGACTTGTCCCGAAGCCACTTCTGCGTGTCATGGCTGTGTGCTTAGGGATGATGTCCTGTTGGAAGTTGAACCTTTGCCCAAGTCTGAGGTTCTGAGCGCTCTGAAGGAGGTTTTCATCAAGGAACTCTCTGTACTTTGCTGCGTTCATCTTTCCATTGATCCTGATTAGTCTCTCAGTTCCTGCTGCTGAAAAACAGCCACAGTATGATGCTGCCAACACCATGCTTCACCGTAGGGATGGTGCCAGGTATCCTCCAGACGTGACACTTGGCATTCAGGCCAAAAAGTTCAATCGTGGTTTCATCAGACCAGAGAATCTTGTTTGTCATGGTCTGAATGTCCTTTTGGTTGCTTTTGACAAACTCCAAGCGGGCTGTGTCTTTTACTGAGGAGTGGCTTCCGTCTGGCCACTCTACCATAAAGGCCTGATTGGTGGAGTGCTGTAGAGATGGTTGTCCTTCTGGAAGGTTCTTCCATCTCCACAGAGGAACTCTGGTGCTCTGTCAGAGTGAACATCGGGTTCTTGGTCCCCTCCCTGAACAAGGCCCTTCTCCCCCGATTGCTCAGTTTGGCCGGGCGTCCAGCTCTAGGAAGAGTCTTGGTGGTTCCAAACTTCTTCCATTTAAGAATGATGGAGGCCACTGTGTTCTTGGGGACGTTCAATGCTGCAGAAATGTTTTGGTACCCTTTCCCAGATCTGTGCTTCAACAAAATCCTGTCTCGGAGCTCTACGGACAATTCCTTCGACCTCATGGCTTGGTTTTTGCTCTGACATGCACTGTCAACTGTGGGACCTTATATAGACAGGTGTGTGCCTTTCAAAGTCATGTCCAATCAGTTGAATTTACCAAAGGTGGACTCCAACATCAAGGATAATCAATGGAAACAGGATGGACCTGTGCTCAATTTAGAATCTCATATCAAAGAGTCTGAATACTTATGTAAATAAGGTTTCAGTTTTCTTTATTTGTAATACATTTGCAAACATTTATAAAAAACTGTTTTCACTTTGTTATTATGGGGTATTGTGTGTAGATAGATGAGGAACAAATTGTATTTAATCAATTTTAGAATAAGGCTGTAATGTAACAAAATGTGGAAAACGGAAGAGGTCTGAACACTTTCTGACTACACTGCATATAAACAACTTTTAGAAAGCTCATGTTCTGAGCTAGCCAGCTAGCTATGGTCCTCAGATCCAAGTGAATCTGAACAACCCTTTAACTGGAACAGAGTATGGAAAAATATGACCTTGACATCCCATAATCTGAGCCATCAATTTACACTTTATTTGAACTGTATTTAACACCAAGGAAAGTTATATGATGAAATTGGCCCCATGCCTAACCCCATGCCTCACTGTGTGCCCTAAATCAGGTAGGCACAGTCCTTCATATAATGTGGGTGTGAACTGCAGTTAAATGCTTCTGGGACAAAGTTACACATTTTTTTTCAAAGTGCATGAATGTAAATGTTCAATCTGCTATGTTATATTACTTAATGGTGATAGCTCCTTGAATCTCTCAGATGATTTCTGCTGGCAGGGGGAAGGCATGATATGGGGAGGGTTCTCTGGTCTCTGGGAGGAAATGGGAAGGGAGGGAGGATGTAAAAGCATCCTCAGTTGACAAGGAACCTTGGATGTTTAGGGGAGTGGGCACTGACAACTAACCTGTGTTGCTAGACGGGGTGGAAAACATGGTTACATACCAATTGTACTATTACAAAATCCTTTTTGATCAAAATAATTATTTCTGCATGTATTTCTTACTTTTAAAAAAAAGTTGTGGAGCCCATAGGTACATGTTATATAAACTGAATATATGAATTGACACTGTACCTGTAAACCACCAAACAAAAAAATTCTGAAATAAAAACTTGTGACCCTGCAGGACAGGTGTGCACCAGTATGCAGGTAGAGTAGAACAGCTACAGTAGCTCATGTACTATAGACTTGGTTCACCTGGCTGTGCTGCTGTGTGCGCGCCTGCACCCCCTCAGCCAGGTCAGAACTGGTGGTACTCTCTGTAGCCACGGCTAGGACGAGATGACCGACCACTCGGTCCATCTGGTCTGGAAGATCGACCACTTGGCCTATCATCTGGAATACCACCGGAGGCAGAGCCATTTATTTACATGTATAGCTCGGACCACAGTTATTCAAATCTGCTTGTGACCGATGTTTCCCTTTCCGCATGCTCAGTACGCACTTCTATTCTATACCTTGATTGTCCTATTCAGAGTAGGTTTTAAACTTGCCGAAGCTGTAGTGTCCAATAGTTGTAGTAGTCAAGTAACGTAGCTTAGAAAGATTTGCCAACAGTGATGTCATTCTGTATAACCCTTTTACAAACCTATACTCCCACTCACCGCAGTAAACCGGTATAAAGTTCATTGAGCATGCCCACTTACAAACCTAGTATCTAAGGAATGTGGTAAGACTACTCCCATCACAGCACTAGCCTGTTTCCATGTGGGCTGGGTGCCAGGTAGTATTTTAGACTAACTCCTGTCTTTATAGTGGTTTTAACGCAATTTATGAACAGTAGTTCACACTTAAATGATCAAATAGTATGAATAATTAAATGGCACTAGAATGAACCCTCAGTCCTATAGTATTTGATTTGGTAAGTTTAGACACAGAAGGTGAATCATTAAATAGACGTACATTTCAGGAAGTCTTCTCTGTGCTGGGGCTCCTGGCTTGGTGTCTTGTACACGGCAACAACTGCATCAGCTACAAAGAGAAGGAAATGCAAAAGAAAACAAAAAACATACACAACACTGTATTTGGATTGTACAATATAGCCTGATACTGCATGCATGGAAATTTACTTTACAATCTTGGGATTTATTAGTGTTTCGGATATCCCCAGAAAATCCAACTTTAATGAGTGTGTGTTTGTGTAGAATTGCTTGATGCGTGTGTGGTGTTCTAAGAGAGTTAACTTATCAGCCAATGTAAATATTCAGGGCCACTTGAGCCACCACCTGACCTTTGAGTGCCCTCTAATAAAAATCAAGGTGCTCAGACTACTTTACTATTCCAACAATACTAGAGGAACCATTTTGTTTTCTTACACACAGCAGAGCAATAAGGAAATTATAATCACTCAAGGAGCCATTTGAAATTCAGATTATGTCGTGATTGTCCTGTGAAAATGTTATTACTGGAATTTAGCTACAACACAAGGCAAGCCCATATTTCCTCAGCAACCACCTAACAATGTTGTTTGGGGGTTTGATGGAGGCCTGGTGGAGTTGTGGGGTCGATATTCTTGTTTTTGAACTAATACCATTCCAAGTATTTTCCAGAATGAGATCAGTGGGGAGTTTCATGTTGATTGACTCACCTTTCACAGTATTTCTCCTTTTGGCTTCATCCAGTTGGCAGAAAGGCATTTTGTTCACTGAAACAGGAAAAGTTCTGGTTGAGTAAATATTCTCTATAAGAATATACTGTATATTACTGAAGCATTTCCAAGTCCATGGTTTTAAAAAGGACAAAAGCCTGGGGTTTAATCTAGGTCTTGGCTCTACATCATTCATTCAGCAATGGCAGTAACTAACTGAAGTTACAGTGCATTATCTCACTGCCTCACCAGTCTTGGCCACTTTGACCAGCTCCTCATTGCTGATGTCATGGAGATGGACCTTCATCTCAGAGACAGCCTTAGTGACGGGTCCGAAGGAGAAGTAGGGGTTCACTGAGACTGTGGGCAGCTCCTCAGCCTCTGTCTGAGCGATTAGCATGTGGTAGCTCTACAACAGAGAGGATAAGAGACAGTTAGCTGTGTGAATGGATGAGGACAGACACGCCCTCTTTTCAAATGACACATTCATCATTTGAATAGGCTCATGTCATTTCCTGGCTTCATATTTCCTGGTTTGAATTATTATAGACAGGTTGGTTGTTTAACAACAAAACCGACGCGTGTGCAACTATGGGTCAAAACAGACTGGGTTGGCTTAGATTGTTGACATGTAACTATTTAGTCTTCAATGTTCATTTAAAAACAAATGCATTTGCACAATTGTTGTCTCAAATACATCATTGCAGTTGTTGGTTAGCAAGCTAGTGAATTTTTGCCATATTAGCATAGACGTGACATCAAAACAAGACATGGTATCAAAAATAAAGATAAAACTAGCCAGCTACGAGTCTCCACATTGCAGCTTCTTATCATTGTTACTTGCCATCTGGCCATCCAGAATCACAACAACACACGACCTTCTGCCCCATTGAAGCGGCAGGAGCATCGGGCCAGTAACCAAAAGGTCGCCAGTTCGAATCCTGAGCCAACTAGGTGACACATCTGTCAATGTGCCCTTGAGCAAGGCACTTAACCCAAATTGTGCAAAGAGTCCTGATTATTTTGGGGTGATGAGCTTGGCGGGCCACTCAAATATGAGATATATAGTGGGAAGGCAATGTTTAAAATGGCTTGTGTCATTCCTTGGCTTGAGCCCAAATATTATAGTAGTTGTTTTAGGGTGAGGGGTGTTAGACTTTAAAGCCCGAGAGAACTAGCACCTCTGAACATCATTTGCGAACCAAGAGCTCACAGATTTTACGGTGGTTCCTAAAACAAAGCGCACTGAAGACAAACGCTAGAACCACATTCGGTGCGATGTGTGCAAGCCTTTAGTCACCTGGATAAAGTGTATGTGGTCCTCTGTGCGTGACAGCTGTGTGATCTCGTTGTCTCGCTTCTTGAGGTCAGCGATCTCGTGGGTCAGACGCTCGAGGTGACCCTCAGCATTGTTCAGTGCTGCCCTCTTATTGGAGGAAATTAACTTGGTCATTTCCTGTTGCATCCTCTCGATGGAACGCATCATGTCGCCAAACAACTTCTCACACTCCTGCATAGCCCTCTGGGCTGAGCTCTGGAGAGGAAAGGGGCACACTTAATGGGCATGCTGTTAAAATCTCTAAAGCATTTTGGGTTGTACCAATACACCCAGGAGGTCAGTCATAATGGAACTCTATTGATGTATTGATATTTGTGATCATGAAATCTCTTGGTGGGAAAATGTAATTTGTCTCTCCAGGACACACATTAGAAATTTATACCGTGAGTACACCTTTAGTATGTTTAGTATGACTTAACAGTATATTGTAATTGTGTAATTTCACAACCCACTGTGTTTTATGTGCTATAGAGACATGTACCTTGAGTGAATCCACAGCTTGTTTCAGCTCCTCCATCTGCTTAAGCCTCTCATGGATCCTCTCCTGGATCTCTGCCTGGGTGGCACCCAGACGTTGCTATGGATGGAGGACACAGGACGTCAGTGACATAGCCCCACAAGTCAGACAATTGTTTCCAAAATATTCCAAATACTGATCAACCTAAATGCTACAGACAAAAATCGTGGCTGAGTGAAGTGGCATCTTTTTTCATCCTCCCCATTCATGTAATTTGAAATGGCCTTCAAAATGCATTATTACAATGTGCATTAGGTTCAGACAATGCAGTAATAAAATCTAGCCAATCGTAGTTCTTGGAATAGAAGGTTGCAACACCCCACCCCAGCCCACACACATTTACAGTAACTGCTATCACTCATGTGGGTGGGTCTAACTGATTGCCTGAAGTATTTGTTTTAGGGGCTTGGCTGATACTAGCTACTCTATTCCAACAATCAACCTGTCGCTCTCAGTCACACAACTGCAGTCAATTGGCTACAGAAACCTTATGGTTTTGAAAAGGCAAATTATTGAAAAGCCTAGAAAAAAAGTAGTCATTTTTTTCCCCCTGTTACACGAATGGCTTTGTCATTTAACAATACAGAACATCAACTACTTCAAAAGAGATAAATCATCGTAATATAAAAGTTTGAATCAAAAATCATTCAAAGCCGTTTTACCTGTTCTTCTGACCTCTCCTGTTCGGCAGATACCATGTCGTGACCTTTGTGCTCCTTCACAGTGCACAGAACACAGATACACATCTGGTCCGTCTTGCAGAAGAGCTCCAGACCCTTCTGATGCTGTGGGCAAATCTGTCTGTCCAGATGGCCGATCTCATCCACTAGCTTGTGCCTCTTGAAGGCAGGGTTCTCATAGTGGGGCTTTAGATGCCTCTCACAGTAGGACGCCAGGCACATCAGGCATGTCTTGATGGCTTTGTGCTTCTTCCCAATACAGATATCACATCCCACATCTTGTGGTCCGGCGTAGTTGTAGTCTGGGTCTGGAGGTGGAGGAGGGTAGGTCTCAGACATCCTGGGATGCGAGTGGGTTGAGTGTGTGGAGGAGCGGGAGGTCTGGAGGCGGCGCGGGGTGGGTCTCTTGTTGTAGGTGACCCGACAATGTGGGCAGTTGTAGGAACCGGTGTGGTCAGCGTGGTCCCAGTAGGTCTTCAGGCAGATGGAGCAGAAGATGTGGCCGCACGGGATGGAGACTGGGTCCCTCAGGTCTTCCTTACACAGATGGCAGCTCTCCTGGTCAGTAGACATGGGGATTGACTGATGCACCCTGGTGCTGTTAGGTTCTTGGTAGTAGTAGGCTAAAGACGAAGTGAGACTGTCAAATTTTCAGACTGTCAAATTTTCGGTCCGTCCTGTCCGTCAGGTCTGAGCAAAGTGAGCCACAGGTGCTTCCGCAGCATGTTATATAAAGTAAACAGTCAGGGAGGGAAGGAGACTAAACTGGTTAAGCAGAAACTAGTAAAACGTGGGTGGGGCCAGGTGAGGACAGAGTGTCAATGGAACCATTCAACAGCCGTCAATCAGGAAGAGGAGTGTGAATACAGAAAGTGAGAGGAATGATTGAATTGTGTGATCTCAGGTTTGAACTATGTTTTGACAGTACTGCAAATAGATACTGTAGTTACAAATATAGATAACGGTTGGTTTCCATAATTTCCAACAGGGACTCTACCCCAGACACAGCTCACATTTTGACCCTCGTGTTGTTTTTTTATGCAGTGCAATATTTTTATTTAACATGTGACATAAAACATGGTTCACTGCACACAGTTTAATTTCACATTGGATTTCCCTGCACATCTAATAATGTAAGATACGTGTCACACTGGACTTCACTGCACATCTAATGAAGTACCAACATCAGTTGTACACAAGTGTTTCTTTGATAAGTCACACTACAAAAGGGTAAACTATTAGTCTAACCCACTAAATGACAAGAAGTGGTTTGTGGTTTGTCTAAATGTTTTAAAATTCAGCCATGTTTCAATACTAAAAACAAAGGACAAAAAAACTGGTTGGAGTTTCCTTTTTATCAACAGCACAATTACTAAATATTCCATTAGAATCTTTACCATTAAATCACAATACAGTTTGCAGAGGTTACTTGAATTTTTTTTTAAACAAACTTACAAATTGGGCATCTTTCACACTAGTTCTAAAGTCTGGCCCGAAGCATCCATCAACACCTGGACAATGACAAAACATGTTAGATACATTGTATACACAATTCCATCATACAAGTAGATTTGCAGATCAGTTAAGGTCTACCTTCAGCGTGACAAACAAACACATGGCCAACAGAATCTCAGGTAAAATGGCTTTCAAGATGGCTGATTCCATTTCCCTCATTACTGCCACTTATTGGTAGACCTCTAACAATGCCCGATCTATTACAATATTTTAAACATTAAACACATTCTTCTAAAATGCATTCTAATTTTAAATGTACTCTGTCAGTTCATGGAAACAAAAAATGTCATCTTCCGGCGCCGACAGAGATGGCCGCCTCGCTTCGCGTTCCTAGGAAACTATGCAGTTTTTTGTTTTTTTTACGTGTTATTTCTTACATTAGTACCCCAGGTCATCTTAGGTTTCATTACATACAGTCGAGAAGAACTACTGAATATAAGATCAGCGTCAACTCACCATCAGTACAATCAAGAATATGTTTTTCGCGACGCGGATCCTGTGTTCTGCCTTACAAACAGGACAACGGAGTGGATCCCATGCAGCGACCCCAAAAAACGACTCCGAAAAAGAGGGAAACGAGGCGGTCTTCTGGTCAGACTCCGGAGACGGGCACACCGTGCACCACTCCCTAGCATTCTTCTTGCCAATGTCCAGTCTCTTGACAACAAGGTTGATGAAATCTGAGCAAGGGTAGCATTCCAGAGGGACATCAGAGACTGTAACGTTCTTTGCTTCACGGAAACATGGCTCACTGGAGAGACGCTATCCGAGGCGGTGCAGCCAACGGGTTTCTCCACGCATCGCGCTGACAGAAACAAACATCTTTCTGGTAAGAAGAGGGGCGGGGGCGTATGCCTTATGGCTAACGTGACATGGTGTGATGAAAGAAACATACAGGAACTCAAATCCTTCTGTTCACCTGATTTAGAATTCCTCACAATCAAATGTAGACCGCATTATCTACCAAGAGAATTCTCTTCGATTATAATCACAGCCGTATATATCCCCCCCCAAGCAGACACATCGATGGCTCTGAACTAACTTTATTTAACTCTTTGCAAACTGGAAACCATTTATCCGGAGGCTGCATTCATTGTAGCTGGGGATTTTAACAAGGCTAATCTGAAAACAAGACTCCCTAAATTTTATCAGCATATCGATTGCGCAACCAGGGGTGGAAAGACCTTGGATCATTGTTACTCTAACTTCCGCGACGCATATAAGGCCCTGCCCCGCCCCCCTTTCGGAAAAGCTGACCACGACTCCATTTTGTTGATCCCTGCCTACAGACAGAAACTAAAACAAGAGGCTCCCACGCTGAGGTCTGTCCAACGCTGGTCCGACCAAGCTGACTCCACACTCCAAGACTGCTTCCATCACGTGGACTGGGATATGTTTCGTATTGCGTCAGATAACAATATTGACGAATACGCTGATTCGGTGTTTGAGTTCATTAGAACGTGCGTTGAAGATGTCGTTCCCATAGCAACGATTAAAACATTCCCTAACCAGAAACTGTGGATTGATGGCAGCATTCGCGTGAAACTGAAAGCGCGAACCACTGCTTTTAATCAGGGCAAGGTGTCTGGTAACATGACCGAATACAAACAGTGCAGCTATTCCCTCCGCAAGGCTATCAAACAAGCCAAGCGTCAGTACAGAGACAAAGTAGAATCTCAATTCAACGGCTCAGACACAAGAGGCATGTGGCAGGGTCTACAGTCAATCACGGACTACAGGAAGAAATCCAGCCCAGTCACGGACCAGGATGTCTTGCTCCCAGGCAGACTAAATGACTTTTTTGCCCGCTTTGAGGACAATACAGTGCCACTGACACGGCCTGCAACGAAAACATGCGGTCTCTCCTTCACTGCAGCCGAGGTGTTAACCCTCGCAAGGCTGCAGGCCCAGACGGCATCCCCAGCCGCGCCCTCAGAGCATGCGCAGACCAGCTGGCCGGTGTGTTTACGGACATATTCAATCAATCCCTATACCAGTCTGCTGTTCCCACATGCTTCAAGAGGGCCACCATTGTTCCTGTTCCCAAGAAAGCTAAGGTAACTGAGCTAAACGACTACCGCCCCGTAGCACTCACTTCCGTCATCATGAAGTGCTTTGAGAGACTAGTCAAGGACCATATCACCTCCACCCTACCTGACACCCTAGACCCACTCCAATTTGCTTACCGCCCAAATAGGTCCACAGACGATGCAATCTCAACCACACTGCACACTGCCCTAACCCATCTGGACAAGAGGAATACCTATGTGAGAATGCTGTTCATTGACTACAGCTCGGCATTCAACACCATTGTACCCTCCAAGCTCGTCATCAAGCTCGAGACCCTGGGTCTCGACCCCGCCCTGTGTAACTGGGTACTGGACTTCCTGACGGGCCGCCCCCAGGTGGTGAGGGTAGGCAACAACATCTCCTCCTTGCTGATCCTCAACACTGGGGCCCCACAAGGGTGCGTTCTGAGCCCTCTCCTGTACTCCCTGTTCACCCACGACTGCGTGGCCACGCATGCCTCCAACTCAATCATCAAGTTTGTGGTCGACACAACAGTGGTAGGCTTGATTACCAACAACGACGAGACGGCCTACAGGGAGGAAGTGAGGGCCCTCGGAGTGTGGTGTCAGGAAAATAACACTCAACGTCAACAAAACTAAGGAGATGATTGTGGACTTCAGGAAACAGCAGAGGGAACACCCCCCTATCCACATCGATGGAACAGTAGTGGAGAGGGCACCAAAAGCACTCACAAACTTCTACAGATGCACAATCGAGAGCATCCTGGCAGGCTGTATCACCGCCTGGTACGGCAACTGCTCCGCCCTCAACCGTAAGGCTCTCCAGAGGGTAGTGAGGTCTGCACAACGCATCACCGGGGGCAAACTACCTGCCCTCCAGGACACCTACACCACCCGATGTTACAGGAAGGCCATAAAGATCATCAAGGACATCAACCACCCGAGCCACTGCCTGTTCACCCCGCTATCATGCAGATGGCGAGGTCAGTACAGGTGCATCAAAGCTGGGACCGAGAGACTGAAAAACAGCTTCTATCTCAAGGCCATCAGACTGTTAAACAGCCACCACTAACATTGAGTGGCTGCTGCCAACACACTGACACTGACTCAACTCCAGCCACTTTAATAATGGGAATTGATGGGAAATGATGTAAATATATCACTAGCCACTTTAAACAATGCTACCTTATATAATGTTACTTACCCTACATTATTCATCTCATATGCATACGTATATACTGTACTCTATATCATCGACTGTATCCTTATGTAATACATGTATCACTAGCCACTTTAACTATGCCACTTTGTTTACATACTCATCTCATATGTATATACTGTACTCGATACCATCTACTGTATCTTGCCTATGCTGCTCTGTACCATCACTCATTTATATATCCTTATGTACATATTCTTTATCCCCTTACACTGTGTATAAGACAGTAGTTTTGGAATTGTTAGTTAGATTACTTGTTGGTTATTACTGCATTGTCGGAACTAGAAGCACAAGCATTTCGCTACACTCGCATTAACATCTGCTAACCATGTGTATGTGACAAATGAAATTTGATTTGATTTGAAAAAGATCAATGACCATATATCTCAAATGCCATAGGGAATAAATATTTTTTTCTCAGGAGGAATAGGGAGGGGGCATGTTTTTGCATGTAAGAATTGTCCATAGCGAGATGAATCTGAATCTGTTAACATTGTCACTGATAAATGTGGCCCCTAGTTCAGGAGTTTGGTTTCAGAGTATTGCTGCTGGTTGATAGCCTCCAGCTTGTAGTGAGGGCATGGCTGTGGGGAGTGATATGATGGATGCCCACTCAGGTCCAGGTACACACTGACCTCTTGGTACTTGGAGAGCTAAAGCCTGGTTGCAAATCAAAGAGGGGATTGTAAAGAAGATATTTTTTGTGGACTTTTCTTTAGAGTGACTAATGACAAAACGAATCCCCTTGCCCTTCCGCTATAAATTAAGTTGACTGGTTGGAATCTGGCTTGAGCAACAGGAAGTGACTTGCAATAGGTGTTCATCACCCTGCTATGCGATTGAGAGCAGTTAATTATCAACTGTTTATTTCCCATTTCCCTTCCACTCATTTCCCCTCAATCCAAATCCTGATTCTAATTGGATTTTATTTTTTCTCCACATTTCTCCTCTTCACATCAGCCTAAACATTCCTCTGTCCATTCCAAGATGGCTGTCAGCTTGTTAGCTCTGTGGAGTTTCAGGGTTGTTAAAAATGAAGAATGTAATGTGACCAGGCTAGATGGCCCAGATAACACCAGTGTAAAGAGAACTGCTTTAAAAAAGTACATTGTGTTAGTCAGAGCATAGTGGCTATATTCTACACACCAAATGTCATTGTTATAGGGTCTGCAAGTCATCCTGAACAAGTACTGTAGCTGACATGCTACTCACAAAATGTCCAGTGTCATGTTTGACGAGATGGTTGCAAGAGATTATTGCACATGAGGTGATCTGGTCAGTTTTTTGTGTTGTAGAATGTAGGTAGAGATTGAAATCTAGGTTTAACCTGAAATTGCCCCAGGGCCAGGGAAATTATAACATGATCAACATTTGCCAAGCAATTCATCTTATTAGTTCTAGATATTTAAAAAACAGTTTCTTTACAACTCTCTAATTCTAAGTTTGGGGTTTCAGTGTCTGACAGTTTTAGGAGAAGCCTTGATATTTTTTATAGCTGGCTCACTCACAGCAGTATTTGCTGTTACAATTATCCAGTTTGTAAATCTGTGAATCTTGCACACACAAAACAGAAGACAGCAATGCTTTATTTATTGGTTGGATTGACTCTGTACTTTGTTTGGGTATACCAAACATTAGGAACACCCCCTCACCCCCTTTTGCCCTCAGAACAGTCTCAATTTGTCGGGGCATAGACTCTACTACAAGGTTTTCGAAAGCGTTCCACAGGGATGCTGGCCCATGTTGACTCCAATGCTTCCCACAGTTGTGTTAAGTTGGTTGGATGTCCTTTGGGTGGTGGACCATTCTTGATAGACACGGGAAACTGTTGAGCGTAAAACAAAACAGCAGCATTGCAGTTCTTGACACAAACCGGTGCACTTGACACCTATTACCATACCCAGTTCAAAGGCATCTTTTGTCTTGCTCATTCACCCTCTGAATGGCACACAAACAACATCCATGTCTTACATTGTCTCAATGGATTCACTGGTTGCTTTCATACATTTCCATGCAGAGCCAATGTTAAATCTACAACCTACATTTGCACAATACATTTCTCTCTGTTTTCCAGGTACTTTTCCAAGTGAACTGTCCAAAGTACCACACAAATGTCATTCAAAAATATATATTTAATCCACATCAACAATTGTCCCTTTTTGCCCCTATTTGTTGTGGAGGTCTGTTCTGCAGTGTGCAGCAACAACCTGTTCCCTGTGATCTGGCCCCTGTCCAGACTCCTCCTCACCAGCCTTGTGTATCTGCCAGCCAGCACTAACAAAGGTAACCATTGTTCCAAGGCAACACTTGTAAATACTTTGTCTCTCTCCATATTCTGACCAATCACACACAGACACAGCTGGGTGTTTGACTTCTAGGTTGCGTATCAAATGGCACCCAATTCCCTACATAGTTCACTACCTTGACCAGCAACCTATGAGCCCTAGTGCACTATATAGGTATTAGGGAGCCATTTAGGAAGTAATCCTACACTCACACAGCCATTTTGTAATTTCTTACTCACTGACTCTCCACAACAACATCCCCTGACTGAAATCTCCTGGTTACCCCCGGTTACCCCTCACTACACCTGATGCAAGAGAATGTTTGGTTTAATGAATGTTGACCTTTCACCTTGTAAACCGTAAGGTTTTATGCCTGACTGATCAAAAGACATAACTAGGACATGTTTATGCATTTATGACAACCGAACTGCTTCCTCACCCAATAACTTTGAGTGATGGGCATTAGTCTTTGAGTTTATTAAGTACATTGCAAGACATTGCAGGCCTTGTGCATTGCTTTTCATAAAAATGGGAAGTGTCTGTACCTAATCAGATGAGCCTAACTTGTATACCTGTGTGTTGTTACTATATAACTAGATTTTTTTTTTCTCACATAAATCAAGACCATGCATTTGGCAGTGTATGACCCTTTCCATCATAGTCTGTCTCTCTCTCTCTCTCTCTCTCTCTCTCTCTCGTTAATCAATAAGGAAAACAGAGGGCTGCTTTTACTCTGGATTGGTCTACTTTCCTGGTATCTGATCCACACAAAAAAAAAGAGGAAGAGAAACTGGCTTATCAGAAACGTGACCAAATACGGAGAGGCGAAACTATCTCTAAAGTGCAATGATGTAAGATATGCAATGAGGGAGGAGTTGCGTACACGGCCTTACGCAACCGGTTGTTTCGGTGGCCCTGTAATTTAAATAATTGTAAATTTAGATGCCTATCAACTCTTCTGGAATAAGATAATTCAGAAAACCATTTTATCTCTAAGGTCCACTACCTCACACATTACCTTGTGGCTACAGGGTAATGAGCTTCTCATTTAGGTCCTCTTTAGTGAACTAGTGAGAGAGAGAAATGTGCACTACAGTATGGCAACATCCTTGGCCCAATAGGAAACCCAGGTGTAAATTGAAATGCAAATGAGATAATTAGTTCATGATGTCAGAATTGATCCAGAATTGTAGGGTGAGAATGGGCCATCCCACTGGGCACACACGTTAATTCAATGTCTACTCCATGTTGGTTTCATTGAAACAACGTTTATTCAACCAGTGTGTGCCCAGTGGGATGGGTCTTTAAAGTGAAACCAGCAGTTGAAACATTAACAAAGCATCCTCCCGGTCCCTGTTTCCATAGAAAGCTGAGACATTTCTCCAGGCCCATCTATCAAAGAAATGTCAGCAACTCTGGTATGCTCCCATGGTGAATTAATCAGACACACAAAAAAAAGACAACGTTTTGATCCGAGTTTGATCTTCGTCAGGTCATAGACAAATTAATAAACAGAGCTATGGATGCAAGGACTGACCATCCATGATATCAAAAATAGTTTTACCATGTTTTGAAGCTATATAGTGTTAGTTTACATTTACTTTGTTTACAAAAATTGTAGTACAACAAGCTTATATTTGGGGTTCTGATTGGGTATGACAGTTGAAATAAGCTCACAAGTTATATTCTTCAAGTATCAATGGGTACATATAATGAATTTTTTATTACAAAAATGTATGTAGGAACTGCAGATTGCCCCTTTAAAGGCTTACTCTTTAAAGCCTTTGTAATATTACTGTAATATTACTAAATAAGCCTGTCATGGGAGAAAGAGGATAGGATGACACTTGGCAATATAGAAACCAAGGTGTGTTTCTTGAAAGATGGACTCTGCTGGTTTTAGACTAGCTAATAAAGACACAGGATATGTTTATCCTGTACATACCAAATACTAATGTAACAAGGGGACGTAAGTCATGGGCTAGATGTGCATTTTTACATGGCACAATATCTTAAAAATATGTGAAGCATTCAGATCGACATCAGATAGATAAACCTGTAAGAGATAGGAATGTTTTGTCAAACATGTTTCTGTGATTGCAATGTTCTCTTTTGGCTGCCTCTAATGAGCATTTTTTTCTCTCTCTGTTTAATACACACCATATCTACTTTTACTACTCCATGCACCTCTAGTGGAGGCTGCTCACAATAATGGCTGGAACGGAGCAAATGGAATGGCATCCAACACATTGGAACCATGTGCTTGCTGTATTTGAAACCATAATACTTATTCTGCTCCAGCTATTACCACGAGGCCTACCTCCCCAATTAAGGTGCCCCCAACCTCCTGGGATGCATCTGTTGGGCAGTTAGACAAGTTCAACAGGCTGCTGTTTAAATGTATACAATAACTTCTGTCCTGAACTCTAACTGCTCTTTGTCAAAACACCTGTGGCAGGCAGTTCAAACAGTGACAGGTACCGCTGTTTGTTTTGGGTCACAAAAGATAGAAAAAGATCCCCTCTGAAATTTGAAATCTATCCTATCCTGTTTGTGGTGGGAGCAGGTTTGTTTGTTCAGTGGGTGGACTCCAGCCCCTTCAAAACCTGATCTTCCACAAAAATGTGCATTTATGTCTATTCAACCTCATCTAATGTAGGGCCTATGACATCTGAAATTCTATTCACTTTTCCAGTTGAGTTTGAGGGTGAAAATGGGAAAAAAAAATTATATTTGAAAACAATGCTGTATCTCTATCTCTGTATCGTAGTCTCTGATCAGCACACAAAACAATGATTAACTGATCCAGCCTACAGTGTAGTTTGTACACTATCAAGTCAAATACAGTTAAAAAAATAGAATCAGACCAAACACTGAAACGCCCCAAAAATGCAGGCATATTTAGCAGCAGTTAGTGCCTCCCTGTGTGATACAATTCATTCATTCTCCCTGCCTCAGCCTATCCCCTATTTATTTTTTTATAAAAAAAAAAATCTCCTTTCAGCCCGCCCCCTCGCTCTCTCCCCCTCCCTTTAAGTCTCCTACAGCCTTTGCTCAACCTGTTTATCTGAACTGGGCTGAGCTCTACATACTCTCTCAGGCAGCACAGGGGTAGAGCCTGCTTTCAATCAATAACCTCTGGAATTCAGAAATACAAGTAGGTCCTGTCTCTGGCAGGCTCTGCCACACTCTTGTGGACGGCGGACTCCCTAGTGCACTGGTTAGATCCCTCTGTGGATTCCTCTGTCTGTCTGCCTTTCTTTCTCTCTACAGTTCTGAGGAGTGTTTGTGTAGTGTAGTGAGTAGCGACGATGGCTGATCCCACGTCTTCAGATTACTTCAGCTGCCCACTGTGTGTGGGGCTGCTGAGGGACCCCGTGGCTATCCCCTGCGGACACAGTTTCTGCATGGACTGCATCAGCGGCTACTGGAATGAGGCAGACTACACAGGGATCTACATCTGCCCCCAGTGTAAGATCACCTTCACCCAGAGGCCTGTGCTCAGGCCCAACACTATGCTCACCAAGGTGGCAGAGAAGATCAAGAAGACTGGTGCCAACCTCAACCTGAACCTCACACCCCCAGGGAACACCTTTGCTGGGCCTGCCGACGTGCCCTGTGACTACTGCTCTGGTAAGAAGCTCAAGGCTGTTAAGTCGTGCCTGAACTGCCTGGCCTCATACTGTGAGAAGCACCTGAAGCCCCACTATGAGTCAGCCACATTCAAAAGGCACAAGCTGGTGGACGAGCTGGGGAACCTGGACAGAAAGATCTGCCCCCAGCACCAGAAGTCCCTGGAGCTGTTTTGCCGGACTGACCAGATGTGTATCTGTGCCATCTGTACTGTCAGCGAACACAAGGGACATGACATCGTCTCAGCCGAGGCAGAGAGGAGTGAGAAACAGGTAAGGAGAAGAGAAATGTTTCTTTCTATCCGAGTGTCAGGCTTAACTGTGAGTTTTATGGGAGTAGCCCAGACCTTCTTGTAGGTTTACAATTTTTCACAGAATGATTTGTATTTTGAAATCAAAATATGAATCATTTAAACTGAAATCAAGTGTGATGTGAGGATATCTGGATACTTTACATACAATGTAAATAACTTGTTCAGTCGGTCATATGGCAGAAATCAGTACTCACAGAAGGTACAAGGCACAGTCACTTTAAGGGGAGTGTTCTAGAACTGACTCAAAGGTTAACTGACTAATGGTTTATTCACCAACACCTCCTTCCCTCCTAAAGAACCACATTTCTCTCAGTGAGCGAACAGAACTAGGTAGTTAGTCAGAGGGGAAATACGGGACAGGGATGTGAGTGAGTGGCCAGTGGATTATGGTGGTGCGTGTTGATGATACAGGAATGTGGGGTTAGGCAGACGCGTAGTATTCCCAACCCCCACTCCTCCACCCACTGCCACCACCTCTGCAACGTTTGTACTTTGACCCAGCTAGCTCACCAACCAGCCAGCGTTTACCACCCACTCCTGCAGGTCGGGCAAGCACACTCACAGATCCAAAACAAGTACAACTCTCTGATTAGCTGTGAGTTTGATCGAGGAATGTGTTCTTAATATGTGGTAAAGTTTTGTGGTGTTCCAGCTGTGCTTGATGAGACAGTGTTCCCAATCTGATAGCCATGTTCCTGGCTTACAAACAGGGGTCTCAAGTCCCAGGAAGACCCAAATACACCAAGGGCAGACCCAGGGTTTCTAGCCTGGTGTATTTGGGGCTATATTATTGCAGAAACTAGAGACTCTAGTTTCCTGGACTGAACTTTGAAACCCACCTATGGGCAGGGGCTGGGTTTAAGCCTGGTAGTGGGGATGGTGATAATGGAATGCAGTTGTACCAGAATGCAGAGACTGAATCAAGGCCTTGTCTAACTGTATGTCCTATTTATGATCAACAAACCATTGACCTGACCATGACCAGCCACTGCGTCCAAATCAGTCTCCATTCAAATGGACTGCCAGAATTGGCAATCAAAAGCTACAGTTTTTAAAGCAGCCACAGTTGGGCCACATCACACTAATATACAGTATGTTACTTTTACATTAGTATCACCAATATCTATGACATTAATATATATCAAGGACATTTATATGACATCATCGTAATACTGTGAAGAAAAACTTTTTACAAAGGCGATAATTCAGCCTTTCTGTTTGCTAAATGGGGAGACTGGTTACTCTCATCCCCAGATTTACAACCTAACTCTCCTCTCCCATGGCTTCACTCCTTCTCTTTCACACTCCCCTCCCTCTCTTCCCCCTATCCCCTCTCCCCAGATTCCCCACATTCCTTGAGCTTATCTTGAAGAATGGGCTGGTAGGTTTTGAGTAAAGGCTGAATTAGCTCTCCCTCTCCTCTCTATACTGTATAGGCCAGTATGTGTGCACCTTAAACATCTCTTTAGAAGTCAGGCTCAGGCATACAGCAGTAGTTTCACATTCCTGGCATGGTCAGGATTCCATGAGGTTATTTTTTCCCCCCTCCTTCGGAGGTAAAGCCGCCCATTCTAAGTAGATCTTTAGAGCTAAGCTTGTTATGGGAAAAACACACTATTACTCTCATAGTATAATCACATCTTTGTCACATAAGATATGTTTTTTAACTTCATAAAGAAACACAAACGACCTATTAACTAATAACAGTATGAGAAATAAGCATTCGATCTTAATTGCAGAGTATAACATAAACACATGCAATGCCCCTCAAGATAACGCTGTACACTGTCACTGTTAACCACAAATAAACCATTCAGTGACATTACATAATCAAGGCCAAGTTGGAAGGCATAACAAATCTAATGATACTAATCGTGAACTGAATGACATGCAGCCCTTAAATATTCACTCACAGGAGGCTGCTGAATGGAGGATGGCTCATCATGATGCCTGGAATGGAGTAAATGGAATGGTAACAAACACATGAAAAACGTGTGTGTTCGATACCATTCCATTGATTCCGTTCCAGCCATTACTATGAGCCCGTCCTCCGCAATTAAGGTGCCGCCTGTGACTCACTTGTAAGAGGTATTGTGTTGATGATTCTGTGGTGTCACCTCAACAGAAACTCCTGGGAGTTGCTCAAGCTGAGATCAGACAGAAATGTCAGGACAGGGTGAAGGAGCTGGAAGAACTGAGAACAGCAGTGGACTCACTAAAGGTAAGGAGAAAATGTATTGAAAACATTGTCTGATGATTGTCTATTTCATACACTAACTCATAACTGCTCTGTCATGTTCAATGTTTAAAAAAACAGTAGATATAATTTTCTAAACTAAACTACATTCCTGATTCCCAATTAAATCAGAGAAATGTAGATCAAATTAATGTGTGATGACCTTCTGCATGGCAGCCTGTAACTCACAATGTATCAATGATGACTGTGTCTTGTCTAGAAATATACAACTAGCTTATGTGTATAGGCCTCTTGACCTGAGATAAATTAATCATTAACTGTGTTGTCCAGAGCTCAGCCCGGAGGGCCATGGCGGAGAGTGAGAAGATGTTTGAGGATATGATCCGCTCCATCGAGAGAATGAGGTCAGAGGTGACAAAGATGATTGGCATCAACGAGAAGGCTGCATTCAACCAGGCTGAGGGGCTGGTGGAGAGGCTGGAGCAGGAGATAGATGAGCTGAAGAAGAAGGAGACGGGACTCAAACAGCTGTACAGCACTGAGGACCACATCCACTTCCTACAGGTGAGACTGAGAGGACTACATACAATTACATACTGTATGTTCTGAATATTCTGTAGTACATACAGTACATTCACTTATAGTGGTCAGTGGATGTCCACTAAATTGTAAAGTGCAAGAAAATTGGATCTATAAAAGGTTCAATATTGCAATGATATTAAGCAGCAATCAAAGTCATGGATCTCTACAATATGTTCCTCTGCTGCTCGTTCATTGTTGGTCCTTGAACATGCTTATTTGATGACACTCATGATTATTTTTATACAGAACTTCAACTATCTGTGTACTCCCACGGATGATGGCTTTATCCCCAGAGTGTCGGTGAACCCAGACTTCTCGTTCAGCGCAGCCAGGAAAGCCGTGGCAGAGATCAAGGATCGTCTGGAGGAGCTGGGTAGAGAGGAACTTGTGAAGATCTCCAAGTCAGGTCAAAACAACATACATTGCCTCCGTTTCCAGTCTTTCCCTTGTCCTATTTCAGAAGCATTTGTCTGACCTGTGAGACTAGAACATATACAACCAGTGTCTAACTGACCATCATTTGTTTTATATCTTAAAAACAATACACAGTATATCTGAAATTCTGTTAACAGTAGCCAAGACACAATGTTTTGCTGACTACCTTTTATATTGCCCCTCACAGTGAACGAGGTCCCTGTTTATACGACAGAAAAGAGAGAGAAAAGCAGCAGAGGTGAGTCTTGTGATCAGTGTACTGTATATATGATGTTTGTTCGTTGTGTAAAGTTAGATAACACACTAGCAAACAAAAAATGTAATGGTTTGGGAGGTGAAGGCCTATGAAGAAATTCAGTGCTGTGGATTTGAATAGACATTGAGACATTGTCTTCTATTTTCACCTTCTAGTCATAGAAGTCATGACAGTGGACAGCCCTCCTCCACCAGAGCCCAAGACCAGATCAGAGTTTCTGAAATGTAAGTACATATACAGTATGTTCAAATAGCACCTACTCTCAAACCTGGTTCCAGATCTGTTTGTGCTTTCTTACCAATGCCTATAGTCATTGTCATGCCAAACAATGACCATAGGAGTTGGCAAGATGGTACAAACCAGATCTGAGACCAGGCTTATTATCTCTTCATAAGCCTGTTGACTCAAACCTGTATCACAGAATAATACTAATGTTGACCCATTTCACATCCCTCCCCCAGACTTCTGCCAGCTGAGACTGGACCCCAGCACAGCCTACAAGGAGCTACACCTGTCGGAGAGCAGCAGAAAGGTGATCCGAACCAGGGACCTCCAGCCCTACTCTGACACCCCGGAAAGGTTTGACAGCTTTGCGCAAGTGCTGTGCCGCGAGGCCCTGTCTGGTGGCCGCTTCTACTGGGAGATCGAGTGGAGCGGGGAGTTCTCCATGGGGGTGGCCTATAAGGGAATCAGCCGCAAGGGGAAAGGATCACTGTGTCTGCTGGGCTATAATGATAAGTCTTGGAGCCTGCTGTGTTCTGATACAGGGTACTCAGCCTGGCACAACAGGGCAGATAAAGCCATCAATGCGCCCCATTCACCGAGGATAGGGGTCTACCTAGACCACTCGGCAGGGGTCCTGGCCTTCTTCAGTATAGGCAACCACATGACTCTCCTGCACAGGTTCGAAACCATGTTTGTGGAGCCCCTCTATCCCGGCTTTGGAGTTGGAACCTCGGTCAAGATCTGTCAACTCAAATGAACACTAACATGTGCCTCTTATTCCTTGGTGAAAAATATAATCAGTTTTTTAAAGGACGTTTTGGTTTATTTTTCACACGGTTCACTAAGCATCATTTGTCATTTGTTTTGTTTTTCTTTGAGACTGACTGTGCCACATTGCTCTATCCAAGAGTTCTATTTTATGAATTTTCTAAACATTTGAATGAGCAGAGGTCCTAATAATTACATTGTATGTAAACATATAACCTTTATCTGACCAAGTATTCTTTATCTAATGGTATTTTGGAAAAACTAGTATCTACATGGCCAAATAAATGTGTTTGTACTGTATGTAACAGTTAGCTTTTTATGACAATAACTATTTTCACTAAAGATGAAATGACTACTCATATATATACACACACACACACACATACATATACACACACACACAAAAGTTCAACATTTGTGGATTTGGCTATTTCAGCCACACTTGTTGCTGACAGGTGTATAAAATTGAGCACACAGCCATGCATTCTCCATAAACAAACATTGGCAGTAGAATAGAACTGAAGAGCTCAGTGACTTTCAACGTGGCACTGTCAAAGGATGACACCTTTGTAAGTCAGTTCGTCAAATGTATGCACTGCTAGAGCTGCCCCGGTCAACGCTAAGTGCTGCTATTGTGAAGTGGAAACATCTAGAAGCAACAAGGGCTCAGCCGAAAAGTGGTAGGCCACACAAGCTCACAGAATGGGACCGAGTGCTGAAGCGCGTAGTGCGTAAAAATCGTCCGTCCTCAGTTGCAACACTCAATTACTGAAGTTCCAAACTGCCTCTGGAAGCAAAGTCAGCACAATAACTGTTTGTCGGGAGCTTCGTGAATTGGTTTTCACGGCCAAGCAGCTTAAAATCATGATGCGCAATGCCAAGCATCAGCTGGAGTGGTGTAAAGCTCGCCGCCATTGGACTTTGGAGCAGTGGAAACGCGTTCTCTGGAGTGATGAATCACGCTTCACCATCTGGCAGTCCAACAGACGAATTTGGGTTTGGCGGATGCCAGGAGAACGGTACCTGCCCCAAGTCATAGTGCCAGCTGTAAAGTTTGGTGGAGGAGGAATAATGGTCTGGGGCTGTTTTTCATGGTTGGGGCTAGGCCCTTTCGTTCCAGTGAAGGGAAATCTTAAAGCTAAAGCAAACAATGACATTCTAGATGATTCTGTGCTTCCAACTTTGTAGCAACAGTTTGGAGAAGGCCCTTTCCTGTTTCAGGATGACAATGCCCTCCGTGCACAAAGCAAGGTCCATACAGAAATGGTTTGTCGAGATCGGTGTGGAAGAACTTCACTGGCCTGCACAGAGCTGACCAATAGTATGTGGACACCTGCTCGTCGAACATCTCATTCCAAAATCATGGGTATTAATATGTAGTTGATGCTTTAACAGCCTCCACTCTTCTGGGAAGGCTTTCCACTAGATGTTGGAATATTGCTGCATTCCAATTCATCCCAAAGGTGTTCGATGGGGATGACGCTCATGATTATTTTATATATATATATATATATATATATATATATAGTATATTCCGGCCTCTGACATTGCTCATTCTAATATTTCTTAATTTCTATATTATTTTTCATGATTATGTGTGCATTGGGTTTAAAAAATGTATTGATGTGGGTATTACTGCACTGTTAAAGCTAGAAACATTTCGCTGTTCCTGCGATAACATCTGTAAATGTGTGTACATGACCAATAAACTTTGACTTGATATTTGTGTGCCTTTGACCTAATCTGTCTAACATGTAATCAACTGGCAATTTATTGTCAAGGCAAACCCAAGGCTGAGTGTACCCTTAATTTTTTATTTAATAGAATAATTGTATTTTTTTCCCCAAGGGGAACTTCAGTTGTGGCTAATTATAGTACAAATTGTTTATATTATCATCATCATTATTTTACATTAAATGACTGATTAGTTTGTGAGCTGTCAAATCAAATGAGGCATTTTTCTTGAGGAGAATCTGTTTGATGTTAAAGTTACATAAGCTGTTTAAGGACTTAATGCTAACATGGCCTGTTTAAGTCAAATAGGAGATTATTATTTGCTTCATTCCAGTGGCTGTTTGATGCTGAATATCAGTGAAGGCAAGCCCCACGGATTTTTACAATGGCCTCAATAGTGTTTAGTGTGAGACATGAACAGCCTAAATAATCACAACAATGATTTATTTGGGCCTTGTGCTGTGAACAGTCCTACATGACAAAACACTGTGATTCTGAGTGAGTGTTAGTGATAGTCACTAATATTAATTATTTAGCCTACAATAATAAAAACATGTTTGAAAGGATTGCTGTTACAGTAGTCTTGCATGTCTTTTCGCTAAATTAATTTATATTCCTGTGTATTTATCAACTCAAACATATGTTTAATCCATATAAACAACATGCCCAATGAAGCAGCTTCAAGTTTAGTTTTAACACCACAATGATTTCTGTAATTCTACTTCAAGACAAATGTTTGTCAACTGTTCTCTGCTCATAGATCCACCTCTACGCAGACGACACCATTCTATATACTTCCGGCCCGTCCTTGGACACTGTGCTATCTAACCTCCAAACGAGCTTCAATGCCATACAACACTCCTTCCGTGGCCTCCAACTGCTCTTAAACGCTAGGAAAACCAAATGCATGCTTTTCAACCGTTCGCTGCCTGCACCCGCACGCCTGACCAGCATCACCACCCTGGATGGTTCCAACCTTGAATATGTGGACATCTATAAGTACCTAGGTGTCTGGCTAGACTGTAAACTCTCCTTCCAGACTCATATCAAACATCTCCAATCGAAAATCAAATCAAGAGTCGGCTTTCTATTCCGCAACAAAGCCTCCTTCACTCACGCCGCCAAACTTACCCTAGTAAAACTGACTATCCTACCGATCCTCGACTTCGGCGATGTCATCTACAAAATTGCTTCCAACACTCTACTCAGCAAACTGGATGCAGTTTATCACAGTGCCATCCGTTTTGTCACTAAAGCACCTTATACCACCCACCACTGCGACCTGTATGCTCTAGTCGGCTGGCCCTCGCTACATATTCGTCGCCAGACCCACTGGCTCCAGGTCATCTACAAGTCCATGCTAGGTAAAGCCCTGCCTTATCTCAGTTCACTGGTCACGATGGCAACACCCACCCGTAACACGCGCTCCAACAGGTGTATCTCCCTAAAGCCAACACCTCATTTGGCCGCCTTTCGTTCCAATTCTCTGCTGCCTGTAACTGGAACGAATTGCAAAAATCGCTGAAGTTGGAGACTTTTATCTCCCTCACCAACTTCAAACATCTGCTATCTGAGCAGCTAACCGATCGCTGCCACTGTTCATAGTCTATCGGTAAATAGCCCAACCATTTTTACCTACCTCATCCCCATACTGTTTTTATTTATTTTATTTTCTGCTCTTTTGCACACCAATATCTCTACCTGTACATGACCATCTGATCTTTTTTCACTCCAGTGTTAATCTGCAAAATTGTAATTATTTGCCTACCTCCTCATGCCTTTTGCACACAATGTATATAGACTCTCCTTTTTTCTACTGTATTATTGACTTGTTAATTGTTTACTCCATGTGTAACTCTGTGTTGTCTGTTCACACTGCTATGCTTTATCTTGGCCAGGTCGCAGTTGCAAATGAGAACGTTCTCAACTAGCCTACCTGGTTAAATAAAGGTGAAATAAAAAATAAATAAAAAAATAGGCTTCTTCTTCTTTTTTAAAGTTTTGTGGCTGACAACACCTATTTGTGTCTGCTTCTTCTCATCCCCATCCAGCGTGACAACCTCTGACAGACTCCTCCTCCTGACAGTACCTGTTTTTAATGGTCCAAAAATATTCCACATAGTTCATATACACACACTAGGCTCACAGAATAGGTTATATTACAAACACATTTTGCACAAAGCAGCCAATTAAAGTAATGTAGTTAACTTGATCTTGGGCACAGTGGACATTTATATCTGTGATGTTCAAATTATTTATTACCCGTGTGTTACTTGCTTAAGGACCCAGTCACCCCTGCCTGTACCTGACATTGTTGAAAAACAAGTCAATAATGAATGAAGATTGTTACTCAAAGCAGCCAACTAAAGAAATGTAGTTAACGTAAGTTCAATCACAAAGTCTGGTTTGAGTGCATCTCCTCAGTTTCATTCAGTAGTACAACACAATTCACAGTGCATTTCATCATGGGCACAGTGGAAATGTATATCTGTGATGCTTAAATGTTGTCTTACCCCCAGAGTGAGAGTACCCTCAGGTCTCCTTGCTGAGGGTGGAATTAATCATGCACAGCTTCTCGTGGGGTGAGCCTGTTCTGCATGTCACACCTCATGTCTAAAACATGGGAAAAGGACAAAGTCAAAATGTCGATGCATCTAAAAATTCAAGTGGTCCCTCAACACTCAACTTTCATCGTCTGTTCTTGTTTTCCAAATCGACAGTCTGAATCTTCCTCTTCTGCCATGGTGGATGAGCTACATTTTCTAGAAAATACAGGGCCAGACCCGAGTGTTGTCACTGGGTTTCCGGTCTTCCCATCTGAAAGACAGAAGAAAAAAAAAACTTTGCTAGCAAAAGTTGATTACCTAAATGGTAACATCTATATTAAAATACCATAACCCACAGAGTTGCCTATACTAAGGGTAAAATAGACTGGGCTTTTGTCTATCTGCAGATCTAAAATCCTACTATGTGGATGGGACATTTCTACTGGGCTGGAGGAATTATCTGGGATGATCAACTAGATCAGGACAGTCTAGGGTACTATTTGTCTGAAGAGGCAAAGTATTGTGATGAGTGTTAGAAATTAGATATGTAGACGGGCGAGTCGGTCAAGGATCGATTCAGACAAGGTGGTAAATTGTATGACAAGCGACAGTTTATTCAGAGTGAAGATATCTAGAACAGCGTAATTACGGCTCCTCCGCTGGTTCGTACGGAACTGCAGGCAAAGAGACCGTTACAATCAGTACACCACTTATATATAGAACAGAAAGTAGGTTGATTCTGGAAGATCGGATCTTTGGATTGGTTCAGCTGGGGTGTAGTCTGTAGTCTTCCGCCATTGGCTCAGTTGTCTGTCCGTCATCGTAGAATCCTCTTCGGGCACACAATGTTCAGCTACAAAGGAGATTATGTGTGTGTGCGCTGGTTTTGGCAATTAGTGTAATGCGGGAGCTATCCTGTAGGGGACCCCACAGGCTTTACTTTGAGTTGTAGCCCTGTATTAACAATAGTTTGGTCACCTGCATAAGAAATAGCATTTCTCTACATGAGCTATATGACTGTACTTCTGATTCTAATTCTCAAGACGAAAGTTAAAACCCTCAGCCTTAAGGTCATTTAGGAGATCAACAGTTTATCTTACCTTTATTGGCTAAAGTTGGCTAGCTAGCTTACAAAACTACGTAACTAGGCAAGTCAGTTAAGAACGGGGATCGTCTGAAAGCAATCGACATGCAGGGATGTAGTAAACAAGGATTTTGGACACTGGCCAGCAGACAACGATTTCTACATTCAGGTCCTAATCTGTGGTTTGTAAAGGCAAAATGTCACTGCTGTGTCAGGTTGGTGTGTCACATTGTCTACTAGCAGAATCTGAAAAGTACTAGCCTTGGGCTAGCTTAATTTCCATCCCTGCTGACATTTCTAACTGACTTCACAGGCCATTTTTTATTGTATCTTTATTTAACTGGGCAAGTCAGTTAAGAACAAAGTCTGACTACACGAACGGTGAGTTATTTAGCTAGCTAAATATAGCTTCTCTGGTGGGCTAATGCTAGCTAGCATGTCACCACGTGAAAGGGGAGCTGGCTAGCTCACTAAAGACTAACGTTATTTTATAGGCAAATATGTTGACACAAGTTAATTTGTCCGAGATAGATTTGCGCTGTTATCAAAACGTCACACTAGGGTAAGTCTACACGAAACACAGACCTTACATGGGAAGATATGGTCTATTTCAGTCATGGATCAAATCATTCTGGGTCGGCAGGGTAGCCTAGAGCGTTGGACTAGTAACCGAAAGGTTGTAAGTTCAAATCCCCAAGCTGACAAGGTACAAATCTGTCTTTCTGCTCCTGAATAGGCAGTTAACCCACTGTTCCTAGGTCGTCATTGAAAATAAGAATTTGTTCTTAAAATTTAAAAAATCTGCTGGTGTTTTGATACTTATTCACACATTTAATGGTGACTTTCTAGAATCCACATCTTCACAAGACCGGAGATTGGTCATAGTAACTGTTAAACTTGACAATGCTGTTTTTATCATTTGTAATGTATACGGACATAGCTCACATGCTCATAATAAGACCCATTTTACCAAGAAAGTACAGGATTTAAGCAACAAATACTCAGAGGCTTTTCTAATTATTTCAGGGGATTTTAATGAAACACCTGATGCATATGCTGATCGTTTTCCTCCTAGAACGAGTCAAAGCCCTCAGAATAGCAATATTATCACTACATCATGCAAGGATCTCTGTGTTAAGGATGCCTGGCATTATTTTAATCCAGATGCACAGGGTTATACCTGGACCAACAAATCTATGTGACAGAAATCTAGAAAAGATTTATTCCTAATTTTCCCTTTTTTGTTACAATTTGTTATAGATGTAGCTCATCAGTTGGCTCCCTTTTCTGATCATCACTTGATTTCCTAGAATTTACAAGATACAAAAAAATCAAAAGGTACTCGAGGATATTGGAAATTAAACAACACACTAAATGGACTGAAAAGGGGTTGTCTTATTTTTGGACTTCTGTAAAGCCTTTGACACAATTGAACATGAATTGTGAAACACTAGTTACTTTTTTGCACTTGAAAAGAGAAACTACAAAAGAAAATCTATAACTGCACTCAAAATTAACAATGTTTTATGCAAAGATCCCATTACAATATCATAATTTGTCAATTCCTTTTATAAAAATCTTTACAGCTCTCAATTTCAGGAAGATGGTTGTGAAAGCTACATTTGCCACATTCAGAATTATGTCCCTTTAATTGAGGATGATTTCCACTCAGTTTGCGATTCACCTGTGTCAATTGAAGAAATTAGAGAGGCTCTGAATTCTATGGACAGTTTTGGGAGTTCTATTGCATCTTATCCATTGTATCTTATCCTACCTCATTGGCACATGCTGTATATTTGACTAGATTTTTCTACTGTGTTATTGATTGTATGTTTGTTTATTCCATGTGTTTTTGTATGTGTCGAACTGCTTTGCTTTATCTTGGGCAGGTCGCAGTTGCAAATGAGAACTTGTTCTCAACTAGCCTACCTGGTTAAATAAAGGTGAAAAAAAAGTTACTAGAAGACCCGATTTTTAATATGTTTCAAGATTGCATTAAAAGCTTGTCATTGTCTCCACTATGAAACAGGGCCTTATTTAATTGATTCTGAAGCCCAATAAAGACCCTTCTCTCATTGACAATTGAAGACCAATTACTTTATTACATATTGATTACACATTGATTGCTCTGGTTTATGCCAAAAGATTAAAGAAAGAAATAGATACCATTATAAATTAGACTCAAACAGGATTTATGAAGGGCCGTCACATAAGCTCAAACATTCGTTTAGTCTTGGACCTTATAGATTATTCAGATGCAATTGACTCAGATGTGGTTGTCTTATTTTTGGACTTCTGTAAAGCCTTTGACACAATTGAACATGAATTTCTCTTTAGGTCTCAAACTTTTTGGATTTGGTGAAAATTTTATCAAAGAAATTTGCATGTTTTTACAAAGATATAAATAGTTCTGTGTTACTAAACCTTAATACTTCCAAAATATTCAGTATCAACAGAAGTGTACGACAGGGATGCCCAATTTCGCCATTTTTATTAATTTTGGTTGTGGAACTTCTATCTCTAGATATTCTGAATAATGAAATCTGTATGGCTTAACCATTTTTAACAAAGAAACTGGCTGATGATACTACTCTTTTCTTAAGAGACAAAGCCCAGGTCGCCCATGCCCTTAATGCTATAACTGCATTTTCTATTGCATCAGGATTAAAACTGAATGTTTCTAAATGTGAAATCTTATGTTTATTTGACTCTGATGATAAAGAAATAGAAAATATTCCTGTAAAGGACTGTTAAATATTTAGGAATATATCTGTCAAAAAAAACACTTAATCAGACAATATTTGAATTTTTCTCCTAAAATTAAGAAAACCAAAAATATTTTCAATAATTGGCTACAAAGAGATCTTTCTACACTTGGGAGAGTACTTCTGTCCAAGGCAGAGGGACTGTCTCGTTTTGTGTACCCCTCATTATCGGTATGTGTAAATCCTGCTACTTGTAAAAAGATCAATAAGACCTTTCTTGACTTCATTTTGAAAAATAAGTCTCACAAACTGAAAAGTCAGTCATTTCTAACAAAAGAGCTGAAGGCGGTCTAGAAGTGTTGGATTTTGTTGACATACATAACACTTTCAAGATAAAGGTTGAAAAGATGTTTGATCAATACTGATTCAATATGGTATTTCATTACAAATAATGTGTTTAATAAGTTGGGAGGTCTTACATTTTTACTGGAATGTAATTATATTCCTGAACGATTACCTGCTAAATTGGCTAGGTTTCACCAACAAGCTTTAATGGCCTGGAAAATTTTCAGGCCATTAAAGTTTCCTGCAAAATTCTTAAAGCTCTTTTGTGGAATAATTCAGACATAACTGTAAGGAATAAGTCATTGTTCTACCACAGCTGGCATGAGAGGAATATTGACTTTGTTCTTGATGTTTTCGACAACAAAGGTAATATTCTCACATATGAACAATTTATAACTTTGAAAGAGTTTCCAATACCTTTCAGAGAGTTTATTTCTGTGATCAAAGCCGTACCCAGTGTTCTAACTACACTAATGAAAACTCATCTTAGCTTTGGTAATGATCACAAATTTTATCCAGAACTCAGATCAGAAGGCATAGACTTACTTGAGAAATCTTGTTGTAATAAATATATAAGACAAATTCTTCATTCACAAAACCAACTTACACCGAGAAGAAAGTTTTTCTGGAACATGCTTATTACTTATTATTATTCTGGAAAAATGCATGGTTAAGGCCTTTCAAATATTGTATACCAAACAAAGTTTCAAAATTTTACATAAGATATATCCATGTAATTCTATGATTTCCAAATTTGTGCCTATTAATGATATCTGCATTTTCTGTGAAAAAGAAGGTGAGAATTTGTCTCACTTGTTCTTTGAATGTAAATTTGTGTCAGGATTTTGGGGAAACCTTGCAAAGTACTTATTTACCATTATGAACACTACCTATGTTTTTGACATCAAATCAAAAATCAAATCAAATTTTATTTGTCACACACACATGGTTAGCAGATGTTAATGCGAGTGTAGTGAAATGCTTGTAAGATATAAAAATATATAATATGTTACTATTGCAATGATAACAAGACCACTGAAATTGTGAATTTTTTTATTCTTCTTGCCAAATACTTCATACACAAACAAAAATTCCAAAATTCTATACCAAAATTACAATTGAAAAAAATGTAATTTAACTATTTTATTAAAACATTAGTGAACAATAGCAAGAATAACATTTTCCTAAATCACGACAATAATATTTTTTCAGAGTGATTACAATTGCACGAGAATATATATATATATATATTTTTCCAGTATTTTCTCGTTAATACCTGCATTCTGTTTTGTATGATGTAAGAATGTAAAATGTTGATCTGTATTTTGAATTTTTTTTAAAGACAAAAAAAACAAAACATAGACCCTATATGAAGTGGTTCTAAAATAGAATACGTAATTCCCAAACATTCTATTTTCTTCTTTTAAATTGTATTTGTGTTTATTTATTGTTTATTTAGTAAATACATTCTTAATACTTTTTTTTCTTAAAACTGCATTGCTAGTTAATGGATTTTAAGTAAGCATTTCACTGTAAAGCCTACACCTGTTGTATTCGGCACATTAGAAAAATACCATTTGATTTGATTCTATGAATTTATGACAATAAAAAAGACCACTTGTCAGAAAAATAGAAAAAGAAAAGTGGCATATTATTCCCGGGGGTGTATATGGTCAGATTTCATGTGCTGAAACGCTGTCAATTCCACTTTAAATCGACATCCATTAATGGAAAATGGTCTGGGGAGTAATAAGGTTGAATGATCTTATTCTCGTGGCATAGACATAGCCCACCTATAATTTAGCCCAAACAACTACCTCTTTCCCAACTGTATTTAATTTTAATTCATTTATTTATTTTGCTCCTTTGCACCCCATTATTTTTATTTCTACTTTGCACATTCTTCCACTGCAAAACTACCATTCCAGTGTTTTACTTGCTATATTGTATTTACTTTGCCACCATGGCCTTTTTTGCCTTTACCTCCCTTCTCACCTCATTTGCTCACATTGTATATAGACTTGTTTATACTGTATTATTGACTGTATGTTTGTTTTACTCCATGTGTAACTCTGTGTCGTTGTATCTGTCGAACTGCTTTGCTTTATCTTGGCCAGGTCGCAATTGTAAATGAGAACTTGTTCTCAACTTGCCTACCTGGTTAAATAAAGGTAAATAAATAGACAAATTCCTTTAATTTCATGTTAAACTGGCAATAATAATTATTTGATGGAGACGTCGTTACAAATTACGTCGATATTACGTCGCTCGATAACGTTATGGAAAAGGGTTTATTGGAAAAATGTGGCATCTACTCTTGCTTCAGAAAAAAGTGCTAGTTCACAGGATTTGTTGGCTGGTTTTGAGTGGTCGTTGATTATTACCTGGCAACCCTGGGGCCACCCGTCTGCCTTGGAAACCATAGAGATGACGAATATGTTTACATACGTCATCACTAGCTATTTAGCAAGGGATGTTTTACGTTGCATGTGTTAGCTATATATTGTGCTAGAACAATAAAGTATTGGAATCAGAAGAAAGTTTGCATATTGTTTTAAAATATAGTTATCTACCTTTTTCATTGTCGAGTAGCTTGCATTTAGCAGCTTGGTACTAATAATTAGCTAACGTTAGCAGATTTGTTCAGCTAGCAACGCCTAGCAGCTAGCTAACGTTAATCTGGACAAGCTATCAACACAAGTGAAGGGGAGATGTTCAAAGCAAAACTGCTTTTAATTGGACCAAGTGAGGTAAGACGAAAGAGCTATTTACACATTAGGTATTTATTTTGCGGCGGGCTAGCAATGATGAATTGTTTGGATTCATTGGGTACGATGTATCATGGGTGCCAGTCTGTTTCTGCTCTCTTTGACTACTCCTTATGGAATTTGCATTCCAAACACTCACTTGACAATTACAGCAATGGAGTTGGCAAGAGTACAAACAGATGTGAGACCAGGCTAGGTTAGGTGGGTTGTAAATGAAAGATATTGGCATTTATCTCTCCAGTGAAAATTGATGAAACAGATCTTCCGTTGTGTTTCAGTCTGGAAAAACAGTTCTAGCCAACTTTCTCTCTGACACCGTGGATGCAGTAGGAGGGGAATACTGTCCTACTCAAGGTGTCAGGTAAATTGAGGACTCATATCGCCCAGTTCCAGCATCAGATTTGTCAATCAGCAAAAGCTTGGTAGCGGATGTCTACAACTCCAAATGATGGCTTGTGCACCATTTAACCATTGTGTTGTTCCAAGGATACTGGAGTTTGAATCTCAGTATGAGGGAAGTGGGGACAAATCCTTGACATGTGAGGTGGAACTTTGGGACTGTGCTGGAGATTTCAAGTAAGGACCAATAGTGCTTTTTCAAACACGTTTCAAACTCATTTCACAGCTGAACTGTACACCTAACACAGATTCGCTCAACAGAATTAGTCAAATAACCATTTCAGTAGTGTAATTTACTTTTCTGTCCATCACCATTCACAGCAAAGAGTACTGCATTGCAGTTATGTCAATCTAATCAAAGCTACAATTCTTCCAAATTGTCATTTCCGATGCAGGTTTGAGTCGTGCTGGCCAGCATTGATGAAAGACTCCAATGGTGTGGTGATAGTGTTCAACCCAGCCATGCCACACCACCTAACAGAAGTAGAGACATGGTACTCCATGTTCATCTCCTCACAGGGGCTACAGGACAGGCAGTGTCTATTGATGGCCCACCACAAGCCTGGCAGTGGAGTAGATAATGGAAGACCCAACCTAGGTAGGACTAATTATCAACAAGCTTGTTACATTGTATCTTTTTCTAGTGCACTGTAGGAGCATCTTTCCTTTGAATGACATTTCAATATTTCCAATGCCCCCGCTGCTAAAGCAACCTTATGCGAGTACATGCCATTTGTCATCATGCCACTTAAGGCCCAATGTAGCAGTTCTCTATCAAATCATGTATAGGTAACAATTAAGTACCTTACTGTTTTTCCAAATAAAATGGTAAAAGTAGCTTCTTAGCAAATAGCTAATGCTCAAGCAATACATTTGCTAGGGCTGTGTAGGAGTGGTCTGAGGGACCTAATTGGATGAGCCTAATGGGAGTGATATGTAACCTGAACTAGCTGTTATTGAGAGGTTTGAAAATCCTATTGGTATATTAACTTATACCACCTGGTGATGTTACCAGGAAGGCCAAAACTCCATCCCACCAAAACAGGTGGACATTTCAGGCTCTTTTCAAACAGCCCTTACACTAAAACTAAATGTTTCAGTTTTTCCAACCCAATCACATTTGACTGCACTGGGCCTTCAGACAGGCCATACACCACTGCTTTTCAATTCATACCTAATGAGGACAATTATCAGTTGCATTTCTTTGACATGTTTTGTCGTGTGTGTAGCTTCGCATTTGAACAGGTTACCATTGAGTCACTCTAACCTGGAGGAAGATCCTGAAGATGTGCGGCAGGGGTTCCGCAGGTACTTGGAGAACATTGTGCAAACACTGTCAGAGAGCCGGGAGCGAGAGGAGATGTCTATCATTACTTAAGATCATCCCGAACCAAAGCTTCATCTATCGAAGGTTGGATTTAGACTCCACTAGATACTCTGCAGTCAAAGGCTCTGCAACCAGACTTTTTTTTTTTTACACACACAGGTATTTCTAACTTTAATGAATCAGCTGCACTTGTGCTTTTCCAAAACATAATTCCACCCTATTTCCAAAGTTGGTGGCAAAAGTAACCAGAAATGAAATCTTTCAACCAACTGCACTTGGATATTATGTGTGCAGACAAATGCTTAAAATTGTCTTTTATAAATTCTGAAAAATGCAACATGTAATGTGTTGGTCATGTTTCATGAGCTGAAATAAAATATCCCAGAAATGTTCCATATGCACAAAGCTTATTGCTCTCATGTTTATATCCCTGTTATTGAGCATTTCTCCTTTGCCAAGAAAATCCATCCACCATCCAGGTGTGGCATATCAAGAAGCTGACTAAACAGCACAACCATTACATTACACCTGGGCCGGCAGGTAGCCGACTAGATCAAATCCCCAAGCTGACAAGGTAAAAATCTGTTCTGCCCCTGAACAAGGCAGTTAACCCACTGTTCCTAGGCCATCATTAAGAACAAATTCTTAAGACTTCCCTAGTTAAGGTTAAATAAAAACAGGTTGCTAGGCCATCATTGTGCTGGGGACAATAAGGCCACTCCAATGTGCAGTTGTCTCAATGCCACAGATGTTGAGAGCATGCAATTGGCATGCTGACTGCAGAAATGTCCACGAGCTGTTGGCAGAGAATTTAATGTTCATTTCCCTGCCATAAGTTAGAGGAAACTAGTTTTAGAATATGGCAGTCCATCCGACGGTTGAGCTGTCAACTTATTTAAAAGTGGCCCATGGTGAGGTTATGGCAGGCATAAATTACAGACAACGAACAGTTGCATTTTATCCATTGGCAACTTGAATACACAAATAACATGACAAGATCGTGAGGCCCATTTTAAGGTATCTGAACAGATGCATACCTGTATTCCCAGTCATGTGAAATCATAGATTAGGGCCTAACACATTTAAATTAACTGATTTCCTCAAACTCAGTCAAATCTTATGAGTTTCTATTTTTGTTCAGTATATTTCCTACTAAAATGTTTCAGAAGAAAGTTGGCAACTTCAATATATTTGATAGCAGTCCTGTAGTGTCATGATAGTTATAAATGTTCCAAGTTACAGTGCTAAAGTTCTTTAAACAATATACATTTATTAATTGGATTTCCAGTTGAGGTGGAAGTTAAGAGCAGAGCAACAAGACAGTCCGATTTATACAGCGTATCCAACAATGCCTCCTTTCCCGATGCACTCTCCAATGTAGAACCACATCAACACTTCAGTGCACACCAATCCATTTCTGAATGCATCCTGTAACAAAAGCATATTGAGATGCAAGTCACACCTTAAAACAACGTGAATCTATTCAGAGACAATTCCATATTTCCCAAATGGTTACGGTGTAGACCTAATGTCTACTCGTGGATTGTGGCTTACGTCAATCTTAAGAAGCATTTATTTTGTTTATGAAGGGACTACTTGTTAAACACCCACAGTCAGAATCCAATGGGTAACAAAGAAATAGCTAGCTACTTATACAGTATTGCAATTATTCAAACAATCTTCCCAGTTTTCACCTTCACTGTGGTCTGTCCAAGGCGTCCACTGTTGACACCGGTGACAATGTTTTTGATCCCAATAATGGCCTGGGGAATCTCGGCAGGGGAAGGGGGCACGAGCTCGACTTTAGCATAGTGCCAGAAGGTTGCTAGACGGGGCTTGGAGTAGGTAGCAGCGGCTGAAAGAACATAATATACATGTCATGAAATGTGTCCTCTGCTGAACACTTGGGTCAAGCTAGACAAGAAACATAGCTAGCATAAGAGTTTTACAGGTGAGATACACAAATTGGTATATACAACCTGAAGCTAATGCCTGCAAAAATGTGTAAATATTCCTTACAACACAGAATGTTGGATAAAATTACATGTAAAAATAAATTAAAAGACAAAAGTACTCTACTGGTTGTCTGTGCGGTTTGTCCATCAGCTGCTGGACAAAATATCCACAGGAAAGTATCGTTTACCCAACCTTTTAGAGAGCCGGTAGGTATATGGGTCGGTTTTACAGGGTAAAGTACGTCTTACTGGACATTTGGTTCTCATCAATAGTTATTGAACCAAGTATGCCATGACAATTGTATATTCTGAATCAGTGGAGAACAATCCACATTTCAAAAACATTTTAGATTGAAGATTGAAATCAGAATAAAAAAAGGTAACAAAAAGTGTTGATTGTTCACCATCCTCCCGATTCAAAATACAATTTCATGGCATGCTTTGTTCAATAGCTATTGACAAGAGAATCAAAACTAACTTTACCTCAGTGACAAACCAAATTTCGAGCTGTTGAAGGACAAAC
Source organism: Oncorhynchus tshawytscha (assembly GCF_018296145.1). Taxonomy (NCBI): domain Eukaryota; kingdom Metazoa; phylum Chordata; class Actinopteri; order Salmoniformes; family Salmonidae; genus Oncorhynchus; species Oncorhynchus tshawytscha. The sequence goes on along the minus strand of NC_056458.1, from coordinate 4,181,868 downwards.
CACACAGACAACCTGTGCTTGTAAGGAATAGTTTAGCATTTATTAGGGCTACTCAGTCAAGGGTTTTATTTAGAATTCCAGGCATATATTCTGCAGTGATACACCATCCCATCTGGTTTGCTCTTAGTGGGGCTATCATTTGTTTTTCAACAGAACAATGACCCAACACATCTCCAGGCTGTGTAAGGGCTATTTGACCAAGAAGGAGAGTGATGGAGTGCTGCATCAGATGACCTGGCCGACACAATCACCAGACCTCAATCCAATTGAGATGGTTTGCGTTGAGTTAGACCGCAGAGTGAAGGAAATGCAGAAATGCAGCCAACAAGTACTCAGCATGTGGGAACTCCTTCAAGACTTTTGGAAAAGCATTCCAGGTGAAGCTGGTTGAGAGAATGCCAAGAATGAACCAAGCTGTCAAGGTAAAGGAGGCTACTTTGAAGAATATAAAATATATTTGGATTTGTTGTACACTTTTGGTTACGACATGAGCATGTGTTATTTCAATTGATTTCTTCACTATTATTCTACAAAGTAGAAAAGTTTTTTTTTTTATCAATTAAAACCCTGGTATAAGTATTTTGACTGTCACATACACCATCCAGTAAAATGTGTTCTTTTACAGAGTCATCCATAGTATGGCGCCCGTGGAGCTGAAGGGCATAGCAACACCTTTTTTACCTTGTCGGTTAGGGTGTTCGAAACAGCGACCTTTCGGATACTGGCCCAACACTAACCTCTTGGCTACCTGCCGTCCATTTACACGAATTTTACAGGCATTAGCTTATGGCTGTATATACCAATTAAATTTGGTATTAAAGCATGATTAAATCAGACTACAGTTGAGAGCTAGGTGACTCAGATTGTCAGAACACCTGAGGTTGACATTTAGCTAACTGCCTACATCAAATATTAAATCTGAGGCTACATCATTAGGTAACTTAAGTTATTTACTATACCGTTAGCCAGCTAGATAAAGCTAACTTAGTAACTAACTACAGTACTAAAATTAGTAACCTCATATAGTTAATGTTCATTTTGAGACATTTTTATTCATGATTAAGGGGGGACGGCTTGTTAGTTAGCTAGTTAGTTATCAAGTTTGAGTAGTTAGTTGCAGTCGGGAGAATGTGCTAACGTAGTTAACATTGACAGCAGAACCAGGCCATGCAAGCTTGACTGTCAGTTGGACTGCAATAACATGCATGTTTAAAAGCGTCAAGGTTTAGCTAATGTCCAAACGAAATAACTAGACTTACCTCCGATCAAAGTAGGTACTTTGGCCACCAGTTTCTGGACTGCCTGTGCCATGATGCTTTATTTTGAGTAATTTTCACGACTTCTCTTACCGGCTTGTCTGCTGCAACTGCGAATGTCACCTCCAGCTAGAAGGACCCTTCAAGTGGGGCTGCCTTATGAATTGCCTGAACATAAATAGCTGCAGCACTGCCTCATGTAACGCATGGACACTGAATGGATGTAAATTAGTGTGTGCTTGTTATTCTTTCCCCCCACGTAATCCTTCTCAAATGTGAACAATCTGTTTTTCATGGCAACAACAGACTGTAACAAATTGAACCAAGTGTCGGTAAATCTCCACACTTTCTTTCCACTATATCTGATCTGAAAAAGCACTGGATAGGTACACATCACTATAGCAGACTTCTGCCATATTGCTTTCACCGATTTAATTTGTTATATCAGAGCAGCTGGGGGAAAGGATGCACTCAGGGCTTGGGGAGCTGAAATATTCATCAATTGTGAGGCATATTGGCCTTATATTATTTGTATGTCCAAATTTTAAAAAATGATGCTTATTGTTTTGGGTTTTTTGCATTTATATACAGGCCTATGTATTATGTTACAGTTCCTTCAGAAAGTATGCATAGACCTTGATTTATTCCACATTTTGTTGTTAAAGACTGAATTCAAAATGGATTACATTTTTTTTACACACAATACAACTTAATGACAAAGTGAACACATTTTTTAAATTTTATGTTTGCACATTTATTGAAAATGAAATACAGAAATATGTCATTTACATAAGTATTCACACCACTGCGAAATTGTGAAGGTTAGAATCACCTTTGGCAAAGATTACATCTGTGAGTCTTTCCGGGTAAGTCTCTAAGAGCTTTGCAAACCTGGAATGTACAATATTTGCACATTGTTCTTTTCAAAATTCTTTAAAGCTCTGTCAACTGTGCTGGTGATCATGGCTAGATAACAATTTTCAAGTCTTGCCATAGGTTTTCAAGCAGATTTACGTCAAAACTGTAACTCTGGTGGAAAGCAGACTGAACCAGGTTTTCCTCTAGGAAAACCACCTGTGCTTAGCTCCATTCCGTTTATTTTTTATCCTGAAAAACTCCCCAGTCCTTAACGATTACAAGCATAACCATAACATGATGCAGCCACCACTATGCTTGAAAATATGTAGTACTCAGTAATTGTTGTAATTATTGTTGTGTTGTATTTGATTTGCCCCAAACATAACACTTTGTCTTCATGAGATTCTGTTTTCTGTAAAGGCTTCCTTATTTTCCCTCTCAATTAGGTTAGTATTGTGGAGTAACTACAACATTGTTGATCCATCCTCAGTTTTCTCCTATCACAGCCATTCAATTCTGTAACTATTTTAAAGTCACAAATTGATGAAATCCCTAAGTGGTTTCCTTCCTTTTCGGCAACTGATTTACGAAGGACGCATGTATCTTTGCAGTGATTAGGTGTATTGATACACCATCCAAAGTGTAATGAAAACCTTCATCATGCTCAAAATGGACATTTAATGTCTGCTTTTTTATTTACCAATAGGTGCCCTTCTTTGCGAGGCATTGGAACATCTCCCAGGTCTTTGTGGTTGAATCTGTGTTTGAAATCCACTGCTCAACTGAAGGACCTTACAGATAATTGTATGTGTGGAGTACAGAGATGAGGAAGTCATTCAAGTTGAAGTTCAAAAATCATGTTAAGAACAGTTATTGCACACAGACTGAGTCTATGCAACTTGTTAAGCTAATCTTTGATCCTGAACTTAATTAGACTTGCCATAACAAAGGGGTTGAATACTGATTTACTCAAGACATTTCATCTTTTCATGTTTAATTCATTTGTAAAATGTAAAAAAATATATAATTCCACTTTGACATTATGGGGAATTGTGTGTAGGCCAGTGACAAAAAAAATCTAGATAATTCAGGCTGTAACACAACAAAATGTGGAAAAAGTCAAGGGGTGTGAATACTTTCTGAAGACACTGTATTATGCCAATTTCCATTCTTGGTGAGAAATACAAATAATAGTGGGGGATAAAAGCATCACTTCCAATTTTGCAGTCATTATTAATTAGCAGTTTCAAGTAGCATCATATAGAACATCCATGTTCAATGTTCTAAAATACAAAAGTTCCAAGTTGAGGCCAAATTGCATCAACATATTCAAGTTTAAATGCATTCATCAAACAACAATAATCTAATATGATAACAATCTACCGTCAAACTACATGGATAGAGGTTACAATACTGATGTCTAAACACTACGGGACCATGCAGCGGTCATTCCGCTCAGGAAGGAGATGCGTTCAGTCTCCTAGAGATGAGTGAAAATCAATCCTAGAACAGCAAAAGACCTTGTGAAGATGCTGGAGGAAACGGGTACAAAAGTATCTATATCCACAGTAAAACAAGTCCTATATCGACATAACCTGAAAGGTCGCTCAGCAAGGAAGAAGCCACTGCTCCAAAACCGCCATAAAAAAAAGCCAGACTACGGTTTGCAACTGCACATGGGGACAAAGATCGTAGTTTTTGGACAAATGTCCTCTGGTCTGATGAAACAAAAATAAAACTGTTTGGCCATATTGACCATCGTTATGTTTGGAGGAAAAAGGGGGAGGCTTGCAAGCCGAAGAACCCCATCCCAACCGTGAAGCACGGGGGTGGCAGCATCATGTTGTGGGGTTGCTTTGCTGCAGGAGGGACTGGTGCACTTCACAAAATAGATGGCATCATGAGGCAGGAAAATTATGTGGATATATTGAAGCAACATCTCAAGGCATCAGTCAGGAAGTTAAAGCTTGGTCGCAAATGGGTCTTCCAAATGGACAATGACCCCAAGCATACTTCCAAAGTTTTGGCAAAATGGCTTAAAGACAACAGAGTCAAGGTATTGGAGTGGCCATCACAAAGCTCTGACCTCAATCCTATAGAATATTGGTGGGCAGAACTGAAAAAGCGTGTGTGAGCATGGAGGCCTTACAAACCTGACTCAGTTACACCAGCTCTGTCAGGAGGAATGGGCCACAATTCACCCATCTTATTGTAGGATGCTTGTGGAAGGATAGCCCAAAAATTTGACCCAAGTTAAACAATTTAAAGGCAATGCTACCAAATACTAATTGAGTGTATGTAAACTTCTGATCAACTGGGAATGTGATGAAAGAAATAAAAGCTGAAATAATTCATTCTCTTTACTATTATTCTGACATTTCACATTCTTAAAATAAAGTGGTGATCCTAACTGACCTAAGACATGGAATTTTTATTTGGATTAAATGTCAGGAATTGTGAAAAACTGAGTTTAGATGTATTTGGCTAAGGTGTATGCAAACTTCTGGCTTAAACTGTATATACAGTGGGGAGAACAAGTATTTGATAACTTGCAAAATCGGCAGTGTTTCCTACTTACAAAGCATGTAGACGTCTGTCATTTTTATTATAGGTACACTTCAACTGTGAGAGACGGAATCTAAAACAAAAATCCAGAAAATCACATTGTATGATTTTTAAGTAATTTGCATTTTATTGCATGACATAAGTATTTGATACATCAGAAAAGCAGAACTTTATATTTGGTATAGAAACCTTTGTTTGCAATTACAGAGATCATACGTTTCCTGTAGTTCTTGACCAGGTTTGCACACACTGCAGCAGGGATTTTGGCCCACTCCTCCATACAGACCTTCTCCAGATCCTTCAGGTTTCGGGGCTGTCGCTGGGCAATACGGGCTTTCAGCTCCCTCCAAAGATTTTCTATTGGGTTCAGGTCTGGAGACTGGCTAGGCCACTCCAGGACCTTGAGATGCTTCTTACGGAGCCACTCCTTAGTTGCCCTGGCTGTGTGTTTCGGGTCGTTGTCATGCTGGAAGACCCAGCCACAACCCATCTTCAATGCTCTTACTGAGGGAAGGAGGTTGTTGGCCAAGATCTCGCGATACATGGCCCCATCCATCCTCCCCTCAATATGGTGCAGTCGTCCTGTCCCCTTTGCAGAAAAGCATCCCCAAAGAATGATGTTTCCACCGCCATGCTTCACGGTTAGGATGGTGTTCTTGGGGTTGTACTCATCCTTCTTCTTCCTCCAAACTCGGCGAGTGGAGTTTAGACCAAAAAGCTCTATTTTTGTCTCATCAGACCACATGACCTTCTCCCATTCCTCTTCTGGATCATCCAAATGGTCATTGGCAAACTTCAGACGGGGCTGGACATGTGCTGGCATTATTTTAATCCATGACAGCGTAGTGTGTTACTAATGGATTGCTTTGAGACTGTGATCCCAGCTCTCTTCAGGTCATTGACCAGGTCCTGCCGTGTAGTTCTGGGCTGATCCCTCACCTTCCTCATGATCATTGATGCCCCACGATGTGAGATCTTGCATGGAGCCCCAGACCGAGGGTGATTGACCGTTATCTTGAACTTCTTCCATTTTCTAATAATTGCGCCAACAGTTGTTGCCTTCTCACCAAGCTGCTTGCCTATTGTCCTGTAGTCCGTCCCAGCCTTGTGCAGGTCTACAATTTTATCCCTGATGTCCTTACACCCTCTCTGGTCTTGGCCATTGTGGAGAGGTTGGAGTCTGTTTGATTTAGTGTGTGGACAGGTGTCTTTTATACAGGTAACGAGTTCAAACAGGTGCAGTTAATACAGGTAATGAGTGGAGAACAGGAGGGCTTCTTAAAGAAAAACTAACAGGTCTGTGAGAGACGGAATTCTTACTGGTTGGTAGGTGATCAAATACTTATGTCATGCAATAAAATGCTAATTAATTACTTAAAAATCATACAATGTGATTTTCTGGATTTTTGTTTTAGATTCCGTCTCTCACAGTTGAAGTGTACCTATGATAAAAATTACAGACCTCTACATGCTTTGTAAGTAGGAAAACCTGCAAAATCGGCAGTGTATCAAATACTTGTTCTTCCCACTGTAAATGCTTGGGTCATTTTCAGTCACTCACAGGGCAGATATGCCATCAGTTTCCTCCTCCACCTGTAGCGATACAAGATCAATTAGATGTGATAATTTATTAAAGAATAATAAATACATAGGCTACAGTACAATTTCCTAAGGACATGTTCTCTCACCGTAGCCTCTACAGCAGTAAAGGGACTCTGGCTCTGTCCGAGCTTGTTGTACCCACTCTTCTCCACAACCAGAAGAGAAAGAGAATGTCCTCCCTCCTGAACCAGAACCATCACATCCTCCAGACAGTTCTCCTCCATGTTCTGTCCGTTCACCTCCCTCACCACGTCCCCTACCAAAAGTCCTGCTCTACTCCCAGAGCCCCCCAGCACCACCTAGAGGACCCAAAACATCTAGGTAATTTTCATATTAGAAAGCCAACTGTATCATTTCACCTCTTTAAAGGCCCAATGCAATCAAAATCGTGATTGTCCTGTGTTTTATATATATTTCCACACTAAGAGATTGGAATAATACTGGGAAATTGTGAAAATTATGATAATGCAGTTTTGGTGTAAGAAAAGGCCACCCTGAATTTCTGCCTGTTTTGGTGGGATGGAGTTTTGGCCTGCCTGGCCATCACCAGGCAGTATAAGTTAATAGACCAATAACAAAGAGAGTTTTAAACCTCTCTGCCATTAACAGCTAGTTTTCAGGTTACATATCCCTCCCATTAGTATTGTCCAATTTAGGACCCTCACTCAGACCACTCCCAGACAGTCCTAGCAAAATTGTTGCTTGAGAAATTGTTCTTTGCTAAGAAGCTATTTTCTATCCAGAAATTATTTGATATTGACATCAAAACAGCTGCATTGGCCCTTTTTACCTTACATTGGGCCTTTTTTACCTTACATTTAATGAGAAATATAATTATTCTCAGCTCTTTGTAAGTAGAATAATTCAGTGCAATCTCTGGTTTGAGAGAAAAATGTCAAATTCACTTGTGATCCTTGAGCTGCCTTGAAGTATCACAGCACAGCTGAAAGATATATGGCAAATGGAAATACAAAATGGATGATGTTGAGAGATAGATGGGAGGGGTTGAAAGGAGCTGAAGGGTAGGACTAATAACAAGATAACCAATGTAAAACATACAGGGTATGTAAAATGTATATAGGTTCAGAAATGTTGTGAAATAGCAGTTACAAATAGAAATCAAACTGGATGGACATCAGAAATAGAGGAAGGACTAAAAACAAAACAAATATAACTAATGTAAAATAGATTGTGTCTGTAAAATGTGTATAAGATATATAAATTGAAGGTAGAAGCCTAAGTGTTTATTAGTTTACTCCAATTGGGGGAAGGGTGGTAGGGTTTGCGGGGAATAATAAAGGTATATTCTTTAAAAAGTATGTATAGAGGTATGTGTATGTATATATGTGTATATGCATGCATACGTGTATGTATGTGGATATATCATTGACTACAGCTCGGCATTCAACACCATAGTACCCTCCAAGCTCGTCATCAAGCTCGAGACCCTGGGTCTCGAACCCGCCCTGTGCAACTGGGTACTGGACTTCCTGACGGGCCGCCCCCAGGTGGTGAGGGTAGGCAACAACATCTCCTCCCCGCTGATCCTCAACACTGGGGCCCCACAAGGGTGCGTTCTGTAAATGTAATGATGTAAATATATCACTAGCCACTTTAAACAATGCTACCTTATATAATGTTACTTACCCTACATTATTCATCTCATATGCATACGTATATACTGTACTCTATATCATCGACTGCATCCTTATGTAATACATGTATCACTAGCCACTTTAACTATGCCACTTGGTTTACATACTCATCTCATATGTATATACTGTACTCGATATCATCTACTGTATCTTGCCTATGCTGCTCTGTACCATCACTCATTCATATATCCTTATGTACATATTCTTTATCCCCTTACACTGTGTATAAGACAGTAGTTTTTTTGGAATTGTTAGTTAGATTACTTGTTCGTTATTACTGCATTGTCGGAACTAGAAGCACAAGCATTTCGCTACACTCGCATTAACATCTGCTAACCATGTGTATGTGACAAATAAAATTTGATTTGATTTGATTTGATATATATATTTGCCCAAAAAATATATGGGGGATTGGAAATGATGCAGACAATTACATTGATGGAAGCATGAATCTTTTGGCAATTTTAAGCTGATCCACCCCTTAAATTATTATTATTTTAATTTTAAAAAGAGCTTTGCACACCTGGATTGTTTTTAAAATTCTTAATGCTCTGTCAAGGTGTTAGGGATCATGGCTAGACAGCAATTTTCAAGTCTTGCCATGGATTTTCAAACAGATTTAAATCAAAACTGTAACTTGGCCACTCAGAAAGTTCCTGACACTAACATCCACTGTTTTTTATGGTAAGCAACTACAGTGTAGATTTGGCATTGTGTTGTAGGTTATTATCCTACTGAAAGGAGGAACGCTCTCCCAGTGTAACGGGATTCTTCTGTTGAAGGAGAGGCGGACCAAAACGCAGCGTGGTTATTGTGATACATCGTCAATGAAGATGAAAATAGAACAATATACAAAAAAAGAAACCGTGAAAAACCAAAAACAGCCCTATCTGGTGTAACAAACACAAAGACAGGAACAATCACCCACAAACCCCAACACCAAACAGGCTACCTAAATATGGCTCCCAATCAGAGACAATGACTAACACCTGCCTCTGATTGAGAACCATATCAGTCCAAACACAGAAACAGACAAACTAGACACACAACATAGAATGCCCACTCAGATCACACCCTGACCAAACAAAACATAGAAACAGGGTGTGGGTGTCAGGGTGTGACCTTACAAATGTTGTATGTTATGGGGGACAGAGGAAGGGGTAGTCATAAAAAATCATGTCAAACCCGATTATTTCACACAGACTGAGTCCATGTAACGTATTATAGGATTTGTTAAACAAAATTCTATTCCTGAACTAATTTAGGCTTGCCTAAACAAAGGGGGCGAATACTTGTGCAATGAATATATTTGAGTTATTTTACTGTCCTTTTTATTAATTTGTACAAATTTGTAGAATTTTCTTTTCACTTTGACATTATGGAGTATTTTGTGTAGATCAATGACAAAAAAAAATCTAAATTACATATATTTCAATCCCTCTGTGAGGCAACAAAATGTGAGAAAATCCAAGCGGGGTGAATACTTATGATACCCACTGTACAAGTTAGAATGAAATGTTCAGTCTAGGTGCCTTTTTGGCCAAGTCTCTCTTGAAAAATAGGTATTTTGACAACAATGGTAAACCTGTTAAAATCAGGGTAAAATAAAAGCAAAATATATGTGTATAATGATCAATATTTTAGGTTAAATCCTCCTTAAAAGTTGCTATAGGTCATCGACCATCTGACCTTTGGGTGTATCATGTCATCCACAAAGCCCGCATTGACCTCCAGGAGTCGATCCCCGTCTCTGAGACCGCCGCGCTCCACCACCCCGCATGGCGTCACATGTCTGATCACACGACCAAGGCAGCCCTTCTCCACACGCAGGTGGAAGTTGAAGGACTCACCCTCTTCACGTTTAAGAACGCAGAGATGCAGTGTGGGCCTCAAGCAAGGCTCTACAGGGTGACAGTTATATAGGAGAAGGAACAGTGAACATACATTTAAAGTCTATAGTCTAAAGTCAAAGTCTATCGTATATCATCTTTTCCCCCAAAATTCAGAAAAGGTGAAAGAATTGAGGTGTGTAATGACAAACACTAAAGGGGTAGCTTACCTGCATCATCTGAGATGACCATTGCTGGGTTGTCTATTCCCTCCTTAGGATTGAAGGTTAATTTCCTTTGACATAAAAGATAATAATTGTATTTTTCAGAATTGAGTGATCAAGTTGCAAATCACCACTTCACGAGCCATTGAGTGAAATTTCAGCAGTACAGTATATGGCCCCATTACGTAAGTGCAATCTGTGACCATTTATCTGCACTTGTGAAGGCTTGAGGCCAAAGTCATAAAGCTCTCAGTGTCAGAGAGAGAGAGAGAGAGAGAGAGAGAGAGAAACAGAAAGAGAGAGTCAGAGGGAGTGTGAGAGAGAGAACAATCTTAAAAGTCAGCAAATCCAGGCTCAGAGTTTAATGTGTTACTGTGTTTCCACAGTCTTCAGGGACAGACTGTGCAGAACAGCACTATGAACTGCTATAAAACTTAGTTTCTATTCAGCCAAATAAGTAAACTCATGAGTAACATAAACTTGAATGTTTCCAATTCAACTGATCACTTGCTTAGGCCAACACATGTATTTATTCACATGCAAAAACTGTGGAATATTGGAAAACACTAAGGGTAGATTGTGAGGAGGAGAGGAACAAAACTTACTCTGTTAGCTCTATGACCTCCAGAAGACCTGAAAGAGAACATCAAGACACAACAGTCAGTTTAATAGTTTATAGCAATTGTTTATCTCATCAGTGTGAGGCCAGCCACAATAAGTACGTTTCTTTATGTGAATCTGAAGACAAAATACATTTGGTCAACCTTAACCTTGCAAAAAACAAAAAATCTGTGAATCCTAATTACCTACTTTTCCTGACATCCATTTACACATTTCAAACTGGTTGACCTGGTGTCTACCCACTGGGCACACACTGGTTGAATCAATGTTGTTTCAACGTAATTTGTCAACTTATTATGATGTGGAAACAATGTGGAAAATACATTGGATTTGAAAAAAGTAATAATTGAGGGTGAAATTTCAACCACAGGATTGTGTCATCATTGTAACCAAATTTTCAACATAGATAAACCTTGTGTAAAACATGTTGAAATTGTACCTTTAAAACAATGTCAGATCTTCAACATTATATCCACTATCAGAACAAAAAACAATAGACTGGACAGCACCTCCTACTAGAGAATTGATCTACCTACAGATACCCTCTTGTCTATTTATGTCACTGACTATTACCAATGTGCTATCGTGAGAATGAGTGTTGAGAGGTCTGCACTTAAAAACAAAATAGATTATTTGTTGCTATCAACATCATTACAAAAGGTAGGTTTATTCAACCCAGAATTCAACTAAAAATAGACAATAGACGCACATAAATATGTTGGTCACAATTTGATGTTTTGAGAAAGAGATAATTTTTTTCTATCTATTATGTTTTTGTATTGGTTGTGTTTTTTGTGTGTGTTTTTTTCTTCAGATACCTCCAATGGGAACAATGTTATCCAGTGTGTATCACTAGGGAGAGCTGCAGGGGAATTAGGGTTTAGAGTACCCTCTACAACAGCAAAAAAGAGGAAGAAACTGCCTGATTGATAAACAAACTTATCTCCTTTGTCTTCTTTCACCCTGTGTAAAACAGGACTTTATTATCTGTAGTGGGATCTCATGCCTGGGGCCTGTTACAGATTCTTGGGTGCTTTTCCGGGATTGGCTTCACCTGCTGGAGGATGCTGATCCAGTGATACAGATATCCGGGACTGTGTGACCTGTGTAGCCGTGTGACCTGCTTGAGGGATAAAGCGAGGCCATGTCGTATGGTGCAAGGAAGGGCCTGCGTTCACTGACAGTGGAAGAACTCTATCTGATCGCCAAGGCCGTCGGCCCAGTACCAGACAAAGACCAGTCGAAGCTACAGAAGGATGACAAAGAGGGTTGTTTTAAGCATATCCATGCTTTCATGTACAGTAAGACCTTGCTTGATTCTGAGGATGGGGGAATGGTTGAAATGTGGGTTTTGAATGATGCAATCGAACTAGCTATACAGAGTCGTAAATCTTGTAACTTCACCTGATAGCCAAGTGGGTAGTGCTCTGTCTGAAAATATACCTCCTTCGCCCACCAATGCAGCTGACTTTGTTAATGTAGACAATGACACATCAGATACTGAATACCAGATAATGCTTTCTAGCTATGAGGAGCTAGGCAGGAAACTCCTCCAATGTAGAGTTAGCCCTACCACACCCACAGCTGAGAAACATAGCTCTGTACATGATAACTCACCCCACAGTAGCCTTCACTCACACCGTTTAGTCTCCCTAAGAGATCTTTTACATGCAGTGGAGAGAAGTCAAGATTCATGGGGGTTGAATAGGCAACCACGCATCAGACATAGGCTACAATAATGTGTGCAAACAGATAGAAGAAGGGATTTAAGAGAACTGCAGTGAAAATTAGATAGTCAGAAGCGTGTTGTGGATCAAAAGGCCTGGACATTTCCAGGGACTTAGACAAACATAGCCATATTCGCAGGGAGGTGAGACAACTCCTTTCTGATAGCAAAGTGTCTGACGAGTAATACTAAGGCATGTGATGAAAATAACCAGTAGCAAGAACGAGAGGCAGCATTGGCTAGGCCCGATAATCCCCCCCTAACCAATACATGCTCATAGCATACAGCTTGGTGATAGCCATAGTAATGAAAGCTGTATCAAAGGGAAGGAGGTTGCTAACCATAAACACAAGAGTAAGACCATACATCAGCTCAGTGCACAGGTTGAAGCTTTAACCAGCATGATAGACTCCCCGACACAGTCAAAACAACCAGAACATAAGTGCCAATGTTACACGAGCCAACAGTCTGGGCCCAGAAGAGAGAAACCATACGGTTCCCCCAGATATGTTGAACAGGGTGTACCGAACTGTGACCACTGTTTCTTCTGTGGTGAAGAAGGACATAGAGCAGTAGGCTGTCTAAAGAGACTTAAGCGCTTGGGAAAAGGGAGCCGGTCACTGTGCAGGAACAACCAGTGATTGAGCCGCAGCTACAGTCCCAACCAGGTGGTTTCACAGGTGGCAACCTCAAAGTATAAATCACAGGAGTTCAGTCTCACAACGTGAATCCTCCAAGACATCTGGTGTAAAGAAAAGAGGCAGGACGGGAGGTGGATCTCCCAAAGTATACTCACAAAGCCAGCAATCCGCAGAACATGACAAAGTGGCCCAGCTTATAGGAAAGAAATTCCTGCCCCGATGTAACATGTATGGCTTGGCAGTAAAGCGACCCAAGTTAGGCCATGCCTGTAAATAGTACAGTGGCTTGTACAGTGGCGTGCGAAAGTATTCACCCCCCTTGGCATTTTTCGCATTTTGTTGCCTTACAACCTGGAATTAAAATAGATTTTTTTTGTGGGGGTTTGTATCATTTGATTTACACAACATGCCTACCACTTTGAAGATGCAAAATATGTTTTATTGTAAAACAAACAAGAAATAAGACAAAAAAATGATGTCAAAGTCTGTTTAGAGCCACCTTTTGCAGTAATTACAGCTGCAAGTCTCTTGGGTTATGTCTCTATAAGCTTGGTACATCTAACCACTGGATTTTATTTTTTTTGCCCATTCCTCAAGGCAAAACTGCTCCAGCTCCTTCAAGTTGGATGGGTTCCGCTGGTGTACAGCAATCTTTAAGTCATACCACAGATTCTCAATTGGATTGAGATCTGGGCTTTGACTAGGCCATTCCAAGACATTTAAATGTTTCCCCTTAAACCACTCGAGTTTTGCTTTAGCAGTATGCTTAGGGTCATTGTCCTGCTGGATGGTGAACCCCCGTCCAGTGTTATTCTATATACCGATTAAAAGTGTTATTCTATTTGTGTATTTGTGTGATATAGGATTTGTGCGATTTAGTTTTATTTGTGTGTTTTTTGTTAGCAATAGGGTAATAGTGTAATAATTTGATTCTCTTTTTTATTTGTATTTATAGACTACATTTTGTTTCTATTTGTCTTTGTTACTACTTTTTAAAATGTAAGTCTTATTTTTGTATATATTTTTATATTGATATAGTTTTAAATGTTATGATTATTATTTTTTTGGTGGGGGGCGCTGAAGAGGGGATTCGCCCAGGGAGCCATACAAGCTAGAACTGCCACTACTCCACTACCACATATCTACAATACAAAATCCATGTGTACGTGTGTATAGAATGCGTGTGTTATTATGTGTATGTGTTGTGGTGTATTGAGAAATGCATTATGTGTTCATGAGTTTAGCTTTAAAATGGTTGCAAATAGCCAATGGGATTTGTATGCAGGGGCTGAGTTATTTGAATTAACAAATGACAGTTCTTGCATTGAAGTGAGTGGATTATGAGATGCATGGGCGGTTAAAGTTCAATGACGTATTGGGGACTTGGGCTGAAGACACTGTAGAGAGTGGTCGACTGGAATGTGTTAACTTAAGGAGCACATTAAATAAATCTCTTCCGTTTATTATAAGCACGCTTCGGAGTCTTCAGGAAAAGAACCCAGAATTTTAGGATGAACAACTGGTGAAATCCTCAGACTACTGATGACCAACCGAGTGAACAAGCTAAAAAGTTAGCTAGTACTAGTAAATTAGCTGGTCAGCTGGAAAGTAAAGACGCGTGGACTAATGAGAGCCATGACACTTTTCACTAGTGAGACCGGTTTGTGTTTTCAGGAGGATAACGAGAGCTTCAGCACAATTGAAAAGCAATTTTTGCTGTTTTTGGAGGCCAACAGCTGATGACCGAAGAAGAGCAGAGGTTACTCTGGGTCTTCCATTCACATTCCATTCACTTACTTTTCTAAAATCTTCCTCTGATTTGTCATCCAAAGGGTCCCAGCTATAACATGTAGTGTCGTTTTGTTAGATAAATATCCTTCTTTATATCATCCAAAGGGTAGGACCCTTCCCTTTTGATACTAATAGAGGTAATGCTACATTTCACTTTAACCTCCAGCTTTCTCCAATAACTGAATAGGCTGAGCTGAGTAAATTCTCAATCATTTCAAGAACTGCTGCTATTGAATACAGATCGCCCCGTGATCAATTTGATCGATTATTAACGTGTACTAATACCTAAAGTTGGCTTACAAAAGTAGTTTGAAGTGTTTTGTCAAAGTTTATCGGCAACTTTTTTAATTAAAAAAAATTACGTGGCGTTTTGTAAAGCTGCTTTTTCCTGGATCAGACTCGCTTCATAAATGGACATTTTGGGTATACATGGACGGATTTAATCGAAAAAAAGACCCAATTGTGATGTTTATGGGACATATAGGAGTGCCAACAAAGAAGCTCGTCAAAGGTAATGAATGTTTTATATTTTATTCCTGCATTTTGTGTAGCGCCGGCTACGCTAATTCCTTTGTTTACATCTTTTTCCGGTATTGCGGGGGGGTGCATGCTATCAGATAATAGCTTCTCATGAAACTCAAACTTTCATTAAAACACACATGCAGGGTACTCAATTAAAGCTACACTCGTTGTGAATCCAGCCAACATGTCAGATTTTAAAAATGCTTTTCAGCGAAAGCATAAGAAGCTATTATCTGATGATAGCACCAGCAGTAAACAAAGGGGTTAGCATATTTCAACCCTGCAGGCGCTACACAAAACGCTGAAATAAAATATAAAACATGCATTACCTTTGACAAGCTTCTTTTGTTGGCACTCCAATATGTCCTATAAACATCACAATTGGTGCTTTTGTTCGAATAATTCCGTCCATATATATCCAAAATATCCATTTATAAAGTGCGTTTGATCAAGAAAAAACAGCTTACAAAAAACACAACGTCACTACAAAATATTTCAAAAGTTGCCTATAAACTTTGCCAAAATATTTCAAACTAGCGCCACTTTTCAATTCTTGCGCAACTCTCAACAGTGCACCCAGTTCCTAGTTGGCCTACTTCTTCATTGAACAAAGGAATAACCTCAACCAAATTCCAAAGACTGGTGACATCCAGTGGAAGTGGTAGGAACTGAAAACAGGTTCCCAAGAAATATCCCTTGGCAACAGAGAGGGGAAAAAAAAATCTGAACAGTTAGGCCTCAGGGTTTTGCCTGCTACGTAAGTTCTGTTATACTCACAGACATGATTCAAACAGTTTTAGAAACTTCAGAGTGTTTTCTATCCAAATCTATGAATAATATGGGCACGCTAATTATCCAAAAGGGAAAATCCTGCCCCCTAGCCCCAAGAGGTGAACTGGATGAGAGTGCGCTGTTTGAGAGCGTTGCTTAGAAAACGCGCTGTTCCCCGCCGATACTCTCCCCCTGTAAGCCCTTTCAAGATGTCCTGTCTTCTGGCACGCTCTGCCTTGGAAATCTGCTGTGAACTCTGCAGGTCTGATGTGAATGTCCTGTCCCCAAACAGTGAAACAGTCCTTTGACGTTTCCCCCTCTGGTCTGACATCCACTGTTTCTCCTTGGAGGATCCGGGTTGATGCCCCTCCCGTATTGTTGTCAACTGATCGGTTCTCAACTGAGACGGTGTCTGCTGGAATTTCTGCATAATCTGGGCTGCGCACTCGAAGTTGTTGACAATGTCCAATACTTTTGCCGATGTTCAATTCTCCCCGTATTCCGTGCAGCTCTCATCTTGCCCTGCAGCTCCTTACTGGCAACTCCATGAACTAGCTGATCCCTCAGCTGCTCCTCTAGTGCAGCCCCAAACTCACATGTAGCCGCAAGTCCCTTTAGCGATGCTATATACTCAGCTAACATCTCTCCCGCCAACTTTTCTATTCTGAAAAACATACACTACCGGTAACTATTTCAGAACACTTACTCATTCAAGGGTTTTTCTTTCTTTCTTTTTAAAAACTATTTTCAACTTTGTAGATATAGTGAAGACATCAAAACTATGAAAAAACACACATGGAATGAAAAAAAAGTGTTAAACAACTCAAAATATATTTTATATTTCAGATTCTTCAAATAGCCACCCTTTGCAATAGCCACCCCCAATATCCAGTGCCACCTTCACGCACCAGCCCTCCGGTGGCTGCTCCCCGCACCAGGCTTCCTGTGCGTGTCCAGAGCCCAGTACTCCCTGTTCCTCCTCCCCGCACTCGCCCTGAGGTGCGTGACCTCGGCCCAGTACCACCAGCGCCGGCACCCCGCACCAGGCCTACAGTGCGCCTCGTCTGTCCAGAGCTGCTAGTCTCCCATCTGTCCAGAGCTGCTAGAGTCTCCCATCTGTCCAGAGCTGCTAGAGTCTCCCGTCTGTCCAGAGCTGCTAGAGTCTCCCGCCTGTCCAGAGCTGCTAGAGTTTCCCGCCTGTCCAGAGCTGCTAGAGTCTCCTGCCTGTCCAGAGCTGCTAGAGTCTCCCGCCTGTCCAGAGCTGCTAGAGTCTCCCGCCTGTCCAGAGCTGCTAGAGTCTCCCGCCTGTCCAGAGCTGCTAGTCTCCCGCCTGTCCAGAGCTGCTAGAGTCTCCCACCTGTCCTGAGCCGCCAGAGTCTCGCTCTCCGACTCTCGCTCTCCGACGAGCGTCTGTTTAGAAAGTTTAGATGCCAATCACCATATAAATTCAAAGATGAAAAAGCCCGGAAGGAGGAGAGATGACTAGAAATGATTCGGTGGACCGTTTTATGTGTGGATTAATTGTCGGAGTAGAGGACCTTGTGCATTTCAGGTAAAGTAACAACTCAATGTTTATATCCCAGGACAAATTAGCTAGCAACAGCAAGCTAGCTAAAAAGGACAAATTAGCGAGCATGTGCAAGCTAGCTAGTTAAATTGCCATACATATTTAATGCTTTTCGATCTGTCAGAGTTTGTTTTGATATTTTAACCTGCGTGGCGTGATCGCGTTTGGTGTGAGGGGACAAAATACATTTATGCACGATGGTGCACGCGCGCAGCTGGTTTGGGTTCCGTGTTATGGAACAGGTCTTACAGGGTTTACCTGGATGACTTTCTGGATGACATTCTTATCACAGGGAAATCGGCAGAGGACCACTTACAGAACGTAGAAGCTGTGTTACAGAGGCTGCAAGAGCATGGGTTAAGAGTAAACAAGTGTGCATTTTGTCAGTCTAGTGTCACTTACTTAGGTCACAGGACAAACTAACAGGGACTTACATCCAGTGCAGGAAAAGACTGAAGCAAAGGCTCCAGTGCCAACTAATGTGACAGATCTCAGAGTATATCTGGCATTACTTACCTACTATGGCAAGTTCATGGAGAACCTCTCTACTCTCATCAAAACTATGACA
The DNA here is from genome assembly GCF_018296145.1 of Oncorhynchus tshawytscha. Taxonomy (NCBI): domain Eukaryota; kingdom Metazoa; phylum Chordata; class Actinopteri; order Salmoniformes; family Salmonidae; genus Oncorhynchus; species Oncorhynchus tshawytscha. The sequence continues at coordinate 4,163,672 of NC_056458.1, read as the reverse complement.
GAGCTCTTACAGAAAGATAGACATTGGGTGTGGTCAGAACAATGTCAGCAGGCATTTGAAACAGTGAAGATGCATGGGGTCCTCCTCCTCAGTGTCTGTGCACTACAACCCACACATGCCAGTAATATTGGCTTGTGATGCCTCACATATGGGGTGGGTGCTGTCATCTCACATACAATGCCTAATGATAGTGAGAGAGGGGGGGGGCAGCCATGGTTGAAGCAGTTTTAAGTGTGGTATATAAAGACTCTCAGTCCAGTAATCAAGGCTGTTGGGCTGACGGTTTCATTATTGCAATAATTAATCAATATTAAATAAAGATGATTGGTTGAAGAAATTACAAAGTCTCTCTCAGTACTGAATTTACACAACATTTTTGGCAACACGGAGGTGATCTGCAACTTCACTTGTTGACCGCTCCTGAAGATCTGGGTAAACTGTGCACTGGGGATCAGAAATTGAGATCTCAGGGTAAACCAAACTCATTATTGAGCAGCTGGACCCGCCTATGATCTGAGAGGTAGTGGGCACTGGTGGATACCTGTCACGCCCTGACCTTTGTTATCATTGTTTTCTTTATTATTTTGGTTAGGTCAGGGTGTGATAAGGGTGGTATGTGTGTTTTTGGCTTGTCTAGGGTTTTTTGTATATCTGTGGGGTTTTGGTATGTCTAGGTACATATAGGGGAGGGTCTGGGTGGGCGTCTGTCCGCGGTGGCGGCTCTGGTGCGGGACGGGGACCCCACTTCACAACAGTTTTTGTCCGCCTCCTCAACTGCCCTCGTGGCCTCTTACGAGCGACAACCCTCACCGCCGACCTCCAACTGGGGACCCTCACCACAGGTCCCGAATGGACGGGAGTGAAGGGCGATTCTGGCATCGCCTGGCTGACTGACGGCTCTGGCGGCTCCTGGCTGACTGGCGGCTCTGGCGGCTCCTGGCTGGCTGACGGCTCTGGCATCCTGGCTGGCTGACGGCTCTGGCGGCTCCTGGCTGACTGGCGGCTCTGGCGGCTCCTGGCTGACTGGCGGCTCCTGGCTGACTGGCGGCTCCTGGCTGACTGGCGGCTCTGGCGGCCCCTGGCTGACTGATGGCTCTGGTGGCTCCTGGCTGACTGGCGCCTCCTGGCTGACTGGCGGCTGCTGGCTGACTGGCGGCTCTGGTGGCTCAGGACTGACGGCAGACTCTGGCGGCTCAGGACAGACGGGAGACTCTGGCGGCTCAGGACAGACGAGAGACTCTGGCGGCTCAGGACAGACGGGAGACTCTGGCGGCTCAGGACAGACGGGAGACTCTGGCAGCTCAGGACAGACGGGAGACTCTGGTGGCTTAGGACAGACGGGAGACTCTGGCAGCGCTCGAGAGGAGGAAGGCTCTGACAGCACTGGAGAGGAGGAAGGCTCTGACAGCACTGGACAGGCGAGAAGACGGCACCTGTAGGGAGAAGACGGAGAGACAGCCTGGTGCGGGGTGCTGCCACCAGAGGGCTGGTGCGTGGAGGTGGCACCGGATAGACCAGTCCGTGCAGGCGCACTGGAGCTCTTGAGCACCGAGCCTGCCCAACCTTACCTGGTCGAATGCTCCCCGTAGCCAGGCCAGTGCAGCGAGGTGGAATAGCCCACACTGGGCTGTGCTGGCGAACCGGGGACACCATGCGTAAGGCTGGTGCCATGTATGCCGGCCCGAGGAGACGCACTGGAGACCAGATGCGTAGAGCAGGCTTCATGGCACCTGGCTCGATGCCCACTCTATCCCGGGCCGATACGAGGAGCTGGAATGTACCGCACCGGGCTATGCACATGCACCGGGAACACCGTGCGCTCCACCGCATAACACGGTGCCTGCCCGGTCCCTCTCGCTCTCCGGTAAGCACGGGGAGTTGGCTCAGGTCTCCTTCCTGACTTTGCTCCCCCCAAGAAAGTTTTGGGTCTGCCTCTCGGGCTTCCAGCCCCGCTGCCATGCTGCCTCCTCATACCGCCGCCTCTCCGCTTTCGCTGCCTCCAGCTCAGCCTTGGGGCGGCGATATTCTCCAGCCTGTGCCCATGGTCCCTTGCCGTCCAGAATCTCCTCCCAAGTCCAGGAGTCCTGCGAACGCTGTTGCTGCCTGTTACCACGCTGCTTGGTCCTTTTGTGGTGGGTGTTTCTGTAACGATCGTCTTCGGGAGAAAGAGAGGAGGACCAAAGCGCAGTGTGGTAAGTGTTCATGATGATATTTAATAAAAACCCAGAACACTAAACAATAAATTACAACGAGAATTTACAAAACCGAAACAGTACCGTGTGGCCAAAACACTCACATGGAAACAAACACCCACAAACCAAAAGTGATACCCAGGCTACCTAAAGTATGATTCTCAATCAGAGACAACTAACGACACCTGCCTCTGATTGAGAACCATACTAGGCCGAACACAAAAACCAACATAGAAAAACAAACAGACTGCCCACACCAACTCACGCCCTGACCATACTAAAACAAAGAATAAAATAACAGAACTATGGTCAGAACGTGACAGTAGTTAAAAACTTTGGGTTGCTGATTATTATATTAGTATAGTCAATGCTAAAAGAATGTAACACTTGTGATTGTGTCCACCCCCTCCAGGTGTCGCTTATCATCCCCAGTGTATATACATGTATCTCTGTGTTTCCTGTCTCTCTGTGCCAGTTTGTCTTGTTTGCCAAGTCAACCAGCATTTTTCTTTGCTGCTATTTTTCTTTCCCAGTCTCTGTTTATAGTCCTCCTGGTTTCTACCCTTGCCTGTCCTGACTCCAAACCCGCCTGCCTGACCACTCTGCCTGTTCTGACTACCAGCCTGTCTTTCCCCTTGTACTGTTTTGGACTCGAATCTGGTTTCTGACCCCTGCCTGGCCTGACCTTGAGACTGTCTATCATCTGGTATTGTTTGGACTCTGACCTGGTTTATGAACTCTCACATGTCCCCAAACTACCTTTGCCTACTCCCTTTGTTATAATACATTTTGGAGCTCTACCATCTGCCTCCTATGTCAGCATTTGGGTTTTGCCTTGTGCCCTCATATGCTGATCCCTATCTTCGTGCAGGGTGCCAGTGTGATGATTGTCCTATTTGCTGGTAATAAATCTTGTGTGTGAAATACATTTTTTATGTTTCATTTTCTGATCCAGATTGACTGTGTTTGGATAACAAAGGTCTAAAACTCAACAAGCAAAGGTTGTTTACTATGTCAGGCACAAGAATATGTACTTAGTTTGTTTAAATTCATGTTTAACAAGAATTCATGTTTAACAAGAATCATGTAATACTTACTCTTACATTTTTCCAGAAGAAGCTTAGCTTCTTGAGAGGGAAATGTGAAGAAAAAGTACAAACTTACCTGATTTATTTGTTTATTAATAGTAAACAATTATATACTTACAATGGGGCAAAAAAGTATTTAGTCAGCCACCAATTGTGAAAGTTCTCCCACCTAAAAAGATGGGAGAGGCCTGTAATTTTCATCATAGGTACGCTTCAACTATGACAGACAAAATGAGGGGAACAAATCCAGAAAATCACATTGTACGATTTTTAATGAATTTATTTGCAAATTATGGTGGAAAATAAGTATTTGGTCAATAACAAAAGTTTATCTCAATACTTTGTTATATACCATTCGTTGGCAATGACAGAGGTCAAACGTTTTCTGTAAGTCTTCACAAGGTTTTCACACACTGTTGCTGGTATTTTGGCCCATTCCTCCATGCAGATCTCCTCTAGAGCAGTGATGTTTTGGGGCTGTTGCTGGGCAACACTGACTTTCAACTCCCTCCAAAGATTTTCTATGGGGTTGAGATCTGGAGACTGGCTAGGTCACTCCAGGACCTTGAAATGCTTCTTACGAAGCCACTCCTTCGTTGCCCAGGCGGTGTGTTTGGGATCATTGTCATGCTGAAAGACCCAGCCACGTTTCATCTTCAATGCCCTTGCTGATGGAAGGAGGTTTTCACTCAAAATCTCACGATACATGGCCCCATTCATACTTTACTTTACACGGATCAGTCGTCCTGGTCCCTTTGCAGCAAAGCATCCCCAAAGCATGATGTTTTCACCCCCATGCTTCACAGTAGCTACGGTGTTCTTTGGATGCAACTCAGCATTCTTTGTCCTCCAAACACGACGAGTTGAGTTTTTACCAAAAAGTTATATTTTGGTTTCATCTGACCATATGACATTCTCCCAATCTTCTTCTGGATCATCCAAATGCTCTCTAGCAAACTTCAGACGGGCCTGGACATGTACTGCCTTAAGCAGGGGGACACGTCTGGCACTGCAGGATTTGAGTCCCTGGCGGCTTGGTGTGTTACTGATGGTAGGCTTTGTTACTTTGGTCCCAGCTCTCTGCAGGTCATTCACTAGGTCCCCCCGTGTGGTTCTGGGATTTTTGCTCACCGTTCTTGTGATCATTTTGACCCCACGGGGTGAGATCTTGCGTGGAGCCCCAGATCGAGGGAGATTATCAGTAGTCTTGTATGTCTTCCATTTCCTAACAATTGCTCCCACAGTTGATTTCTTCAAACCAAGCTGCTTACCTATTGCAGATTCAGTCTTCCCAGCCTGGTGCAGGTCTACAATTTTGTTTCTGGTGTCCTTTGACAGCTCTTTGGTCTTGGCCATAGTGGAGTTTGGAGTGTGACTGTTTGAGGTTGTGGACAGGTGTCTTTTATACTGATAACAAGTTCAAACAGGTGCCATTAATACAGGTAACGAGTGGAGGGCAGAGGAGCCTCTTAAAGAAGAAGTTACAGGTCTGTGAGAGCCAGAAATCTTGCTTGTTTGTAGGTGACCAAATACTTATTTTCCACCATAATTTGCAAATAAATTCATTAAAAATCCTACAATCCTACAAAAATCCTACAAATATATATACACTCATAAAAGTATATAGATATAAAAATAGAGTGAGTGTCAATCTAAACCCTGTGTGTGTGTGTGTGTGTGTGTGTGTGTGTGTGTGTGTGTGTGTGTGTGTGTGTGTGTGTGTGTGTGTGTGTGTGTGTGTGTGTGTGTGTGTGTGTGTGTGTGTGTGTGTGTGTGTGTGTACACCCCTATGTGAAAATGTCCAAATTGGGCCCAATTAGCCGTTTTCCTCCCCGGTGTCATGTGACTCGTTCGTGTTACAAGGTCTCAGGTGTGAATGGGGAGCAGGTGTGTTAAATTTGGTGTCATCGCTCTCACACTCCCTCATACTGACTGGTGACTGGAAGATCAACATGGCACCTCATGGCAAAGAACTCTCTAAGGATCTGAAAAAAATAATTGTTGCTCTACATAAAGATGGCCTGGGCTATAAGAAGATTGCCAAGACCCTGAAACTGAGCTGCAGCACGGTGGCCAAGACCATACAGCGGTTTAACTGGACAGGTTCCACTCAGAACAGGCCTCGCCATGGTCGACCAAAGAAGTTGAGTGCACGTGCTCAGCGTCATATCCAGAGGTTGTCTTTGGGAAATAGACATATGAGTGCTGCCAGCATTGCTGCAGAGGTTGAAGGGGTGGGGGGTCAGCCTGTCAGTGCTCAGACCACACGCCATTCACTGCATCAAATTGGTCTGCATGGCTGTCGTCCCAGAAGGAAGCCTCTTCTAAAGATGATGCACAAGAAAGCCCGCAAACAGTTTGCTGAAGACAAGCAGACTAAGGACATAGATTACTGGAACCATGTCCTGTGGTCTGATGAGACCAAGATAAACTTATTTGGTTCAGATGGTGTCAAGCGTGTGTGGCGCAACCAGGTGAGGAGTACAAAGACAAGTGGCGGTGGGATTGTCATGGTCTGGGGCTGCATGAGTGCTGCCGGCACTGGGGAGCTACAGTTCATTGAGGGAACCATGAATGCCAACATGTACTGTGACATACTGAAGCAGAGCATGATCCCCTCCCTTCGGAGACTGGGCCGCAGGGCAGTATTCCAACATGATAACGACCCCAAACACACCTCCAAGACGACCACTGCCTTGCTAAAGAAGCTGCGGGTAAAGTTGATGTACTGGCCAAGCATGTCTCCAGACCTAAACCCTATTGAGCATCTGTGGGGCATCCTCAAACGGAAGGTGGAGGAGTGCAAGGTCTCTAACATCCACCAGCTCTGTGATGTCATCATGGAGTGGAAGAGGACTCCAGTGGCAACCTGTGAAGCTCTGGTGAACTCCATGCCCAAGAGGGCTAAGGCAGTGCTGGAAAATGATGGTGGCCACACAAAATATTGACACTTTGGGCCCAATTTTGACATTTTCACTTAGGGGTGTACTCACTTTTGTTGCCAGCGGTTTAGACATTAATGGCTGTGTGTTGAGTTATTTTCAGGGGACAGCAAATTTACACTGTTATACAAGCTGTACACTCACTACTTTACATTGTAGCAAAGTACCATTTCTTCAGTGTTGTCACATGAAAATATATACTCAAATATTTACAAAAATGTGAGGGGTGAACTCACTTTTGTGATATACTGTATATACTGTACTCGATACCATCTACTGCATCTTGCCTATGCCGTTCTGTTCCATCACTCATTCATATATCTTTATGTACATATTCTTTATCCCTTTACACTTATGTGTATAAGGTAGTCATTTTGGAATTGTTAGGTTAGATTACTCGTTGGTTATTACTGCATTTTCGGAACTAGAAGCACAAGCATTTCGCTACACTCGCATTAACATCTGCTAACCATGTGTATGTGACAAATAAAATTTGATTTGATTTAGAATGTGTTGGACTACATTAGTCACCTTCGTGAGCGCCTACACCAAGCCTGTGCTCTCACAAAGGAAGCTCTGTGTTCCTCACAGAGGAGTATAAAAAGACACTATGATAAACAGGCTGTTTCTCGTCCACTACAGCCAGGTGACCAAGTACTGGTGTTATTGCCTGATCCAGGATCTTCGTTTCTCTGGTCCTTATTTAATTGACAATAAATTAAGTGAAACTGATTATGTGCTTCAAACTCCTGATAGAAAATGCCAATCTCGTGTGTGTCACATTAACATGTTGAAGGCATACCACACCCGGAACAGCGGAAGGTACTACTGTCTCTGCTTCTGCTGCTATGATAGTGGGCTGTCATATTGATGATGTTGATGGAGACAGATTAGAGTTGCGCAATACTCCGCAGCAGTGCGTTAGATTGCCCAACTCAGAAATGCTGCTGTCTCTCTATCACTATCTGGTTCATTTAACCAACGGACTGGCTGACGATATTGTGAGGCTACTACACAGTTTTCCATGTCTCTTTAATGATGTTCCTTCTCGCACAAGCGTGTTGGAACATGACATTAATGTTGGAAATGCTGCCCCTATCAAGCAACACCCATATCGTGTCAACGCTTCTAAGAGGAAGATAATGATGGATGAGGTGAGATATTTGTTGGAGAATGACCTGGCTACGCCAAGTTCAAGCCCTTGGAGTTCTCCTTGCATTCTGGTTCCTAAACCTGATGGTACGTCCAGGTTATGTACAGATTATCGAAAGGTAAATTCTGTCACAATGCCAGATTCGTTCCCGTTACCCAGACTGGACGACTGTATCAACACTGTTGGTGCTGTAACTAAGTTGGACCTCTTAAAAAAGGTTACTGGCAGGTTCCGTTAACCTCACGTGCTTCTGAGATTTCTGCCTTTGTGACCCCAGACAACTTCCTACAATACTCTGTCATGGCTTTTGGGATGCGGAATGCACCAGCTACTTTCCAACGACTGGTTAATGCCGTATCTAGTGATTCATTCGTCTGAGTGGTCAGATCATGTTGACTCTCTAAGGGTAGTATGCGAACGTTTGGCAACTGCTTCTCTAACCCTGAACTTGGCAGTGTAAGTTTGGGAAGGCTACTGTTACCTATCTCGGCAAAGAGGTCGGCCATGGACAGGTGCGCCCTGTTGATGCCAAGGTCTTGGCTATAACTGCATTCCCGCACCTACCACCAGACGAGAGCTACGCTGCTTTTTGGGGATGGTTGGCTACTACCGTAGTGTCTGTAAATATTTCTCTGCAGTAGTTGCTCCATTGACCGATTTATTCAGTCCGGCAAGATCGTTTGAGTGGTCCTCTGATTGTAAAAGGTAGCTTTTGATACTGCGAAAACACTCTTATGTAATACCCCTGTACGGATTTTGAACAACAGTTTAATTAAACTTGAGGTAGATGCTAGTGCCAGAGGGGCTGGTGCTGTTCTACTGCAGCAGGACAAGAGTGGATCTTCCTGTTTGCTATATTTCACGAAAATTTAACAAATGTCAGAAAAATTATGCAACTATCGAACAAGAAGCTCAAGCTTTGTTATTATCTCTGCAATACTTTGAGGTATATATTGGTTCCAGTGCCCTACCAGTGATTGTATTATACTGATCATAACCCCTTAGTGTTTCTCCACCGGATGTACAACCAGAACCAGCGTCTTATGTGTTGGGCGCTTATTGTGCAAAATTATAATTTGGAGATTCGCCACAAAAAGGGTTCTGATAATGTATTGGCAGATGCTTTGTCTCATGTGTAAATATGATAATTTTTGGTATGTTTTGTAAATACTGTGGTTGCAATCCCCATGGGTTGCTCTTTTAACAAGCGTGGCAGTGTTATGGATACAGGTATCCTGTGTGTGTGTATCCTGTGTGTATTTATTTTCTCTCCTTCTCCCCTCCTCACAGGTGGCAATCATCATTCCTCAATCAGTCATCAATCAGAAGACACACCTCCTCCTGTTTCCATTACCCAATCACATCCCCTTTCCCTTGGTTTAAAAAATCCATTCAGTTGTTTTCTCTAGAGCTCTTTCTCTCTGTGTCTCTCCCTCCCTCTCTATTTGTATGCAGAGGTCTCGCTTTTGGTTTTGCAACTACATTTAACTTTGTCCGTTATGGTGTTTGACTGTTTGTTTGATGGTGGGAAAGGGGGTACCAAGACAAGTTGCCCATGGGCACACACTACCCATAGGTAAACTTTGTCTAAATACACTAGTTAGAACTGGGTGGACCACCCACTGTATTTTTGGTTAGTTAGCTAGCTGTTGTTGAAGCAGGTAGACTAGCTTAGGGGTGTTTTTGAATACTTATTTCTTTCCTTGGGTCCAGCTCAGCCCCTTTTCCAGCTCCCCTTTACCGTGTGTTTAAAAATAAACCATGAGTGTCTGACTGTAAATTTAGTTGTCTGTGGTTTTTCGTTCTCACATACTTTTTCATTACTATATGAGTTATGTTATGGGTCTCGTTACCATCCACCTTAGACTGCCGGGCCAAAGGGATTCGTAACAGTCCCCATGTGCAGTGGCAAACCGTAGTCTGACTTTTTTATGTTGGTTTTGGAGCAGTGGCTTCTTCCTTGCTGAGCGGCCTTTCAGGTTATGTCGCTATAGGACTTTGATGTAGATACTTTTGTACCTGTTTCCTCCAGCATCTTCACAAGGTCCTTTGCTGTTCTGGGATTGATTTGCACTTTTCGCAAGTACGTTAATCTCTAGGAGACAGAACATGTCTCCTTCCTGAGCGGTGTGATGGCTGCTTGGTCCCATATTGTTTATACTTGCGTACTATTGTTTGTACAGATGAACGTGGTACCTTCAGGTGTTTGGAAATTGCTCCCAAGGATGAACCAGACTTGTGGAGGTCCACAACTTTTTTCTGAGGTCTTGGCTGATTTCTTTTGATTTTCAAATGATGTCAAGCAAAGAGGCACTGAGTTCGAAGGTAGGCCTTGAAATACATCCACAGGTACACCTCCAATTGACTCAAATGATGTAAATTAGCCTAACACAAGCTTCTAAAGCCATGGCATAATTTTCTGGAATTTTCCAAGCTGTTTAAAGGCACAGTCAACTTAGTGTATGTAATCTTCTGACCCTCTGGAATTGTGATACAGTGAATTATAAGTGAAATAATCTGTAAACAATTGTTGGGAACATTACTTGTGTCATGCACAAAATAGATGTCCTAACCGACTTGCCAAAACTGTAGTTTGTTAACAAGAAATTTGTGGAGTGGTTGAAAAACAAGATTTAATGACTCCAACCTAAGTGTATGTAAACTTCGAACTTCAACTGTATATAGGCTAGTGTTCCATCAACAGCTGTTGATCAGACAAGTTGTTGCTTGAAATACATTTCCGGTGGCAGCAGGGGGCTCCCTTACCCACAAACTGCTGTCGTCTGATGCTGAGGATGATGACATCAGTAGTTCAAAGACATACCGGTATCTGCCAAAATAAAGGAAACAGTTGAGTAAATTTAAGGATACAAAGTATACTGAAAGCAGGTGCTTCCACACAGGTGTGGTTCGAGTTAATTAAGCAATTAACATCCCATCATGCTTAGGGTCATGTATAGAAAGGCCCAGTTTCCCATTATTTTGGCTACCATGGATAGAATAAGAGATCTCAGCCACTTTGAAAGAAGGGTCTCAAAGGGACATAGAGTGTGTAAAGGGTTGTGTTACGGTGTGTGTGTGTCAGTCACCAGATCTGAACCCGATTGGGAGATTCTGGTGCGATGCCTCAGATAGTGTTTTCTACTACCATCAACAAAATACCAAATTATGGAATTTCTTGTGAAAGAATGGTGTCACATATTCTTTCCTATATTAGATCGGACATTTATGTATATCCTCTAATTAAAATTTTAAAAACTCACCAAAACATGAATATTCAAACAAATCTTATCTTGGAACAGGTTATAAATAATTGTCTTTATTGTAATCTTTTGAACTGCGTTCAGTACACAGAACTTGCATTGTTGAAGTTGATAGAACAATTACATCAACAGAATGATAAACAAATAAACACAACAAGATAAGACATTATAGTAAGACAAAAATAAGTTTTGGTGGTGTAAACGGTCTGTTATTCCACTATAAATAATCAATATCCAGCAGCATCATTGCCCATCATACCAGTGCAACACTCCGAAGGATAATCAATGATCATCATTAGCCATGCATGAATACAATGCAAAATTCTGCACCGACTGGCATTTCCCAAAACGTGTCATATGCGGAGCTTAACACAATGCAAACATAACATGAAAGATTTTCTGGCTGAGCCACAGTGGCACGTCACATTCTTCTCGCCCTAAAATCAGTCTGCAAAGAGATAAAATGCCCTTGGATGGGTATTGCACACATAGCATGGATAGGCTACAGCAAAGAATTCTCTATCATTTGCAGAACATATTTTGGGGGGGATATCCAGCTCTTGTACAACGACGTTGGATGTGCATCTTTTTCCATACAGAAAAACAACTAAGCAGGTCAGAGACATAACATGAGCACTGTAAAAAATATCTGAGGAGGAGAAATTAGGTAAAACTGACAAAGCAGAGAGACTATTGCTATTTGTAAGAGATTCAAGACAATCTGTTCTGTTGTCTTCCTTTATTAAGAGACTAAGACTAAGCCACAGGAACAGAGACTAAATATACATTATCATTCTAATCCTGCTTTAAGGCTGAATTCACATACAGCTCCCCAACCACACTTGTAGCCTGGTCCCATACTGTATGTGAGGTAGCCAACTCTTCTTTCTTGTCATGCCAAACATAATGTATTGCATGGCAATGATAGAAGAGTTGGTTACAGCACATACATTTCTACTCAACTGGCTCTCCCTCTATAATGGAATATTGCACAATGGACTTGAAACTACGTATAATAACATCCTGGTATTTTTTTTTAACAGAAATTACAATATCGGTAAGTACTATTCAGACAGCCTCAGACTTCTGTGTCTGCTGTCTAGTTCACATCTTTGTACCCCTGCTTTAGAATGTACACCATCACTGTCAAGGAATCATGGGTATCCAGAGTAAATGTCAAAAAGAAAGAACAAGTAAAACTCTGGTACCAACTTGGGTAAATATTTGGGGAGGGAATAAGATAATACTTTAGTGGGTCACCATTCCTCTATATAATGTTTCAAATGTTATAGTTCATTATTTCCTTCCACAAATCATCATGCAACAATTAGTTGCTGACCCCTTCAAGCAGCACTTTTCACATGGATATATAAAAATAAAATAAAATACAAAAAAATAAGCAATAAACATACATCAAAAAGTGCATTTGTACATTTTCTTTACAGCATAACATACTCACTGTACAATCATGTGATTATATACTGACATTATTATTACAAGTTCTGAATACACAGGACATGGTGGTGTTATAAATCCATTGTGCCAATTATAATGAGGATTACGACGTAGCATAGTTTGAGTCAGAAATCTTTCCATAGCAATATAGTCTATTGGAAAAAAATATTTGCATTGCCTTGTGACACAGAGAAGCTTGGCTAAACATAGCTGTGTATATGGTTGTGCATGTGTGTGTGTGCGTGTGTGTATCTATGTCTGTGTATGAGTGTTAGCATATGGTCTATGTGCAAATAATGTGCATTGAAGCGAACAAAGCTCAGACCATTCCAGTGCAGAGGCACAAAAACTGCCCAGCCATTATCTCAAGTACCTAGCAACAATGGTTTTCACAACACACATGTGCCTGTCAGACTGCCAGAATGCAAAACAACAGAATAGAACAGTAATTGAATTTCTCTAGAAGAGAAGGAGTCTACATTCTTTTTAACAAGCAAAAACAAGCAGTTTACGCTTTTTGTCTTGGGTCCAAATGGTGACACCATTTGATTTGCAGGAAAGCACACATTGTCTACCACAGAGTTGGCTATTGCAATTACACAAACAAACAAAAAATAAGTCACTCCTTAAGTTCAGCCATCAAGTCCCCCTCATGTCAAGAAAAACACTGTATTGTCTTCTGTTGAGGGGGCTGCAGTCCAGTAAAATTTCTGTGAAGATCCACTATGTTTTAGAGTCCAGTTCTGGAATGTTCTCCCAATCAACTACAACACAGCATGGTTACAATAGAAACATAATGTTGAGTGTCAATGTTTGGGAAGTAGACCCACACCCTCTCTCACTCTCCTCATCTGAAATGCATTCTGATTATGGGGCTGTGTCCAGATTCTCAACACTTCTCCAAAAGTGTGCACAGTCTTGCATACTACCCTGTCACGGAGTTCACATTCTCAAGTCCACTTATGTTCAGCCATCTTTGATTTAATTGACAAAATGAAACCTGACATATTCTGTGGTCCACATCCAGAATAGTCAGGGTGGTGGGCTTACCCAAAAGATCCTGGGAAGACTATGACATCACAGGAAATGGAGACAAATTATGACATATTGTTATGGATCTTCTGGCTGTCTTTCTACCATGTCTGGTGTATACTCATTTAGAGAGAACACTGTCCAGTGATTTGAAACCCCTGGAACTCTGTGCCAAGACCAATTCTCTAATCCAGTGGGACTCAGTTCCATTGCAAACAGCCAAAGGAAAGGGAGGGATATTTTCAGAGAAGTTTCTTTAGTCCAGACCTCCCCCAGCCCTGAAGTCCTCTTCCCATGTCTCATGTTCACCACATGTCCATATTTCAACCTTTTTGTCCGGGCACAGTGTTTGTGCAATTGTCCTTTGGGATGTCTTTGGGTTTCAGTGGAAATGTATAAGGACAGGAGAAGTGTAGCCTTGCGGGTGGAAACAAACTGACACAGTCCTGTCCCATCTCGGACCAAGAGGTTTGTGTATCCTTAACCTTCGTAAATAGGACAGGAGTTGAGCTCTTGGATGCAGTGCAGTGTGGGCTGTTGGGATTGTCCCCCACCAGCTACTGTACATCTCCTCTTCATTCCATAGAGACACATGCTTTATACTGTAGTTACTATATTGGGTATCTGTTTGTTTGTGTATAGTTCTTTTACACAGTATTGTTGGATAATAAAGGTTAAATACTGTAAACAAATTGGATTACTGTAAGGACATTTTAAACTAAAATGACTTATAGTAAGGGAGGGGAAACTATAATTTGTGGTCTTAAGTTATTGTCCTTTTTTAATAAAAAGATAAAACCTTGCAAAAAAAATGTAATGTACTCTTCGTCTTATCGCTCTGCTATGACTTTGTATTTGAGCACCAGGTATGTAGCCAGTCTGAGGACCAGGAAGAACACACCCAGAACCAGGAAGTCCACATAGAGCTTAGCATCCTCCACGTCCAGTAGCTGTAGAACCTCCTCGGGCTTCTGGAACTTACACACCACCCCAGGACACTCCAGCTCCGAACGATTCATCCCATAGATGGACAGGATCACCCCCTCAAAGCCATACCTGGTAGGAGAAGTGGAGAAGGAGAAGTTGAATGAGTAACACAAACACCCTGCACAGAGTAACATAATGAGCAGGTTTACCAGATTGTTGGAGAGCATTCCACATAACCCAAGCTGGAAGACACAGCATAATATCCTCTCAACACATTATGATATTCTCTAATTGGTTAATTGAATGTCCTGCACTTGAGCACGAAGGTAGCAAAGGAAAGGATTCAAAGGATTTTATAGCCCCAACAAAGCAGACTCACCTGACATAGGACACATATGAGCTCCATTGCAGGTACTTGGGGATGGTGTCAAAGTTGACAAAGAATCCAGAGAACAGGAGCACTGGGATGGCTGTGACTGGGCCCACGAAGGTCGCCACCTGGAGAGAGGGAAGTTCAGTTATTCACAAAACAACACCACAACTCCTCTGAAGAGTGGGAAAGTGAGTGAGTCCGCGTGCAGGAGCAGACTGCTATATCATTTTGAAATTATAAAACAGGAATATCTGCTGTGCTGCGCAGGCCAATTGGTTGTGCGTGGTAGTACCGGTCTGTAAACGGCTGACCCACAGTACCTGTAAGGAGGTGGAGGCGGCCCCAATGAGGAGGCCTAGGGACTGGGCTACCAAGGCGGTAGAGGTGGACAAGGCCATGAAGAGCAGGTACCGCACTGCCTCAGGAGGCTGCTCTGTCATCCAGTACACTATACTGCAGTACATGATGGGACAGATCACCTGGGGGGAGGGAGAGGGGAGACATAAAAACAAAGGGAGGGAGGGGAGAGTGGTAAAGAGTGTGAGGGAGCAAGAGAGAAACACATACAGAGATAGATTGAATGTAGTTGTCTCATGCCCTAAGGAAGAGACCATATAGTATTATTTTCTCTTGCTGTTTTGTAAAGAAAAATAAATCAAAGTCAACTTAGCCACACAGCTCACCTGGAAGGGTATGTCCGCCATGGTTTTGGCCAGGAAGTAGGCTTTCAGGCTGTACCAGTAGTTGAGATGTTCCCTCAGAAACACTGACATCTCCAGAGGAACTGTGAAACACATAAACCGCGTATGAGTACAATATATTTCTTGTTAATAGTACAACAACTAGTGTTGTCTCAGATCTGTTTGTGCTGTCTTACCAACTCATATGGACACATCATAAAGTAGACCACGGGACCATTAGGCAAGACAGCACAAACAGATCTGAGACCTGATTGCTAGAACATGTTCACAAGGTAACATTGTTCCACCCTCCCCATGTTCTCGCTGTCTCTTACAGGTGAGGACGGTGGGCATCAGGGCAGCGAACATGAGGAAAAGCATGGAGAAGAAGAGGAAGCCAGTGTTGTTGAAGACCTTGCTGGCATCATTGCCAATGTTGAGATAGAGCAGACCGATCAGAATTCCTATACATATGTGGGACATCACTCTGAGGTGGGTTAACACCTGCGAACACACACAGAAAAGCATGCCTCAATTTAGTACGCAACATAATCAAATAAAATTTTATTGGTCACATACACATGGTTAGCAGATGTTAATGCGAGTGTAGCGAAATGCTTGTGCTTCTAGTTCCGACAATGCAGTAATAACCAACGAGTAATCTAACCTAACAATTTCACAACTACCTTATACACACAAGTGTAAAGGGATGAACAATATGTCACGCCCTGGTCTTAGTATTTTGTGTTTTCTTTATTTATTTGGTCAGGCCAGGGTGTGACAAGGGTTTATTTTGTGGTGTGTTTTTGTATTGGGGTTTTAGTAGGTATTTTGGGATCGTGGCTTAGTGGGGTTGTCTAGAAAAGTCTATGGTTGCCTGAGGCGGTTCTCAGTCAGATACAGCCCTTGGTTCACTCCAGACCTGACTGCCCTCGACCAGCACAAAAATATACTGTGGCGGACTGCAATAGCATCGAATAGTCCCCGCGATATGCAACTGTTCAGGGAAGTCAGGAACCAATATACGCAGTCAGTCAGTCAGGAAAGCTAAGGCCAGCTTCTTCAGGCAGAAGTTTGCATCCTGTAGCTCCAACTCCAAAAAGTTCTGGGACACTGTGAAGTCCATGGAGAACAAGAGCACCTCCTCCCAGCTGCCCACTGCACTGAGGCTAGGTAACACGGTCACCACCGATAAATCCATGATTATCGAAAACTTCAACAAGCATTTCTCAACAGCTGGCCATGCCTTCCGCCTGGCTACTCCAACCTCGGCCAACAGCTCCGCCCCCCCCGCAGCTACTCGCCCAAGCCTCTCCAGGTTCTCCTTTACCCAAATCCAGATAGCAGATGTTCTGAAAGAGCTGCAAAACCTGGACCCGTACAAATCAGCTGGGCTTGACAATCTGGACCCTCTATTTCTGAAACTATCCGCCGCCATTGTCGCAACCCCTATTACCAGCCTGTTCAACCTCTCTTTCATATCGTCTGAGATCCCCAAGGATTGGAAAGCTGCTGCAGTCATCCCCCTCTTCAAAGGGGGAGACACCCTGGACCCAAACTGTTACAGACCTATATCCATCCTGCCCTGCCTATCTAAGGTCTTCGAAAGCCAAGTCAACAAACAGGCCACTGACCATCTCGAATCCCACCGTACCTTCTCCGCTGTGCAATCTGGTTTCCGAGCCGGTCACGGGTGCACCTCAGCCACGCTCAAGGTACTAAACGATATCATAACCGCCATCGATAAAAGACAGTACTGTGCAGCCGTCTTCATCGACCTTGCCAAGGCTTTCGACTCTGTCAATCACCATATTCTTATCGGCAGACTCAGTAGCCTCGGTTTTTCGGATGACTGCCTTGCCTGGTTCACCAATTACTTTGCAGACAGAGTTCAGTGTGTCAAATCGGAGGGCATGCTGTCCGGTCCTCTGGCAGTCTCTATGGGGGTGCCACAGGGTTCAATCCTCGGGCCGACTCTTTTCTCTGTATATATCAATGATGTTGCTCTTGCTGCGGGCGATTCCCTGATCCACCTCTACGCAGACGACACCATTCTATATACTTCCGGCCCGTCCTTGGACACTGTGCTATCTAACCTCCAAACGAGCTTCAATGCCATACAACACTCCTTCCGTGGCCTCCAACTGCTCTTAAACGCTAGTAAAACCAAATGCATGCTTTTCAACCGTTCGCTGCCTGCACCCGCACGCCTGACCAGCATCACCACCCTGGATGGTTCCGACCTTGAATATGTGGACATCTATAAGTACCTAGGTGTCTGGCTAGACTGTAAACTCTCCTTCCAGACTCATATCAAACATCTCCAATCGAAAATCAAATCAAGAATCGGCTTTCTATTCCGCAACAAAGCCTCCTTCACTCACGCCGCCAAACTTACCCTAGTAAAACTGACTATCCTACCGATCCTCGACTTCGGCGATGTCATCTACAAAATTGCTTCCAACACTCTACTCAGCAAACTGGATGCAGTTTATCACAGTGCCATCCGTTTTGTCACTAAAGCACCTTATACCACCCACCACTGCGACTTGTATGCTCTAGTCGGCTGGCCCTCGCTACATATTCGTCGCCAGACCCACTGGCTCCAGGTCATCTACAAGTCCATGCTAGGTAAAGCTCCGCCTTATCTCAGTTCACTGGTCACGATGGCAACACCCATCCGTAGCACGCGCTCCAGCAGGTGTATCTCACTGATCATCCCTAAAGCCAACACCTCATTTGGCCGCCTTTCGTTCCAGTTCTCTGCAGCCTGTGACTGGAACGAATTACAAAAATCGCTGAAGTTGGAGACTTTTATATCCCTCACCAACTTCAAACATCTGCTATCTGAGCAGTTAACTGATCGCTGCAGCTGTACATAGTCTATCGGTAAACAGCCCACCCATTTTTACCTACCTCATCCCCATACTGTTTTTATTTATTTACTTTTCTGCTCTTTTGCACACCAATATCTCTACCTGTACATGACCATCTGATCATTTATCACTCCAGTGTTATTAATCTGCAAAATTGTAATTATTCGCCTACCTCCTCATGCCTTTTGCACACAATGTATATAGACTCCCCTTTTTGTTCTACTGTGTTATTGACTTGTTAATTGTTTACTCCATGTGTAACTCTGTGTTGTCTGTTCACACTGCTATGCTTTATCTTGGCCAGGTCGCAGTTGCAAATGAGAACTTGTTCTCAACTAGCCTACCTGGTTAAATAAAGGTGAAATAAAAAAATAAAATAAAAAGTCAGAGGCAGGTGATTATCGTTGTCTCTGATTGGGAACCATATTTAGGCAGCCATATTCTTTGAGTGTTTGGTGGGTGATTGTTCCTGTCTCTGTGTGTGTTTGCACAAGATAGGCTGTTTAGGTTTTCGCGTTACGTTTCTTGTTTTTGTATTGTTCGTGTTTATTCGTTAATTAAACATGTATCAAAATTACCACGCTGCATTTTGGTCCGACTCTCCTTCGACAGAAGAAAACCGTAACACAATATGTACATAAAGATATATGAATGAGTGATGGTACAGAACGGCATAGGCAATATGCAGTAGATGGTATCGAGTACAGTATATACATATGAGATGAGTAAATGTAGGGTATGTAAACATATAAAAGTGGTATTGTTTAAAGTGGCTAGTGATACATGTATTACAAAAAGATGGCAAGATGCAGTAGATGGTATAGAGTACAGTATATGAGATGAGTAATGTAGGGTATGTAAACATTATATTAAGTGGCATTGTTTAAAGTGGCTAGTGATACATTTTTTACATCCATTTTTCCATTACTAAAGTGGCTGGAGTTGAGTCAGTATGTTGGCAGCAGCCACTCAATGTTAGTGGTGGCTGTTTAACAGTGATGGCCTTGAGATAGAAGCAGTTTTTCAGTCTCTCGGTCGCTGCTTTGATGCACCTGTACTGACCTCGCCTTCTGGATGATAGCGGGGTGAATAGGCAGTGGCTCGGGTGGTTGTTGTCCTTGATGATCTTTATGGCCTACTTGTACTTGCTGTTCACTCACCCACACAATGTATTGATTCACTCGTTCATTTTCTTTTTAAGTTTACTAATTCATTTCAGACACACACAATGCAAGTCAATATTAAGATTATTATTATTATTATTATGTGAATTGTTTACCGTATCCCTGCATATCGTTAATAGTGTTCTTCTGAACAGAACGCAGAACTGTGACCAGGTACTGGTGGCAAAGCTGTGTTTCTCCATCGTTCCTGTGTACTGTGTATCCTGTGGACAGACATAGAGAGGACAGGACATAGGACACAATTAGATCCCTTACACAGTTGGAGTTGAAAAGACATGCAATGAGTGAATAGGTAAAAACATATGGGTATTGACTGAGTGAGTGACTCCTGAGTGATCTCATCACACT
This sequence comes from Oncorhynchus tshawytscha, assembly GCF_018296145.1. NCBI lineage: Eukaryota > Metazoa > Chordata > Actinopteri > Salmoniformes > Salmonidae > Oncorhynchus > Oncorhynchus tshawytscha. The sequence continues at coordinate 4,144,159 of NC_056458.1, read as the reverse complement.
GCATGACTGGTCAGTGTGGGACTGTGATGGTGAGTGATTCCTGTCGGTCAGTGTGCCAACACTCACGCTGTGACTGTTAGAGTGGCCAGATGAGGCTGGGTCACTCTTGTCGCTGGAGTTCTTCTTGCCCTCTTCTGAGCAGAGTCCTCCCTGCACAGCCTCAAACAGCACAGAGTTCAGGTCCCCATACTCCCCAGAGGCCACCTCAATAACTAGAGACAGGGGACACAGGAAAAACAAAGAACAGAGGACAGAGTGAGTTAGTGAACTAAGAAGAAGAACCTTGATCCACTAAAAAGGACCTTGAAAAATGTTTGCATTGTCACACTCATGCACGCACGCAAGAATGCATGCACGCACGCACACACACAGGATCTTATGCTGACTTACTGAAGTCTGCAGGGTTGTGGTAGGTAGGACAGTGAAGGCCCAGGTTCTTCAGGTAAGGGATGAGGTAAGGGACAGTGCCATGGTATATACACTGGCCCTGACTGAGGATGTAAAGCTAAAGAAGGAAACACAGAGACATTCACAGTATTATTTACATATCTTTGCCTGATGTAATATCAGTCTCTGAAATATACATGGCTAATGCCTTTATGTATTATGCATGCTAATGCTTTGACATAACAACTGAGCTCGAAATATGGTCTAGAGCCTTCAAACTCAACTCTAGACCTTGAAGCCAGCTCCACTGCATTTGTTTCATTGTTTCCCTCTAATCAGAGACTGATTTAGACCTGGGACACCAGGTGTGTGCAATTAATTATCAGGTAGAACAGAAAACCAGCAGGCTACGGACATCATAACCAACAGTATAGACCTCACTTTCATTACGACAGTTAAAATAATGTTAGGCTAATGACAAAGCATATGGCAGTCAGTCCTAGATACTGTACAATACCATACATACTGTTAAATGGCATAAAAGCTTGAATTTAGTTACCTTATCAAACATCTCAAAGAGCTTGGCGCTGGGCTGGTGGATGGTGCAGATGATTGTCCTCCCTCCCTGAGCCAAGGACTTCATGAGAGAGACCACCTGGAAACAGGATGCGCTGTCCAGACCACTGAGAGAGAGATGACAAACGTTAGCTTGTGCTTGGTGACTATTCCTTTACGCAGCACAGCAACAAAGCAGATTCCCACCCAACATCATTGTTAGGCAGTATTTCCTCTGTGTCAGTGTGTACCAGGTGTGTCAGTATACCAGGTGTGTACCTACCTGGTAGGCTCATCAAAGAACATGACAGGGGGATTGTTGACCAGCTCCTGGGCGATGGCCAGTCTCTTGCACTGCCCACCAGACAGAGAGATGGTGCGGGTCTGGGCACACTCCTGCAGTCCCAGGGCCGTCAGGATCTCATCTACCTGGTGGTCAGACACAGAGAGACACATAAACATACACTACTATAAACATTTGAACGTTAAGATTTCCAGGCAATGTCTTTCTAGTCGATATGGTGTTGCCCTGTAAACCTGGGATGTTATATGTACAGTATATACAGTATTGTAGAGCAGCCCAGCCCCCGAAGTGACTCTTCTTATCAACTGTATGCAAGAAATTCCTCTGTGTTGTCATTATCTCTCCAACCCCCATTGTCTCACCTCTGAGAAGCAGGAGTTGCATCCTGTAGGTCTGATATCTGATTGGAGTTTAAGTAATAGTATTGGTCAACAACTCATTCATTGTCTGTCTCTCTTATTTGTTCCAGACCAACTGTGGTGACACACATTCTCAATTCAATTCAATTCAATTCAAGGGCTTTATTGGCATGGAAAACATGTGTTAACATTGCCAAAGCAAGTGAGGTAGATAATATATAAAGTGAAATAAACAATAAAAATTAACAGTAGACATCACACATACAGAAGTTTCAAAACAATAAAGACATTACAAATGTCATATTATATATATATATATATATATATATACAGTGTTTTTACAATGTACAAATGGTAAAGGACACAAGATAAAATAAATAAGCATAGATATGGGTTGTATTTACAATGGTGCGTGTTCTTCACTGGTTGCCCTTTTCTCGTGGCAACAGGTCACAAATCTTGCTGCTTTGATGGCACACTGTGGAATTTCACCCAGTAGATATGGGAGTTTTTCAAAATTGGATTTGTTTTCGAATTCTTTGTGGATCTGTGTAATCTGAGGGAAATATGTCTCTCTAATATGGTCATACATTGGGCAGGAGGTTAGGAAGTGCAGCTCAGTTTCCACCTCATTTTGTGGGCAGTGAGCACATAGCCTGTCTTCTCTTGAGAGCCATGTCTGCCTACGGCGGCCTTTCTCAATAGCAAGGCTATGCTCGCTGAGTCTGTACATAGTCAAAGCTTTCCTTAATTTTGGGTCAGTCACAGTGGTCAGGTATTCTGCCGCTGTGTACTCTCTGTGTAGGGCCAAATAGCATTCTAGTTTGCTCTGTTTTTTTGTTAATTCTTTCCAATGTGTCAAGTAGTTATCTTTTTGTTTTCTCATGATTTGGTTGGGTCTAATTGTGCTGCTGTCCTGGGACTCTGTAGGGTGTGTTTGTGAACAGAGCCCCAGGACCAGCTTGCTTAGGGGACTCTTCTCCAGGTTCATCTCTCTGTAGGTGATGGCTTTGTTGTGGAAGGTTTGGGAATCGCTTCCTTTTAGGTGGTTATAGAATTTAACAGCTCTTTTCTGGATTTTGATAATTAGTGGGTATCGGCCTAATTCTGCTCTGCATGCATTATTTGGTGTTCTACGTTGTACACGGAGGATATTTTTGCAGAATTCTGCGTGCAGAGTCTCAATTTGGTGTTTGTCCCATTTTGTGAAGTCTTGGTTGGTGAGCGGACCCCAGACCTCACAACCATAAAGGGCAATGGGCTCTATGACTGATTCAAGTATTTTTAGCCAGATCCTAATTGGTATGTTGAAATGTATGTTCCTTTTGATGGCATAGAAGGCCCTTCTTGCCTTGTCTCTCAGATCGTTCACAGCTTTGTGGAAGTTACCTGTGGCGCTGATGTTTAGGCCAAGGTATGTATAGTTTTTTGTGTGCTCTAGGGCAACAGTGTCTAGATGGAATTTGTATTTGTGGTCCTGGTGACTGGAACTTTTTTGGAACACCATTATTTTGGTCTTACTGAGATTTACTGTCAGGGCCCAGGTCTGACAGAATCTGTGCATAAGATCTAGGTGCTGCTGTAGACCCTCCTTGGTTGGTGACAGAAGTACCAGATCATCAGCAATTCTCTCTCTCTCTCTTTCTATGTCTCTTCCATGAGCTACGGGCCATGGCATTATTTCTCCCTCACTCTCTGATCATGCCTAGAATAATGTTATAATTCCTTTTACAAAGTAATTAAAAATACAACAATATTACCCCACTAGGGGTAAATGGTGACATGTGTGTGGACACCTGCTCGTCAAACTTCTCATTCCAAAATCATGGGCTGATATAAGCCTCCACTCTTCTGAAAAGGCTTTCCACTAGATGTTGGAACATTGCTGCTGGGACTTGCTTCTATTCAGCCACAAGAGTATTCATAAGGTCGGGCATTGTTGTGCGATTAGGCCTGGCTCGCAGTCGGCGTTCCAATTCATCCCAAAGTTGATCGATGAGGTTGGCGTCTGTGCAGGCCTGTCAAGTTCTTCCACACCGAGCTCGAGAAACCATTTCTTTATGGACCTCGCTTTGTGCACAGGGGCATTGTCCTGCTGAAACAGGAAAGGGCCTTCCCCAAACTGTTACCACAAAGTTGGAAGCACAGAATTGTCTAAAATGTAATTGTATGCTGTAGTGTTAAGATTTCCCTTCCCTGGAACCCAGGGGCCTAGCCCGAACCATGAAAAACATGCAATATATTGGCATAAATAAGATGTTAATTCTAGAGCTTGTTGAATTTTTACTCGGGAAAACAGCAAACTATGATACCACTGTGAAGTCCCGACATAAGGACATAAGAGCTCAAAATAGAGCACTTGCAATCAGAACTCCAGGCATGTAATTTCTACTTGACATGCAGAGAGATTCATTATAACAGAGCACAATAGGCACCAAAGTGATTTGTCTGTTTCGGATACAGTCCAACCTATGGGTGTGGTGTGTGCATCCATGCTGCTCTCTGGTGTGCGAGGGGACCAAGCTACCTAAATATTTTTCCACTGCAGTAACTGGGACAGGTACAGAGGTTAATCCCAAACAGCCCACAAAGTTTTATTGTGATTTCTGTAAAAGGGAAGGGCGTATGGTCAGGTGCTGTTGGAACATAGGCAGAGGAAATCCTCCTGCACATTTTTGACAGCCTGCCGGCCCTCAGAGTAGTACCAATTAGGGAAAGGGAGATACCTAGTCAGTTGTCCAACAATGTATTCAACTGAAATGTGTCACCGCATTTAACCCAACCCCTCTGAATCAGAGAGGTGCGGGGGGCTGCCTTAATCAACATCCACGTCTTCGATGCCCGGTGAACAGTGGGTTAACTGCTTTGCTCAGGGACAGAGCAACATATTTTTACCTTGTCAGCTCGGGGATTCGTTCCAGCATCATTTCGGTTACTGGCCCAATGCTCTGTTAGGTTTTGTAACTCTTGTCACAGAAGTAGTAATACGATGCAGAAATTTGGGGATTTGGGGTTTGGTAGACCATCTAGATTCTACTTTCAGCATAGGTTAGATTTGGAGCTTTCTCCTAAAACGTTGGATGCTGATTATTTGATGATGATGTGTTAATAATATCTTCCTTTGTAACTCAATCATTTCTATATCCATTTGTGATGGCTATAAAGGTTACTTTTGTGAATCTGCTTTATTTGATGTATACAGAGTGATAGACAAAATGTAATGGCTACTGTTAAGACCCAAAGAATAGTTTGTTTTAGTTTGTTTTCCTATGCGTTATGTGTGTGTGCTATGAAAAGTCATTGCTTTGTTTCTCACAAAATGGCCTTAGAAATTTCACCATTGGTATGCTAATGTTGGGTGCTATAAACTGAGATGCTAACACATTTCATTTTCAAATGTGACTCTAAATGTGAAACTAGGCGCGTGTCACTACTTCACAGGAGCGCCATTTGAACGTAAATGTTTTTTTGGCAGAAATGCCTTTTGGAACATGTGAACTTTCATGTGCCTTAAAAACAAACTTATATAACATCTGTAAATACGAATAAAATAGTTAAATTACGAGCCTAGTTGGTTTAGCCATGGCAAAATTCAGCAACCTTCCTGCTAGCCATGATTGGCTGAGATAATGAGTGGGCTGGAAATGCCCCCAGATGAGTCTGCCATGTAGCACGCTTCTGTGTATAATATGAGCTGGTCAATACGTATAGGTAATCCTTTGTAACACTGCTTTAAATATATATATATATAATGTAGTAGAACTGCATAAGTGTTGCTCTCCACTTTCTGGAGAACTGAGTTTTGAAGTCAGTGGAATTAGAGCATGATAGCTAAGGAGATGGAGAAAATTCTGCCGTTTGATTACAAATATGCAGACAGAGTTGAAAAGAGAACACATAGAAGGCTCCAGATTACATCTTCAAACTAAGGGCAACCATGGCATCCGTGACAGAGAGGGAGAAGTGTCCATACATGTAAACAGGTAAGAGAGTCTAGCTAGCTATTTTCAGATAGCATTTTCAGATATTACCCATTTCTAATTTTGTCAGAAATTCATTTTCATTTCAAGCTAATGTGTACTGTTAGCTAGCAAGCTTACGTTAGCTGGTTGTGGTAGAAAGATGTACATATAGGGAGAAACCTAATACCGTACCACAAGAGAAAGATACACTTAGAGTGCATTTGCCATTCTGGTAAAATGCATTGTCTATTGTATAGGACAGGAGGCCAGAGTAAGGCCATGAGAGCATAGGACAGCTGGACAAACCAAGGTCAGAGGGACATACAAAGGAGGGGGTCAGCCAAATGACCAACTGATGGACTATAGACATAGGACATATATTTTTAGGACATGAAGAGAAGAGACACATAGTCTACTAGTCCTAATAAGGACAGACATACCAAAGACCACACCAAGCTGAACTTAAGGGGCCCATAGGATAAGATGGGCATGTATTATTTTTGGGACATGAAGAGGTCCTGTCACCATTATAACTTGACTGAAAGCAGATATGGGCGTTGTTGGGCGTGAACAATCAGGATGCACAGATTGGGATATAATGGTGGCAGGTGGACTGAGGGAAATAACTTAATTTGCATGTGGGATGGACTGATATGTTGTATGTGTATAAATCAGAGCCAGTGCTCTGGAAAAGTGTGTGTTCCGCGGACCATTTAGGCTTCTGATATGTTTGTATTAAAAGCCTATATTGAATTCACAAGTTCTTGTAAGTGTTAAATTTTGTTACGATTCTCCACGACACTGGCTGGCTAGCTAACGTTACATGTTTGATCTGTGTAGTAATATGATTCATATCGCAGAGCCATTTGCATTGCTAGTTATAGCCTAATGTTAGCTAGCTAACATTGAATCTGGTTGGTTAGCTACCTGCAGATCCATGCAGGGTAGTAACGTTATGAGTTGGGATTATGGTTCATTGTTTAGCAAGCAGGCTACATGTCTAAACAAAAGACTTCTCTATGCAAGTAACTATTTCAATAGAATGTTTATGATGTCACTGTGACAAATGTTGATAGACATAGCTGGTAAATTCGCTCTGGCTATCTACTCTGATTTCAGAGTACTCTCGTCTGAGTGAGCCACAGTGCAGAATAACTGAAGAATTTACGAAGGCTAAACACCCGTTGAATTTGGCCGGTGTCTGTAAACGTTGGCAAAAAAAGCTTAATTAAATTGTTGCCAGCAGCACAGTTACAGTCACCAACACTCTGAATAACATAATAACAGCCTAACCAGCTCTGCTAGGGTGAGTGAAATGGTCAGTGTGAGCTGTTCTCTCATTTGTAGTTAGCAAGCCAACCAATGTTAGCCATTTAGCTTGGGTACTTGACTGCAGTTAGGTCAGATCGCTTGGATCAACCCTACTTTTCGGCCAGAGCGTTCAATGTGCTCCTCTGAATTTACTATCGGCAATCTGACTTTACAAAAGCCCAGAGCTCACACTGGCACTCCGGATTCAATTTACCGGTAGTATAAACCAGCCTTTAGTCTTAAAATCGTTGTTTTTTTAGTGAAGCCTTAGTTTTATTTAACTAGGCAAATCAGTTAAGAACAAATGCTTATTTTCAATGACAGCCTAGGAACAGTGGGTCAACTGCCTGTTCAGGGGCAGACCGACAGATTTGTACCTTGTCAGCTCGGGGATTTGAACTTGCAACCTTCCGGTTACTAGTCCAACGCTCTAACCACTAGGCTACCCTGCTGCCCCCTTAAAAGAGATGGGTGGGGCTAAAGCTTAAAAGGGTGTGATGCTGAATGGGTGTAGACAAAGAAGATCTCTCCAGTCGGTACCAAAACGTTCAAAGGCCATTTTCTCAAAAGTGAGGTTACAAGTTGATCAACTTTCAAAGCAGAATTACTTACCCATTGTTCCTCAACGGTAGTGTATGATATAACATTTTCTAGCTCTGAGTCTCTACTTTTATCCAATGTAAAGAAAACACTATTTCAAATTTTGCTACATAAGACCAAATCGAGCCAGTCGGTCACAAATTGTTTGTGAAACCAGTTGCTTGACAGTTGTCTTGATTTAACTTCAATAATTGTTCTTGATTATTTGAAAATTATGGTTCTATTGTTTATTTTCTCATTTTCAAGGTGAATCTAATTTCTCACAAAGGGCGGAGAATTTTAGTGTTTTAATTTAAAATACTGTATTTTATGATACAGTGATCTTTGATATATTTTATATTCATCTGACTGATTTGATAAAAATATATCTGCATTTTCTATTGACCAATCCAAACAGATAAAGACTATTTTATGTTAATTGTAATGTGGATTAATCTGTGATGTACCTTCATTTCTGTGTTTTGATCTTTCAAAGAATAACACTTTCTAGCTTGCTTGCAGGAAAGGTGTTACCTAACTACATTTACATGTCTAAAAAAGACAATTCTATCCGCCAAAAGGACACTCCTGAAGTGATGCTGCTAGGACCATGAACTGCTGGTCTGAAGATTGTCTAGTGACTGTCCGGTTTTGAACACTTCTGTCTGATGCAGAATGAGATGTGTTCAAGAGAGGATTATGTAGGGCAGCCCAGCCCCCGTAGTGGCTCTTCTTAACAACTGTAGGCAAGAATTTCCTCTGTGTTGTCTTAGGGGTGCCTCGTTATCTCTCCAACCCCTATTGTCTCATCTCTGAGAAGCAGAGGTTGCATCCTGTAGGTCTGATATCTGATTGGAGATTAATTTTGCAGTAATACTATTGGTCAACAAACTCCATTTTTGAATCCAAACAACTCAGATGCTTATAAAATATTTTAGATTCATTGTCTGTCTCTCTTATTTGTTCCTAACCATCTGTGGTGAATTTATCTCTCTCTCTCGGCAATGGCACAAGACATGGTTTCTTTGTTTATTTCTCCCTATCTCTCTGATCATGTCTAGAATAATGCCTTGTAATGCTTGTTAATGCTTTGTGACTTAATCTTATGCTTTGTATAATGTTATCATCCCTTTTACAAAGTAATTAAATACATTTATTGACCTTTCTGTTACTGCAACTCAGCCATTGTCTCTTGCATATTGTTAAATAATCTTTATGGAGTCAGATACACCTTTTAATAGGACAATTGACAATTGTCTTATCATGAGTCACATGATGAAATCACCAACAAATTATCATGGTCCAAACACACCAAGACAGTCGTAAAAAGATTTGGCATGGTACCCCAGATCCTCAAAAAGTTGTACAGCTGCACCATCGAGAGCATCCTGACCGGTTGCATCACCGTCTGGTATGGCAACTGCTCAGCATCCAACCGTAAGGCGCTACAGAGGGTAGTGCATAAGCCCCAGTACATGACTGGGGCCAAGTTTCCTGCCATCCAGGACCTAAATTTCACCAGAGCGTCAAGTCTAGGTCCAAAAGGCTCTTTAAAACCTTTTTGGGATAGGGGGCAGCATTCTCACTTTTGGATGAATAGCGTGCCCAGAGTGAACTGCCTCCTACTCTGTCCCAGATGCTAACATATGCATATTATTATTGGTATTGGATAGAAAACACTCTGAAGTTTCTAAAACTGTTTGAATGATGTCTGTGAGTATAACATAACTCATATGGCAGGAGAAAACCTGAGAAAAATCCAACCAGGAAGTGGGACATTATTGATGTTTTATGTTAAAAAACATCCTAAAGATTGATTCCATATATCGTTTGACATGTTTTTAAAGGACTGTAACGGAACTTTTCGAGTTTTTGTCTGGACGAAGTGCCTGCGCCTCATGAAGATGGATTACTGGGCTGAACGCGCTAACAACAAGTGGCTATTTGGACATAAATTATGGACTTTATGGAACAAATCAGTCATTTATTGTCGAACTGGGATTCCTGGGAGTGCCTTCTGATCATCAAAGGTAATTTAATATTTATGGTGTTATTTCTAACTTTGTTGACTCCAAAATGACGGATATTCCTCTGGCTGTTTTGGGTTCTGAGCGCCATTCTTAGATTATGCTTTTTCCGTAAAGTTTTTAAAAAATCTGACACAGCGGTTGCATTAAGGAGAAGTCTAACTTTAATTCTGTGAATAACAGTTGTATCTTTTATCAATGTTTATTATAAGTATTTCTGCAAAATCACTGGATGTTTTGTTATCAAAACATTACTGTACGTAACGCGCCAATGTAAACTGAGATTTTTGGATATAAATATGCACATTATCGAACAAAACATACATGTATTCTGTAACATAATGTCCTATGAGTGTCATATGGTGAAGATCATCAAAGGTTAGTGATGAATTTTATTTATATTTCTGCTTTTTGTGACTCCTATCTTTGGCTGGAAAAATGGCTGTGTTTTTTTTGGACTTGGCTATGACCTAACATAATCATATGTTGTGCTTTCGCTGTAAAGCATTTTTGAAATCGGACATGATGGGTAGATTAACAAGATGTTTATCTTTCATTTGCTGCATTTGATTTGTTAATCTGTGAAAGGTACATATTTCAATTATTTTTTTGAATTTCTCCTTTTCAGCGGAATGTTGTCGAGCTGCCCTAGAAAGGTTTTAACAGCCATAAGCCTGCTGAACAATTAATCAAATGGCCACCCAGATTATTTACATTGACCCCCCTTTGTTTTTACACTGCTGCTACTTGCTGTTGATTATCTATCCATAGTTACTTTACCCCTACCTAAATTACCTCGACTAACCTGTACCCCCGCACATTGGCTCAGTACCGGTACACCCTGTATATAGCCTCGGTATTGTTATCTTACTGTGTTACTTTTTATTTTATTTTATTACTTTAGTATATTTAGTAAATATTTTCTTAACTCTATTTCTTGAACTGTATTGTTGGTTAAGGGCTTGTAAGTAAGCATTTCACGGTAAGGTCTACAGCTGTTGTATTCGGCGCATGTGACAACATTTTATTTGATGTGAGGTATTTATAATATTATATATCAAATATTATCCCACTACAGTATATTAAATCAAACTCACCAATTCCTTTTTCACTTCCATGCTCTCTTTCATCTTCAGATTGGCAGCCACCTAATATAAGAGAGACATAACATGAGAAAATGAACCCTAGAAGGGTCAGGTCCATGCCAACCACCTTATCCAACAACATTATCTATTCATCTAACAGTGACCTCACCATCATGGTCTCCATGGAAGTAATAAGGAAACTTCACCATCATGGCCTCCCGCGTGGTGTGGCATGGCAGCAGCATGTTTAACTGTGATCTCATCATCATAGCCTACATATGTGAGGTGACATCACCATCATGGCCTACATGTCTAACAGAAGGGTGAGCTCACCATCATGACCTCCTGTGTGGCGAGATGTGGCAGCAGCATAACTAACTATGACCTCACCATCATCTCTGTGGTGATCTCACCATCAACATATCTAACAAGCAAGGTGACCTCACCATCATGGCCTCCCGCGTGGTGAGGTTTGGCAGCAGCATGTCGTCCTGCATGATGTAACAAGACATCTTCCTGAAGCTACGCAAATCCCTCGGCCGCCCGTTCACCAGGATCTGACCCTTCATCCCCGTCTCTCTGTTGCACAAACATAGAAACAGACAGTAAATGAGTGACACTTGCATCTGATCTGAGTGATCAGAGACTGTTTTATTCAATATGGTCTTCCTGCATCTTGGCCACTTTCTCAGATCAGAGAAAGTCCATGGTTTCCTATCTCAGTACAGTAGTGTAGGACTGCTATGTAACAGTTCCCCCCCACCTGTTCTCACCTGGACCAAGCCCCTTCTGACCCGTCTCACCTGTACCCAGCCAGGATGTTCATCAGAGTGGACTTGCCAGCCCCTGACGGCCCCATGATGCCGATGAGCTCCCTGCTACAGAACCTTCCTGACAGACACTTTAACAGGGCCTTGTAACCTGGGACGGGAAACACAACAGTCAGTAAACAACAACAACAGGCTCCAAACACTTGAGCAGGGCTTTGCAACCTGAGGGAAAAGAAACAAAGCAACACTCTCACAATCCATACCGACTCTACACCGCATGTCTTGGATGATCCACACATTCGCATTCTGTCAGGATTGGAAACTCACAGGATAAAGCTTGTTTAAAACTATCCTTCTCATGTGTATCTGTGTTGAGGGATCGAAGTTCTACCATGAGTGTGTTAAGCATCAATCAGAGTCCAAATTGTGTACGCCTATGCAAGTCAATGTTCTAGAATGTTGGACCGTTGGCTTTCATACTTTCGAATTCTCAGCGTCGCTCAACCTATTTCTTAAACTGTCATCACATTCAAATGAATAGAAGATGCATACACGGAACCGCGTTGGTTGGGAAAGTTAGGAAGGCGCGTGTTCGGGCTGTGCATCCCAAACTCTCCCGTCTCAGCGTTCTGTGGACTGTGATTTATGCTTTAGAAACGTTCATACACACCCGAGGGCATGGGGTTTAATAAAAGAGAGGTGATCAGATGGTAAACAAGTGAAAGGTTGAGAGGGAGGGATGGAAACAGTGAAATGGAAAAGGGATAAGGGGATAGAAAAGGAGGGGAGGGAGACAGAGGGTGATTAAACCAATAAGGAGAGGTATGGGAGGAGACATCAGGATTAAGACTGGAACAGACAGGGAGATTGAAAGGGGGGATAGAGAGATGGATCGATGAAGAGCGAGGAATATTACATCCCCAGAGCTTTGGCCAACGGTGCCACAGAGTGCATTAAAGCAGGTATATGGCTGTCTGTCAGTTTCACTGCCTATACTGTTCTGGAACTCTCTCACTAGCAACATACATTGAGAGAGCATTACATTAATTCAGAGAGCAACAGTAGTACACAAGGTATGTCTGTCATCAGTCTATACAACATTGTAGAGCCCTCTCACACTGAGCATCTATAACAAAAACACAACAAAATACAATATACAGAGTGCTTGTTCACATATCATTGGTCACAGTTACAGGCTTTGGTTTTTCCATTTATATTTAGAGGTTGGACGTTAGCACATGGGGCACACAGATTGGTTTCACCTCGTTAGTCAGTATGTGTTACACCGGCGCTCATTTGTCATCTCATTAGTGGGAAGGTGTTTTACCTGTGCTGTCCCAGGGCTCCTGTTGTCTTGAGAGATGTGGAGGTTTAACACCTTTTAGTTTGCTCTCCCTAATTGATTTCTAGACAGACAATCCTTTGTCTGATCTTCCCTGTTTCTGTTTTGCTCCACTTTTTGGTTTGCTTCCTGTTTTAAGTTTGGTGTGTTTTTTTTTGTTTTTTTTTGTCTCTTCTTGGTCAAATTTAGTGGGCGCTAATGGTGGGTGTCTTTCTGGTCCCAGTTGTTGTTGCTAGTCAACTTTCAGTGGACACCCCTGTGAGTGTCTTTTAGAACCCCTCCTAAAACCCCACCTGTTCTGTTTTGGTTGTTTTCAGTGACTCTGTTAGTTCCCCTTTCTGTTTGAGCGACAATTTGTTTTTTTCTTGCTGGGGAAGAGTTACATATCAGCACAATACATTGGCATATATGCAATATGCATTCCTTGCTCTGATGGAAAAGTAGTGATCAGACCCTGACCCAAATAGCTTAAAAGAACACCTGCTCTTTCCATGACAGACTGACCAAATGAATCTAGGCGAAAGCTATGATCGCCTTTTATTGTCGTTTATTAAATATACAGTGCCTTGCAAAAGTATTCATCCCCCTTGGCGTTTTTCCAATTTTGTTGCATTACAACCTGTAATTTAAATAGATTTTTATTTGAATTCCATGTAATGAACATACACAAAATAGTCCAAATTTGTGAAGTGAACAAAAAAAAAAAAACTTGTTTCACAAAGTACAAAAAAAAACACCAACTGAAAAGTGGTGCATGCATATGTATTCACCCCCTTTGCTATGAAGCCCCTAAATAAGATCTGGCGCAACCAATTACCTTCAGAAGTCACATACTTAAAAAGTCCACCGGTGTGCAATCTAAGTGTCACATCATCTGTCACATGATCTCAGTATATATACACCTGTTCTGAAAGGCCCCAGAGTCTACAACACCACTAAGCAAGGGGCACCACCAAGCAACCACCACCATGAAGACAAGGAGCTCTACAAAAAGATCAGGGACAAAGTTGTGGAGAAGCAGAAATGTTTTGGTACCCTTCCCCAGATCTGTGCCTCGACACAATTCCTTCGACCTCATGGCTTGGTTTTTGCTCTGACATGCACTATCAACTGTGGGACCTTATATAGACAGGTGTGTGCCTTTCCAAATCATGTTCAATCAATTGAATTTACCACAGGTGGACTCCAATCAAGTTGCAGAAACATCACAAGGATGATATGCACCTGAGCTCAAACAGGATGCACCTGAGCTCAATTTGTAGTCCCATAGCAAAGGGTCTGAATACTGTAAATAAGGTGTAAATAATGTATTTCTGTTTTTTATTTTTTATAAATGTGGTAACATTTATAAAAACCTGTTTTTTGCTTTTTCATTATGGAGTATTTTGTGTAGATTGACGAGGGGAAAAAATGCATTTAATTGTCACATCTTCTCCGGCACTCAGCGTCACCGGTCTCCTAACCACCGGTCCTGGCAACCCATCTTTACGCACACATGCGTCACACCTGGACTTCATTACTCCCTGATTTACTTACCCTTTATATAGCTCTCTTTTGTTATCAGTTTTGGTTAGGCAGTATTGGTTATGTTTTTTTGTCGGATGTTTGTCTTGTATCGTTCTATGTTCGTTAATATTAAGCTCACTAACTGCACCTGATTCCTGACTCCCTGCGTCAACATTACAGAATACTGCCTCACCAAATGGAAGCAGCAGTTTATGACGACATCTCCCAAATGGTCAGCGAACAGGGACACCTACATTGCCAACATCATGACCAGCTGGCACAACTGGAAGAGGTCCTGCACGTTCTTCAATGTCTCGACAATTCACTAGGGGCGTCACCTCAAACAAGCGGAGGACAAGTCGACCCAGTGAGACTGCACCCCAGCCCATCCAACAGTCCGCCCTGGTCAGCGATGCCCGTTTGTCCCTTCCCTCTATTCTACTCATCAGATGGGAGCCCCCAACACGGAGAGGTCCAAGGTTGCCACGGTTATTTTCCTGCTGACCGGACAGACATTGGAGTGGACTATGGCCATCTGGGAGAAAGGAGGAGCTGGGATCCTAAGAGGGGTTCATGGCTCTGTTCACAGGGGGTCTTCGACCATCCACTGGAGGGCAGAGAGGAGAGGGAGCGCCTATGCTAACTACAGCAGGATGACCACAGCGCAGTACGTGCTCACCTTTCGGACAGTGGCAGCATGCAGCGCATGGAATGAGCCAGCGCTCTGCACCCAATTCAGAAGAGGATTGCGTGATCGGTCCAGACGGAGTTGGCGGGCTAAGACGACAAACTAACCTTCTTCGTGAGCGTTGGCACCCCCATCGCCTCTCTCTCTCAGAGCCTGAACCCATGTAGGTAAGGGCCACACACCTCCCCGCGGCTGAGCAACGCCGTCAGAGACAGTTAGGGCTATGTCTTATTGTGGCCAGGAGGGGAACCAGCTTCTACGGTGTCCGGTACGTCTCAACCCGGAATCCACGAGAGCAGAGGGACGGCCCTGTGATTATCCGTCTCATGGGTTAAGCATGAGTACTCCATCACTTTGTGGCAAACCTTTTTTTGTAGCGATTTCACTAGCTGGCTGTCCCTCATCTATTGTTTCTTCAGCTCTAGTACATTCCCATGCAGCAGGGAATTTTATTGACCAGGCCCTTGCCTCCTACCTGCACATCACAAGGTCTCCTCTCCATTTCCAGTCCAAGCGTTGGACATGCGACCATTGGGACCCAACACTATTACGCACATCACAGCTTCACTCACCCTCACCGTGGGACCCAAGCACCAGGAAAGCCTTTCTTTCCTCATCACCTGCGCACCTGTGCACAACGCCATACTTCGCCTTCCGTGGATCCAACTCCATAATCCCACCCTCTCCTGGTCAGAGAGGAGGATTACCGCCTGGGGTCCAGGATGCCGGAGGAACTGCTTTTCTGCACCCTGTGGTTCAACGTCGGTGGAGGGCCCTGTGAATGTCTGCCAGCCCATCAATCAGCCCTCCTGTATCAATGGCCACGTGTTTTGGGACGTAGATGTGGACATCCGACAGGCTCTGGAGAGGGAACCCACTCCTGCCACCTGCCACCTGCCTTCCGCATCTACGCCCCCATTGGGGTAAGAGATCGGGTGCTGACCTTGGCACACATATCCCTCACCATTGGACACCCAGGTATCACCAGCACCACTCAATACCTTTCTAAGAAATACTGGTGGCCCACTTTGGCGCAGGACGATGCTGTGTCAACTCATGTCAACACATGTTCAGTGTGTACACAATTTAAATCTCCTTGGCACGCTTCAGTAGGTAAAGTCTTTCACCTTCCCTGGTCTCATCTTTCCATTAATTTTGTCACTGATCTCCCCTCCTCTGATGGGTTCATCATCATTTTGGTGGTTATGGACAGATTCTCAAAATCATGCCGTTTCATCCCTCTCTCTGGTCACCCTACCACTCTCTAGGTCGTCGAGGCACTGTTCCAGCAGGTCTTCCAGCACTATGGCCTTCCGGGGAATATCATCTTCAATCATGGCCCTCAATTCACATCCCATGAATGGAGTGCTTTCATGGAGAAGCTGGGGGTCACGGTCAGCCTCACTTCCGGGTACCGGTCTCAATCTATTGGGCAGGTGGAGCGGATTAACCAGGAGCTGGGGAGGTTCCTGATGATTCACTGCCAGGACCGGCAGTAGGAGTGGGCCCGATTCCTTCCTTGGAATGATACGCCCAGAATTCAACCCCTTGGGTTGTGCCGTGGCGGAGATCTTTGTGGGCTATACTCGGCCTTGTCTCAGGATGGTAAGTTGGTGGTTGAAGGTATCCCTCTAGTGGTGTGGGGGCTGTGCTTTGGCAAATTGGGTGGGGTTATTATATCCTTCCTGTTTGGCCCTGTCCGGGGGTGTCCTCGGATAGGTCCACAGTGTCTCCTGACCCCTCCTGTCTCAGCCTCCAGTATTTATGCTGCAGTAGTTTATGTGTCGGGGGGCTAGGGTCAGTTTGTTATATCTGGAGTACTTCTCCTGTCCTATTCGGTGTCCTGTGTGAATTTAAGTGTGCTCTCTCTAATTCTCTCTTTCTCTCTTTCTTGATCTCTCGGAGGACCTGAGCCCTAGGACCATGCCTCAGGACTACCTGACATGATGACTCCTTGCTGTCCTCAGGCCACCTGGCCGTGCTGCTGCTCCAGTTTCAACTGTTCTGCCTTATTATTATTTGACCATGCTCGTAATTTATGAACATTTGAACATCTTGGCCATGTTCTGTTACAATCTCCACCCGGCACAGCCAGGACTGGCCACCCCACATAGCCTGGTTCCTCTCTAGGTTTCTTCCTAGGTTCTGGCCTTTCTAGGGAGTTTTTCCTAGCCACCGTGCTTCTACACCTGCATTGCTTGCTGTTTGGGGTTTTAGGCTGGGTTTCTGTACAGCACTTTGAGATATCAGCTGATGTACGAAGGGCTATATAAATACATTTGATTTGATTTGAATTCATTGCAACATTCCTCCACCGGGCTGACTCCCATCCAGTGTGTTCTGGGTTATCAGCCAGCCCTGGCTCCGTGGACTCCGAGCCAGACCGAAGCTCCTGCGGTGGACGAGTGGTTATGGCATGCAGAAGAGGTATGGAACAACAAGCCCACGTGAGACAGCGTGCCGTCCCCCATCAGAAAGAGCAAGGGATCACCACCACAGTGAGGTTCCCGTGTTCCATCCTGGTGATCGCGTCTGGCTCTCCACCAAATAAAACACAATTTTATTGGCCAACTACACATGGTTATCAGATGTTAATGCGAGTGTAGCAAAATGCTGGTGCTTCTAGTTCCAACAGTGCAGTAATATCTAACAATTCCCAACAACTATCTAATACACACAAATCGAAAGTGGTGAGTGAGAATATGTACATATAAGTATATAGATGAGCGATGGTTGAGTGGCATAGGCAAGGTGCAGTAGATGGTATAAAATACAGTATATACAGTGGGGCAAAAAAGTATTTAGTCAGCCACCAATTGTGCAATTCTCCCACTTAAAAAGATGAGAGAGGCCTGTAATTTTCATCATAGGTACACTTCAACTATGACAGACAAAATTAGATTTTTTTTCTCCAGAAAATCACATTGTGGGATTTATTATGAATTTATTTGCAAATTATGGTGGAAAATAAGCATTTGGTCAAAAACAAAAGTTTATCTCAATACTTTGTTATATACCCTTTGTTGGCAATAACAGAGGTCAAACGTTTTCTGTAAGTCTTCACAAGGTTTTCACACACTGTTGCTGGTATTTTGGCCCATTCCTCCATGCAGATCTCCTCTAGAGCAGTGATGTTTTGGGGCTGTTGCTGGGCAACACGGACTTTCAACTCCCTCCAAAGATTTTCTATGGGGTTGAGATCTGGAGACTGGCTAGGCCACTCCAGGACCTTGAAATGCTTCTTACGAAGCCACTCCTTCGTTGCCCGGGTGGTGTGTTTGGGATCATTGTCATGCTGAAAGAACCAGCCACGTTTCATCTTCAATGCCCTTGCTGATGGAAGGAGGTTTTTGCTCAAAATCTCACGATACATGGCCCCATTCATTATTTACTTTACACGGATCAGTCTTCCTGGTCCCTTTGCAGAAAAACAGCCCCAAAGCATGATGCTTCCATGCTTCACAGTAGGTATAGTGTTCTTTGGGGTGCAACTCAGCATTCATTGTCCTCCAAACACGACGAGTTGAGTTTTTACCAAAAAGTTATATTTTGGTTTCATCTGACCATATGACATTCTCCCAATCTTCTTCTGGATCATCCAAATGCTCTCTAGCAAACTTCAGACGGGCCTGGATATGTACTGGCTTAAGCAGGGGGACACGTCTGGCACTGCAGGATTTGAGTCCCTGGCGGCGTAGTGTGTTACTGATGGTAGGCTTTGTTACTTTGGTCCCAGCTCTCTGCAGGTCATTCACTAGGTCCCCCCGTGTGGTTCTGGGATTTTTGCTCACCGTTCTTGTGATCATTTTGACCCCACGGGTGAGATCTTGCTTGGAGCCCCAGATCGAGGGAGATTATCAGCGGTCTTGATTATCTGATTATCAGTGGTCTTGTATGTCTTCCATTTCCTAATAATTGCTCCCACAGTTGATTTCTTCAAACCAAGCTGGTTACCTATTGCAGATTCACTCTTCCCAGCCTGGTGCAGGTCTACAATTTTGTTTCTGGTGTCCTTTGACAACTCTTTGGTCTTGGCCATAGTGGAGTTTGGAGTGTGACTGTTTGAGGTTGTGGACAGGTGTCTTTTATACTGATAACAAGTTCAAACAGGTGCCATTAATACAGGTATCGAGTGGAGGACAGAGGAGCCTCTTAAATAAGAAGTTACAGGTCTGTGAGAGCCAGAAATCTTGCTTGTTTGTAGGTGACCAAATACTTATTTTCCACCATAATTTGCAAATAAATTCATAAAAAATCCTACAATGTGATTTTCTGGATTTTTTTTCTCATTTTGTCTGTCATAGTTGAAGTGTACCAATGATGAAAATTACAGGCCTCTCTCATCTTTTTAAGTGGGAGAACTTGCACAATTGGTGGCTGACTAAGTACTTATTTGCCCCACTGCACATGTGATATGAGTAATGTAAGATATGTAGACATTATTAAAGTGGCATTATTTAGAGTGGCATTGTTTAAAGTGACTAATGATCCATGTATTAAAGAGCCCAGTGATTGGGTCTCCATGTGGGCAGCAGCCTCTCTGAGTTAGTGATTGCTGTTTAGCAGTTTGATGGCCTTGAGATAGAAGCTGTTTCTCTTTCTCTCAGTCCCAGCTTTGATGTACCTGTACTGACCTTGCCTTCTGGATGATAGCGGTGTGAACAGGCAGTAGCTCAGGTGTTTGTTGTCCAGGAACCTCCCGCTCCGCCTGTCATGTAAGAAGCGGGGCCGAGTCCCCGGGGCCTTTCAAGGTCCTCCGGAGGGTCAACGAGGTAATTTACAGATTACAACTCCCCACTAACTACCGGATCTTTTCATGTTTCCCTCCTTAAGCCAGTGGTTCCTGGTGTCCTGGCTGATGCCGTCCCCCACGACACCCCTCCGCCTCCCTTGGACATCAAGGGGAGCCCTGCCTCTGCTGTCAGATCACTCCTGGACTCCCGATGTCGTGGGAGGGGTGCTGAGTTCCGGTGGACGACAATTCTAGATCCCAACATCATCCGAGAATTCCACCTTCGCCGTCTACTCCTGCTCTCCCTCTCGACGTCGCCGGTCTACTAACCACCGGTCCTGGCCATCCATCTTTACGCACACCTGCGTCTCATCATCCGTCACACCTGGACTTCATTACTCCCTCATTACGTACCCTTTATAGAGCACTCTTTTGTTATCAGTTATCAGGCACTATTGGTTGTTTCCTGTCAGATGTTTCTCTTGTTTTCTATCGTTCTATGTTCGTTAATATTAAACTCACTAATTGCACCTGCTTCCTGACTCCCTGCATCAACGTTACATTAATCCATTTTAGAATAAGGCTGTAACAAAACGTGGAAAAAGTGAAGGGGTCTGAATACTTTCCAAGTGCACTGTATACAGCCAATACATACAGGTAGAAAAAGTGCAGTTCATAATCAACAATTAATCTGTACACTATACAGTAAACATCAGTACACTCTGTCAACTACAATATCAACTGAATACCAGCCTGCTGTCTTTTAATACAGTATTGTTGTAACGGCTCTCTTCTATCTTCTCCTCTGACGAAGAGGTAGAACAAGGATCGGACCAAAATGCAGCGTGATGATGATTCATGATATATTTTAATGAAGGAAAACCTATACATACAGAAACTACAAAACTAACGAAATGAAATAATGAAAACCGAAACAGCCCTATCTGGTGCAAACACAAAGACAGGAACAATCACCCACAAACACACAGTGAAACCCAGGCTACCCAAATATGGTTCCCAATCAGAGACAACGAGAATCACCTGACTCTGATTGAGAACCTCAGGCAGCCATAGACTATGCTAGACACCCCTACTCAGCCACAATCCCAATACCTACTAAAACCCCCAATACCACAACACAACACAAAATAACCCCATGTCACACCCTGGCCTGACCAAAATAAATATATAAACACAAAATACTAAGACCAGGGCGTGACAGAACCCCCAAGGTGCGGACTCCCGGCTGCACACTAAAACCCATAGGGGAGGGTCCGGGTGGGCGTCTGTCATGGTGGCGGCTCCGGCTCGGGACGTGGACCCCACTCCAACCAAGTCTTAGTCCCCCTGTAACGCGTCCTTTGATTGGCGACCCTCGCCGCCGACCTAGGCCTAATAACCCTCACCAAGGACCCCACTGGATTGAGGGGCAGCTCGGGACTGAGGTAGAAGCTCGGGACTGAGGGGAAGCTCGGGACTGAGGGGAAGCTCAGCACTGAGGGGAAGCTCAGCACTGAGGGGAAGCTCAGCACTGAGGGGAAGCTCAGCACTGAGGGGAAGCCCAGCACTGAGGGGAAGCCCAGCACTGAGAGGAAGCCCAGCACTGAGGGGAAGCTCAGGCAGGTAGTTGGCTTTGGCAGATCCTGGAAGAGTCTGGTTGACTGGCAGATCTGGAAGAGTCTGGCTGACTGGTGGATCTAGCTGCTCTGGCTGCTCCATGCAGACTGGCAGCTCTGGCTGCTCCAAGCAGACTGGCAGCTCTGGCTGCTCCATGCAGACTGGCACTCTGGCTGCTCTATGCAGACTGGCAGCTCTGGCTGCTCTATGCAGACTGGCAGCTCTGGCTGCTCTATGCAGACTGACAGCTCTGGCTGCTCTATGCAGACTGGCAGCTCCATGCAGACTGGGAGCTCCATGCAGACTGGCAGCTCTGGCTGCTCTATGCAGACTGGCAGCTCTGGCTGCTCTATGCAGACTGGCAGCTCTATGCAGACTGGAAGCTCTGGCTGCTCCATGCAACCTGGCAGCTCTGGCTGCTCCATGCAGACTGACAGCTCTGGCTGCTCCATGCAGACTGACAGCTCTGGCTGCTCCATGCAGACTGGCAGCTCTGGCTGCTCCATGCAGACTGGCAGCTCTGGCTGCTCCATGCAGACTGGCAGCTCTGGCTGCTCCATGCAGACTGACAGCTCTGGCTGCTCCATGCAGACTGACATCTCTGGCTGCTCCATGCAGACTGACATCTCAGGCTGCTCCATGCAGACTGACAGCTCAGGCTGCTCCATGCAGACTGGCAGCTCTGGCTGCTCCATGCAGACTGGCAGCTCTGGCTGCTCCACGCAGACTGGCAGCTCAGGCTGCGCTGAACAGGCAGGAGACTCCAGCAGCGCTGGAGAGAAGGAAGACTCTGGCTGCGCTAAACAGGCCGGAGACTCCGGCAGCGCAGGAGAGGAGAAAGGCTCCGACAGCGCTGAACAGGCGGGAGACTCCGGCAGCGCTGGAGAGGCGAGGCGCACTGTAGGCCTGATGCGTGGTGCTGGCACTGGTGGAACTGGATAGAGAACACGCACAGGAAGCCTGGTGCGGGGAGCTGCCACTGGAGGACTGGTGTGTAGAGGTGGCTCTGGATAGACCGGACCGTGCAGGCGCACTGGAGCTCTTGAGCACCAAGCCTGCCCAACCTTACCTGGCTCGATGCCCACTCTAGCCCGGCCAATACGAAGAGCTGGTATGAACCGCACCGGGCTATGCACCCGCACTGGAAACACAGTGCGCTCCATAGCATAACACGGTGCCTGCCCGGTCTCTCTAGCCCCCGGTAAGCACAGGGAGTTTGCGCAGGTCTCCTACCTGGCATAGCCATACTCCCTGTGAGCCCCCAAGAAATTTTGGGGCCGACTCTCAGGCTTCCATACGCGTCGCCGTGCTGCCTCCTCACACCAGCGCCTCTCCGCTTTCGCCACCTCCAGTTCTTCCTTGGGGCGGCGATATTCTCCAGGCTGAGCCCAGGGTCCTTTACCGTCCAGTTCCTCCTCCCATGTCCATTTCTCCAGGTGGTGCAACCTCTCCCACTGCAGCTGCTGCTGCTCCTGCTGCTGCAGTTGCCTGTTACCACGCCACTTGGTCCGGGTGTGGTGGGTGATTCTGTAACGGCTCTCTTCTATCTCCTCCTCTGACGAAGAGGTAGAACAAGGATCGGACCAAAATGCAGCGTGATGATGATTCATGATATATTTTAATGAAGGAAAACCTATACATACAGAAACTACAAAACTAACAAAATGAAATAATGAAAACCGAAACAGCCCTATCTGGTGCAAACACAAAGACAGGAACAATCACCCACAAACACACAGTGAAACCCAGGCTACCCAAATATGGTTCCCAATCAGAGACAACGAGAATCACCTGACTCTGATTGAGAACCTCAGGCAGCCATAGACTATGCTAGACACCCCTACTCAGCCACAATCCCAATACCTACTAAAACCCCCAATACCACAACACAACACAAAATAACCCCATGTCACACCCTGGCCTGACCAAAATAAATATATAAACACAAAATACTAAGACCAGGGCGTGACAATTGTATAGTATTGTATCCCAGTATTGTATGGAGAAGCTGTGTCTCTCATATAGAAGCTGAATAGGTTATTCAGTTCACAGAGATTATTTAGAGTCTGACTGTGACTGAAACCCTCTGGCAATATTACAGGTCACCTTCACCACATACATACACACACACACTTCTTCATCCCCAGCACATTCCTCCTGTTGTCTAATGGCTGCCATTCCCATCCTCACCCCTCCTCCCCCGCCCCTGCAGTGTATTACATCCATTGGATACACCACAGACAGACAGGGGAGCAGCCCCCTGTCAGAGAAATAGCTCTTCCTCTGCGTGTAGCGCATACTAATGATCTAGCCTACTGCTGCGGGTGGAGTGTCTAACCCTGTGTTGCTGATGTCGCATACTGATGTGGTTATTCACCCTCACATTGTCTGCTGTGTCATAGAAAGAGGTGAGATGACTTTCTTCCATATTGTTTATGTCACATACAGTAAGACTCTTGCCCATTCACGCAGCGAGACACAGAGACACGAGACACATGCACAAACACAGACACATGCGTGGGCACAGACGCACATACGCACCCACACACCCTTCTTCCACATCCCTTACACTGCTCTCATGTGGCTATGGGCTCAGGGTAGTCTGGAACTTTCAGTCTCTCTGTGGTACAGCACAGGAGATCATAGTGCATCACACAGTCTTCAGTCCAAGCAAGCCTGATTTCAAATGTGTCCATATACTGTAAACAGGATTATTAGGGAAGTCGTTCTCGTTGCAAAGCATTTAAATGTTTGAAACAAAACTATTATATTAATCTGACTAATAATAGTATTATTGTGTGCATGTAACCATACTCAATATGTCTAGATGATTTAGTGCCAGTAGTTACCTACAAGCTGAAATTCCACAGGCCTTGTGAATGAAGCAGAGCCGTTGTGGGACGTGAGGAGTGTAGAAATGACCAGGTGTGTGTATGCGTGTGTGGACCAGATAGCAGGAAATAACAGAAGGAAGAGCTCCAGACACCTGCGGGGGGGGGGCTGCATGACAGGACCCATTCTAGGCTCTCCTGTTCAGAACGCCATCCACCCCCTCTCCTCAGCTTCAAATGACTCACACACACACACTCCGTGCCTGAACTGACGTTACGTCACCTGTAATCTTATTTATCCTCATCCTTCCTCCCAGGCATAAATGGGCATCACAGGGATGGCGACTATAAAAATGAATGAGAAGGGGTGGCTGCCATGCCCCACCTGACCCTCACATCTCTGGGTCTTTACTCCACGCGAGAGCTGACCAATCAAAGCAATGGTGCTCTCACTGATTGACTCTACATATGCATCCTGTTCCACTTCATGTGAACCACAAAAATCCTCAGATATTATGGCTCCTTTTCAGCCTTCATGTTCCGAGTTCTCTCTCAGCTGAATCTCAGAAGTCATCTGTTATTACAGCTCCCTCTTCACCTCTTCATTCTCTCTGAGAATCACACAGACTCCTGAGATATTACGGTCCTCTCCCTGGGCCCCTCTCCACAGCCTCCTTCCACCCTTCTGCTGAGATCTTCATAATAACTATTGGGTGCAAAAGCATATCCTGCAGCACAATGCTCTGCTCCACACCATCACATTATTGCTCATTCTCATTCTCTCTCTGCTCATTTTGATGAAGGAAAAATGTTTAGGTGGCTCAAAAAGGAAGAACAAAAAATATTGCTCAGTCTAATGACTAAGCCTATTAGAATATAATGACATTTGAACCAAATGAAAAGTAACAGGTAGTAGAGCCTTCTAGGGATGCAGTGAGTCTGTGAGAGAGATACGAGGCAGTGAAGGGTTAAATAGGGCTAATGCCAGGAAGGTTTCAGTCAGTCAGACTCAAAATAGTCTCTGTGTGAACTGAATAACGTACAGTATTCAGCTTTTATATGAGAGACTCAGCTTCTCCATACAATACTGTACAATCCTATATTAAAAACCACTAGTAGAACCAGTTGGCTGGCCTTCAGTTGCTTTTGTAGTTGATGGCATGTACTGATGTGTATAGTGTAAAACATTTACAGATGAATCATTGATCGCTCATGAAGTGCACTTTTTCAACCTGTATGTATTGCCTGTATATATCCTTGTCTATGCTTGATTGTGTTTTGATTATGTATGCACACCCTCTTGTATTTCCCCACAGGGACAACACAGTCATTATCTTATCTTAGGCATCCACCTATGCATATCTATATCTATGCATATCTATGTTACTGAAGGGGTAAATAGTCTCTCAATGAACTGAATAACCTATGCAGTCTCCATGGGAGACAGACACCACTTCTTCATACAATACTGGGATAGGCTACAATACATGTAGCTACACATATAAATAAGGGCACAGACAACAGACATACCTTTACATGTGTATATGGATAACAGGGAAAGGCTAGGAGAGGTTAGCTACATGCAGAGTTGAACAACAAAACAGTGGGTAAAAACCACTGATTGAATGGAGAATGCTGATGTAACAACGTTTCAATTCAATGCATGAACAAAGGGGTTAGTTATCGATCAGACCAGCCTTCAGTCAGGAATCTCTCTCTCTACCCCATTTCCCATTTGGACCCAGACACACAGGCGCATACGCACACATGCTCATTCGAATGTGCACATGCAGGCTCTATACATACGTACGCACACACACGCATACACACACTGTCTCCCAGTCTGACCATGTGATTCCATTACTGTCTGCCCCTTTTGTCTGTACTATCATTACTACTAGACATGAAGGTACTGGACCACTTCCACCACACTGTCCCTAATGGACATCAATAACATAAAACCAACAACAGCAGTGATGGAATGTGAATCTGACTTACTGCAACACCATGCTTCATGTTCAATGATTGTGGTTGTGTTATCTACGAGTGGAATGCACAGAGCCCCTCTACAAACACAGTGGAATACACATCTACCCAACACCCATAATGGACATCAATAGAACATGAGATAAACAACAGTAGAAAGATAGGATGTATGACAAAATCAGACATACTGTATTATTATGCGCCAGGTAGCCTATAAATGAAGAACCTGTAGAGGACACAAAGACATGGTGTAGGGGTTTGGTCTAAGGAGGACGTTGTCCTGACAGAGAAGTATGGCCAACCAGAACCATTGTGTGTCATTCTGGAGACTCCAAGGCTCCGAAGTTGCTCATTAATCAGGCTGGTGGGTTTAAATGCCATTAATATTTAATGAGCAGATCAATCATATATTGGGCCTGTCTGTCTGCCTGGTGTAGCCCATAACCTGGGTGTATCATACATCGTGAGATGGGTTGGAGGGGGGGGCTGCTAGTGTAAATTATTTATTGTGTCTAAACTCTGCTGAACACAGCACAAATATACAGCAGCCATACAGCCTGGTAGGACAGACGCGCGTGTGTGTGTGTGTGTGTGTGTGTGTGTGTGTGTGTGTGTGTGTGTGTGTGTGTGTGTGTGTGTGTGTGTGTGTGTGTGTGTGTGTGTGTGTGTGTGTGTGTGTGTGTGTGTGTGTGTGTGTGTGTATTGCATACAGATCATTGGTCCTTCGAGCTGGACACTCCAGACACACAGAGAGAATAAGAAGAGTTCAAGGAGTAAGAAAATCTACCAAGATAGCTTTGGTAAGGTGTTATAATTCACTGTATCACAATTCCAGAGGGTCAGAAGTTTACATACACTAAGTTGACTGTGCCTTTAAACAGCTTGGAAAATTCCAGAAAATGATGTCATGGCTTTAGAAGCTTCTGATATTCTAATTGACATAATTTCAGTCAATTGAAGGTGTACCTGTGGATGCATTTCAAGGCCTACCTTCAAACTCAGTGCCTCTTTGCTTGACATCATGGGGAAATCAAAAGAAATCAGCAAAGACCTCAGAAAAAAATTGTAGACCTCCACAAGTCTGGTTCATCCTTGGGAGTAATTTCCAAACGCCTGAAGGTACCACGTTCATCTGTACAAACAGTACGCAAGTATAAGCACCATGGGACCATGCAGCCGTCATACCGCTCAGGGAAGGAGACACATTCTGTCCCTAGAGATGAACGTACTTTGTTGTGAAAAGTGCAAATCAATCCCAGAACAAAAGCTAAGGACCTTGTGAAGATGCTGGAGGAAACAGGTACAAAGGTATCTATATCCACAGTAAAACAAGTCCTATATCGACATAACCTGAAAGGCCGCTCAGCAAGGAAGAAGCCACTGCTCCAAAACTGCCATAAAAAAGCCAGACTAAGGTTTGCAACTGCACATGGGGACAAAGACCGTACTTTTTGGAGAAATGTCCTCTGGTCTGATGAAACAAAAATAGAAATGTTTGGCCATAATGACCATCGTTATGTTTGGGGGGAAAAGGGGGAGGCTTACATGCCGAAGAACACCATCCCAACCGTGAAGCATGGGGGTGGCAGCATCATGTTGTGGGGGTGCTTTGCTGCAGGAGGGGCTGGTGCACAAAATAGATGGTATCATGAGACAGGAAAATTCTGTGGATATATTGAAGCAACATCTCAAGACATCAGTCAGGAAGTTAAAGCTTGGTCACAAATGGGTCTTCCAGATGGACAATGACCCCAAGCATACTTCCAAAGTTGTGGCAAAATGGCTTAAGGACAACAAAGTCAAGGTATTGGAGTGGCCATCACAAAGACCTGACCTCAATCCCAAAGAACATTTGTGGGCAGAACTGAAAAGGTGTGTGCGAGCAAGGAGGTCTACAAACCTGACTCAAGTACACCAGCTCTGTCAGGAGGAATGAGCCAAAATTCACCCAATTTATTGTGGGAAGCTTGTGGAAGGCTACACCGAAACGTTTGACCCACATTAAGCTATTTAAAGGTAATGCTACCAAATACTAATTGAGTGTATGTAAACTTTTGACCCACTGGGAATGTGATGAAAGCTGAAATAAAAAATTCTCTCTACTATTATTCTGACATTCTTAAAATAAAGTGGTGATCCTAACAGACATAAAATGGATTTTTCACTAGGATTAAATGTCAGTAATTGTGAAAAACTGAGTTTAAATGTATTAAGCTAAAGTGTATGTAATCTTTAGACTTTTAGACTTTAGACTTCAACTGTAGAAACATAAATTAATCTATATGATATATACAGCCATCACCAAATAAAGATTCTCATTACTTGGCCATCATGCTCTGTGATGTTATCAGGGTCATGTCCATTAGGGATCAAATGAAAGAAAACTGACTGAAACAGGGAGGGACAATCTAAACTTGTCCAATAAGAGTCTGGAAGACATTTTGCTACAGTGCGCCCTAACAAATATGACCCTGTTGTATTGTTTTTGTAAGGGTGGTGTATGGGTGGATGTATAGCTCAGCTACCTATCTATCTTTAGTATGTGTGGTGTAGGGGTGGTGCATAATGTCTGGGTGGTGTGTGGGCTGCAGTACCTCTCCTCCTCCAGCAGGGGCCCTCTCTGATGGTGTACGACAGCTCAGTGAACTCTATGTCCACAGCAGAGCGCCGAGGCAGGTGGGAGAACCGCTGGGCCTCCGTAATGTGGTTCTCCACTTTCTTTAGGTGGGTGAGCAGCGGGGCCTCCGTGGGCACACCCACACCCCCAGGGAGTTTGGTCTCCTCCATGGGGATGCTGACAGAGACAGACGTCTCTAACGTCCTCTCAGCCATACTAACAGACTGGAAAAGAGGGGGGAAACTGTCAGTTACTTTAATACTACAGATATCATGTAATTATTACACATGTTATTATTGTAATGAGTGTGTATATGAGATGAGATTCTACAAGTAGGTTACCCAGCAAACTGGGAACATTCCCAGAACATTGCCTAAAATTCTCATTAAGTTCTAGTTAGAGTTTTATCTAACATTAGGAAATATCCTTGGAATATTCTCCTAACATTCACTAAAATGTTGTGCACAACATCTGTAACAACCACCACAGAACATTCCCCAAAAGCTATTAGGTTTCCAGAAAATATAATAACAGTCATGTTTTCTCAGCAAACCAAAATTGGTTCTGTGAAAGTTCCCAGAACATTTGTGAGGTTGCGGAAAATGTTCTCTTAAACCAAAAACTATCCAGTCATGCTGATGATTATACGTTTGTATAAAACATTCACCTCTTCTTGCAAGAACATTCCCAGAATGGAGATCCCAAAATATATGTTCCGAAAACACAAAAGACAGAAGAAATGTGTTCTAGGAATGTTCTTGCAACATCAGGTGACTATTTTTTATACTATAGAAGAAACAATGTAGAATCATCCACACAACTGGACAGTATTTGTGTTTTGGGAACATGCCTTTAAGGATGTCCCCACAATGTTCTCACCAGACTGTTCCAACAACCTAATGAAACATTCTGGTAACCTTTAAAGAACAGATTAAATGGGTTCTAGGAAAGTTCTTGCAACACCAGACAAATGTTCTATACAAATAGTCTATAGTCATAAGCATGACAGGACAGTATATGTGTTATGAGAACATTTGCTGCGACCTACCAAAAGTTCTGTGAACTTTCACAGAAACAATTTTGGTTTGCTGGATATTCTGTTAAATCCCAAAGCAAATGGGGCAGAATAGATCCATGTTATGTTATCATACCATGGGATATAAATAAACCCAATTCTCTGCCATTGGCTTGGAGGTTTGAGTATTGAAATGTAATGAAAGTGATAGATTATCAAGCAATTGAGTGAATGATGACGTAACAAACTGACATTGATTGACTGTCAAAAACAAACTCTGCCAGGCCTACTCCATAAGGACATGACCTGGACAATCAGTTTGTAATGTAGGGATGGTGTTGCTCTATATAAAGCTGTGAACAGCGATGATGAGACAGTGGAAACAGTGTTGTAGTGATTGCAGACATGCTAGACAAGCTCTTAGAGGTCCGATGGTTTTGGCGGTGCTAATGTGATTAGGGCTACATACGTCCCAAATCACACCCTATTCCCTATATAGTGCACTACTTTTTTACCAGAGGCCTAATAGGGAATAGGGGTCCATTTGGGACACAGATTTGGTCTAGTTGTATAACGTTGTAAGAGGTTTTATTAGGTCTACAGCATAGACAGGCTGGATGTGGGGGATCTTATTCCCGGACGGTACGAGGAGTGGAGGATTTGGTTACAGACTAGCAGAGCCTTATAGTGCTGAAATGGCTCATTCACGAGAAACCTCCTGGCCTACATGGAGTATCCCCCCTCCCCCACTGCTCGAATCCTGACTCCCCACTCACTCTGGCCTGGGCAACGTGGAGGAGACACGTAGCACCACACAAGCCAATTAAGAGGAAATACACCAATATTTCACATTAGCTTTCACACACACACTTTATACTACCTGTACACCTACGCTTACCACACCACAAAAATAAAACTTTTCTGGGGTACAAAATCTGAGTCCTTCCTATCGAAGGTTGGTTGGAACACGACACCTGTCTGTTTTGTTCTGCTTCCCTTGTTTTGCAACTCGCATATCAAACCTGCTCTATTGATTCTAGCTCCTATGAATTATTCTAGGGGGGACTTGGTTTCCCTACTACAGCATGAAAGGCAGGCAGGCAGAGCAACACCAACACTATTTATAGGTTGCACATTGTCACAATATTTTTGTTCATGTTTTTTTGGAAGACTGACTCCCGACTGAACGTTCTACTCAAGCTGTCTGAAGCTCATAGCTAGGCAGTCATAATATACAGTACACTACAGTGCATTCGGAAAGTACTCAGACCCCTTGACTGTTTCCACAATTTATGTTACAGGCTTATTCTGAAATTGATTAAATCATGTTTTCCCCCTCATCAATCTACACACAATACCCCATAATGATGACTCAAAAAGAGGCTTTTTGAAATGTTTAAACTGCATTACTAATACAAATGGAAATATCACATTTACATTAGTATTCAGACCCTTTACTTAGTACTTTTTTGAAGCCCCTTTGGCAGCGATTACAGCCTTGTGTCTTCTTGGGTATGACGCTACAAGCTTGTATTTGGGGAGTTTCTCCCATTCTTCTCTGCAGATCCTCTCAAAATCTGTCAGGTTGGATGGGGAGCGTCACTGCACAGCTATTTTCAAGTCTCTCCAGAGATGTTCGATCGAGTTCAAGTCCAGGCTCGTGCTTGGCCACTCAAGGACATTGAGACTTGTCCCAAAGCCACTCCTGCGTTGCCTTGGCCGTGTGCTTAGGATCGTTGTCCTGGTGGAAGGTGAACCTTCACCCCAGTCTGAGGTCCTGAGCTCTCTGGTGAAGGTTTTCATAAAGCATTTCTCTGTACTTTGCTCTGTTCATCTTTCACTCGATCCTGACTAGTCTCCCAATCCCTGCCATTGAAAAAAATCCCCACAACATGATGCTGCCACCACCATGCTTCACCGTAGGGATGGTGCCAGGTTTCCTCCAGATGTGACGCTTGACATTCAGGCCAAAGAGTTCAATCTTGGTTTCATCAAACCAGAGAATCTTGTTTCTCATGGTCCGACAGTCCTTTCGGTGCCTTTTGGAAAACTCCAAGCCGGCTGTCATGTGCCTTTTACTGAGGAGTGGCTTCCATCTGGTCACTCTACCATATAGGTCTGATTGGTAGAGTGCTGCAGAGATGGTTGTCCTTCGGGAAGTTTCTCCCATCTCCACAGAGGAGCTCTGGAGCTCTGTCAGAGTGACCATTGGGTTCTTGGTCAACTCCCTGACCTAGGCCCTTCTTCAACGATTGCTCAGTTCGGCCAGGCAAGCCAGCTCTAGGAAGAGTATTGGTGGTTCCAAACTTCTGGATGGAGGCCACTGTGTTCTTGGGGACGTTCAATGCTGCAGAAATGTTTTGGTACCCTTCCCCAGATCTGGACCTTGACGCAATAATGTGTTGGAGAGCTATGGGCAATTCCTTTGAATTCAAGGCTCGGTTTTAGCTCTGATGTGCACTGTCAACTGTGGGACCTTATATCGACAGCCTTTCCAAATCATGTCCAATCAATTGAATTTACCACAGGTGGACTCCAATCACGTTGTAGAAACATGTCAAAGATGATCAAGAGAAACAGGATGCACCTGAACTCAATTTCGAGTCTCATAGCAAAGTGTCTGAATAGTTATGTAAATAAGATTTTTTATTTTTAATACATTTGCAATTTTTGCTTTGTCATTATGGGGTATTGTGTGTTGATTGATGAGGGGTAAAAAATATTTGATTAATTTTAGAATAAGGCTGTAACATAACAAAAGTTGGAAAAAGTCAAGGAGTCAGAATACTTTCCGAATACAGACATGGGGCTTTACCTGTAAAGTACCGTCTTTCTGCAGGTTCAGGTTTCTGTCTCAATGGGTTAGGAGGTAGAAATGCAGCAATTTATTTGCTCAACACCTAGTCCTGTTACAATATGTAAAGGCCCAGTCAGTGAGTCATCAGAGTATACTGTAGGTGCGGCTGGCTGCAGCCCCTTATGACTGCCTAGCTTCAGACAGCCTGATTTATCCACAAAGAGCTTTATAATAAGTTGCAGTGGGAGAAAGCACAATTACAAGCAATGGACGTATACTTGACAATATATTAGAGGTAGTTTGAAGTGTGTTATTTTGTATCAAGTCAATAGGAAGTCGCATAGGCCTAAGCTGCCACATACAGTTGAAGTCTGTAGATACTTTTGTACCTGTTTCCTCCAGCATCTTCACAAGGTCCTTTGCTGTTGTTCTGGAATTGATTTGCACTTTTCGCACCATGGTGTTTATACTTGTGCACTATTGTTTGTACAGATGAATGTGTACCTTCAGGTGTTTGGAAATTGCTCCCAAGAATGAACCAGACTTGTGGAGGTCTACAATGTTGTTTCTGTGGTCTTTGCTGATTTCTTTTGATTTTCCCATGATGTCAAGCAAAGAGGCACTGAGTTTGAAGGTAGACCTTGAAATACATCCACAGGTACACCCCCAATTGACTCACATTATGTCAATTAGCCTATCATAAGCTTCTAAAGCCATGACATCTTTTTCTGGAATTTTCCAAGCTGTTTAAAGGCACAGTCAACTTAGTGTATGTAAACTTCTGACCCACTGGAATTGTGATACAGTGAATTATAAGTGAAATAATCTGTCTGTAAACAATTGTTGGAAAAATTACTTGCGTCATGCACAAAGTGGATGTCCTAACCGACTTGCCAAAACTATAGTTTGTTAACAAGAAATTTGTGGAGTGGTTGAAAAACGAGTTTTAATGACTCCAACCTAAGTGTATGTAAACATCCGACTTCAACTGTAGTTGAAATGATACACAGCAGTGCAGCAGTGTACAATGATACAATGTAGCATCAGCTACATAGACCAAGTCTAATTAAAGCTAACATATCTCACAGCAAAACTGCAAGGAGTCAACACTGTATCACATCAGTTTCTTCCCTGAAGGTAGAGTTGCCCTTAAAACAGATGTAATAAAGAAAACTCCAATCTGCATTGTGTGGTGCTGTTATAGGCCTACTGTAAAGTATCAATTCTGTTTAGCATGGCTCAAACCTTACATCCTAGATTGAGGAAAAGGAGAAAACAAACTGACCATGGCCTCTATTGATTGACATTCCATTAGTGAACTTCAATTAGCACACTGCTTTAAGCCCTAGAACTCGACCGACCATTAGAACACTGCTTTAAGCCCTAGAACTCGACCGACCATTAGAACACTGCTTTAAGCACTTTAACCCGTCCGACCACTAGCACACTGCTTTAAGCCCTAGAACTCGACCAACCGTTAGAACACTGCTTTAAGCCCTAGAACTCGACCGACCACTAGCACACTGCTTTAAGACCTATACAGATCCCTGACAAACCAATGGACTCAGCATTTTTACAAAACAATTTGTATCCATGTTTCCTATATAGTGTACAACTTTTTTTTATCAGAACCCTATTATCACATTATGCTCTGCAGAACCCCAACGAACCATAACGGGTTCATCCCAACATAACCTGTGTATCCCAAATGGCACCCTTTCCCAAGAAGTGCACTATAAAAGGAATAGGGTGCCATTATGGACGCAGCCTGGCAGACCATAATGGGGTCTCTCTCTGTGAGATCAAGGCTGCCCTGTTCTTACCTCTCTCATGCATTGCCCTGCTGCCTGGCCAAGTGATGGAATTGGGAGGTAATAAGGTGTCACATCTAAAGACATATGGTGAATGTCTTTCGTCTGTAGCCTTAGCTGATACATTGCTGGCAGTAAGGAATCCAGTGCTTGTCTGTCCTAATGAGTAATTACTTGGTAATAGCCTAGAGAAATGGCACAGGTTCTCTCTTTCAGAGGCACCTGTTACTATGTTCCCCATGATGATGTAAACAGTAAACCATCTATTGAATCTGTGTTCTTTGAGCTCTCTACCTCTCCACAAGAACAAAAGGCTAAACCTAAATATGGTTGTGCTGTACATGGGCTAATATGAACATACTGTACAATCAAGAGGTGTTTGCCAGGAGGGTGGATGGAGTGAAAGAAGAGAGGTTGTCCCATGCTGTTCCATGCATTACATCACTAATACATGCATTATCTGAAATATATTGCTATTCCACGAATGCACACAGGCCTACATGCAAGCATAAACACAATACACACAAATATAAACAGCTCATTTTAAATTCTTCACATTTACAAATGATGCATTAATTAATCCAACATACTTTTTCTTGAGTGTTGACTTGACCAACAATAGAGCACTCCGTTCCCATTTATGAAGAGCACTGCTCAGTTCATCCCTTTACAATGAAACAGCAGACCCAGCAACAAGAGATGGTGCCCAACGAGTCAGTCCCGTGCCAGGCAAAGATCGTCACTGTGTTCCAGGCTCCATGAATGTTCGGTTCGGTTACGGCGCGATGGAGAAGGATGAGGAAACGATGTTTCCCCCCCAAAAAAGATCACTCGATGCCTGCTAGGCTACATAACGTCCTGCACACAATATCTACCGCAATTATTGTCGAAATTATCAAATCCCCCTTCTGGCCGGAACAAGTGTGGTATGATGAGTGTCAGAGATTAATAATTGAACAAATGCTGCATCTTTAGTCAATCAATCAGGAGTGCGTTCGATTTCTGACAGGTTATAGGCTAAATCAGATGTGTTTTACTTATTTAATTCCCATATCCAGAATACCTATCTCACAAACGTCCTTGCCGCGGTGTTGATTATATTTTCTTTCCTCCGTCTAGTCTCCACGTCCTCTTCTGGCTTGCTGCAGTAGCTCAATAGCACGCAGTACCGTTATCTTGCCGGTCAGTGCCTCTCTGGCACGCCCGTCGGTCTGTGTTTCAGGGCGTTACTGGCAGGTTTTGCGAGGAGATAGTCCACAGGAAGCCCAGGCTGAATGCTTTAAAGAGCCATGATGATGTGATTATTGTGTTTTATGTGTAGGACACATATGGATCGGGCTTATGGGTTTTCACCTGAATGAAATCAAAAAGCTTTGATAGACCCCACACAAAGTTGTATTATGGGGTGCCAACAGTAGTTTAGAAATGCGATTAACATATTACACAGCATAATAACACTTGAATATTTGTGCAATTACAAACATTTATCGCCCTATTTTTACTATTCCTTATTGGGCATAACGATTTGGAATGATTTGGCACATAGCCTATAAGGATTGACGACCACGTCGTAGCCTATGCCTGTGTGTTGCCCATAGCTACAAAAAAATCCGATTGAAAAGTCGATACACCAATCCATTGTTTGTTTATTTCATCTTAGTGATGTAAGCAATACAAACGTACGCTGTAGGCTATCGAATGCACCCACCGATGTGAATTTATCCGCGCGCGGTCTCTTTAAAGACCGCACCTGCGCATCTGTCTGGTGCTGATGCTGCAGTGCCCGGGTTATTTTCGGTGAAACAGTCGGGGTTACTCCCGTTCAAATAACGCCCTAAAAATCACTCCGTGGGAAGAAACCAAAACATATTTGGTCTGTGTTTTTTTCGCCAGCCAACGTTGAATATTAGCCTATAAGCAATTATGTCATGCTCGTCTTGAGCGGGGATAAAGTACTTTACGCGTGTGGATGCTTGCAAAGATACGGTCTTATTCGTCTTTAAATAGTTAGCCTGTTTAAAAAGATAGTGGACCATCACAATTATCATTGTGTAACTAAGTCCAATGATACGAGTAATGGCTGCAATTGCAGTTATTCCGTACAATAGCCCTATAATTAAATAAGAAAATATAAATACAATGAATAACCATTCTAGACATTTCTGTTTAAGAAAATACTAGGCCTACTCCCCTCTTCTGGTGTAATTTGCTGTGACTTTGTGCATCATAGATAAAGTCAGTAATTGGTCTAAGATGAATATATTCATATGGAACAGCTGACCTATAAAGATGCACTCCTTACATTTGCATAGGAACGATTTCATAATACCGTTTTTTTATAGCGTTGGTGCAATTTTCACAAGTATGTGGTACATTGTCAAACTCTTAGTACAAAGCTCAAAACAGATTATCAAAAAGCCAATTGTTGAAACTAAGGACAGTATACATTGACTAAGGACATTACACTAAATCAGTCACTTTTTTTCACCAAAACTAATCAGTGTTATCTAGAAATACATGTTTGACATTGCAATACATGTTAATATAAAGTAATTGCCTTTCACAATGCAATGCTCATATTACTTTTGATATGATTCTCTCTTTTGTTAAGACATTTCACCATTACTTAATCTGACTGCTCTTGATGATCACTTAAACTTTTGGTAAACCTATAGATTTTACAGATACATATTTCTACAGATTGAGAGCTAAATAATGAAAATGTCAAATAGAAACATGAAAAATATATACACATACTTGAATGTACTTCTATGATTATGACTTTACTTCACAGTAAGTAAAAAAAAAAAACTGATAGACAAGATATACTATATACAACAGATATACTGCATGTAACAAATCAAATAAAAGTTTATTGGTTGCGTACACAGATTATCTGATGTTACAGCAGTTGCAGTGAAATGCTTCTGTTTCTAGCCCCTCTACAATGCAGTAATACAACATCCAAATCATCCAGAAAGTCCAAAACAAATAATAAATGCATCCCCAATACACAGAGTGTTCAAAAGACAGTGTTCTTTCTATGACTGATCAGGTAAAAGCTATGATCCCTTATTGATGTCACCTAAATCCAATTCAAATCAGTGTAGATGAAGGGGAGGAGACCGGTTAAATAATGATTTTTAAACCTGGAGACAATTGAGACATGGATTGCATATGTGCGCTACTCAGAGGTTGAATGGGCAAGACAAAACACTTACAGTGCCTTCGGAAAGTATTTGAACCCCTTGACTTTTTCCATATTTTGGTAGGTTACAGCCTTGTTCTAAAATGTATGAAATTGTCTTTTTCCCCCCTCAATCTACACACAATATCCCATAATGACAAAGGAAAAACAGGATTAATTTTGTTTTGCAAATTTATAAAGAAATAAATGTAAATATCACATTACCATAAGTATTCAGACCCTTTATTCAGTACTTTGTTGAAGCAACTTTGCCAGCGATTACAGCCTTGAGTCAAAAAAAAAAATCTAAATCAAATTTATTTGTCACATACACATGGTTAGCAGATGTTAATGCGAGTGTAGTGAAATGCTTGTGCTTCTAGTTCCGACAATGCAGTAATAACCAACGAGTAATCTAACAATTCCAAAACTACTACCTTATACACACACAAGTGTAAAGGGATAAGAATATGTACATAAAGATATATGAATGAGTGATGGTACAGAACGACATAGGCAAGATGTAGTAGATGGTATCGAGTACAGTATATACATGAGATGAGTAATGTAGGGTATGTAAACAAAGTGGCATAGTTTAAAGTGGCTAGTGATACATGTATTACATAAAGATGCAGTAGATGATAGAGTACAGTATATACATATACATATGAGATGAATAATGTAGGGTATGTAAACATTATATTAAGTAGCATTGTTTAAAGTGGCTAGTGATATATTTTACATCAATTTCCATCCATTCCCATTATTAAAGTGGCTGGAGTTGAGTCAGTGTGTTGGCAGCAGCCACTCAATGTTAGTGGTGGCTGTTTAACAGTCTGATGGCCTTGAGATAGAAGCTGTTTTTCAGTCTCTCGGTCCCTGCTTTGATGCACCTGTACTGACCTCACTTATGGATGATAGCGGGGTGAACAGGCAGTGGCTCGGGTGGTTGTTGTCCTTGATGATCTTTATGGCCTTCCTGTGACATTGGGTGGTGTAGGTGTCCTTGAGGGCAGGTAGTTTGCCCCCGGTGATGCGTTGTGCAGACCTCACTACCCTCTGGAGAGCCTTACGGTTGTGGGCGGAGCAGTTGCCGTACCAGGAGGTGATACAGCCCGACAGGATGCTCTCGATTGTGCATCTGTAGAAGTTTGTGAGTGTTTTTGGTGACAAGCCGAATTTCTTCAGCCTCCTGAGGTTGAAGAGGCGCTGCTGCGCCTTCTTCGCGATGCTGTCTGTGTGGGTGGACCAATTCAGTTTGTCCGTGATGTGTACGCCGAGGAACTTAAAACTTACTACCCTCTCCACTACTGTCCCATCGATGTGGATAGGGGGGGTGCTCCCTCTGCTGTTTCTTGAAGTCCACAATCATCTCCTTAGTTTTGTTGACCGTTGAGTGTGAGGTTATTTTCCTGACACCACACTCCGAGGGCCCTCACCTCCTCCCTGTAGGCCGTCTCGTCGTTGTTGGTAATCAAGCCTACCACTGTAGTGTCGTCCGCAAACTTGATGATTGAGTTGGAGGCGTGCGTGGCCACGCAGTCGTGGGTGAACAGGGAGTACAGGAGAGGGCTCAGAACGCACCCTTCTGGGGCCCCAGTGTTGAGGATCAGCAAGTGGAGATGTTGTTACCTACCCTCACCACCTGGGGGCGGCCCGTCAGGAAGTCCAGTACCCAGTTGCACAGGACGGGGTCGAGACCCAGGGTTTCGAGCTTGATGACGAGTTTGGAGGGTACTATGGTGTTAAA
This sequence comes from Oncorhynchus tshawytscha, assembly GCF_018296145.1. Classification (NCBI taxonomy): domain Eukaryota; kingdom Metazoa; phylum Chordata; class Actinopteri; order Salmoniformes; family Salmonidae; genus Oncorhynchus; species Oncorhynchus tshawytscha. Next base: position 4,104,941 of record NC_056458.1, on the reverse strand, counting down.
TGCTGAGCTGTAGTCGATGAACAGCATTCTCACATAGGTATTCCTCTTGTCCAGATGGGTTAGGGCAGTGTGCAGTGTGGTTGAGATTGCATCGTCTGTGGACCTATTTGGGCGGTAAGCAAATTGGAGTGGGTCTAGGGTGTCAGGTAGGGTGGAGGTGATATGGTCCTTGACTAGTCTCTCAAAGCACTTCATGATGACGGAAGTGAGTGCTACGGGGCGGAAGTCGTTTAGCTCAGTTACCTTAGCTTTCTTGGGAACAGGAACAATGGTGGCCCTCTTGAAGCATGTGGGAACAGCAGACTGGGATAAGGATTGATTGAATATGTCCGTAAACACACCAGCCAGCTGGTCTGCTCATGCTCTGAGGGCGCGGCTGGGGATGCCGTCTGGGCCTGCAGCCTTGCGAGGGTTAACACGTTTAAATGTTTTACTCACGTTGGCTGCAGTGAAGGAGAGTCCGCATGTTTTGGTAGCGGGCCGTGTCAGTTGCACTGTATTGTCTTCAAAGCGGGCAAAAAAGTTGTTTAGACTGCCTGGGAGCAAGACATCCTGGTCTGTGACGGGGCTGGTTTTCTTTTTGTAAATCCGTGATTGACTGTAGACCCTGCCACATACCTTTTGTGTCTGAGCCGTTGAATTGAGATTCTACTTTGTCTCTATACTGACGCTTAGCTTGTTTGATTGCCTTGCGGAGGGAATAGTTACACTGTTTGTATTCGGTCATGTTTCCGGTCACCTTGCCCTGATTAAAAGCAGTGGTTCACATTTGGGTATGACGCTACAAGCTTGGCACACCTGTATTTGAGGGAGTTTCTCCCATTCTTCTCTGCAGATCCTCTCAAGCTCTGTCAGGTTGGATGGGGAGCGTTGAAGCACAGCTATTTTCAGGTCTCTACAGAGATGTTCTATCGGGTTCAAGTCCGGGCTCTAGCTGGGCCACTCAAGGACATTCAGAGACTTGTCCTGCAGTAACTCCTGCGTTGTCTTGGCTGTGTGCTTAGCATCGTTGTCCTGTTGGAAGGTGAACCTTCACCCCAGTCTCAGGTCCTGAGCTCTTTGGAGCAGGTTTTCATCAAGGATCGCTCTGTACTTTGCTCCATTCATCTTTTCTTCGATCCTGACTAGTCGCCCAGTCTCCGAAAAACCGCCATGCTTCCCCGTAGGGATGGTGCCAGGTTTCCTCCAGATGTGACGCTTGGTATTCAGGCCAAAGAGTTCAATCTTGGTTTCATCAGACTAGAGAATCTTGTTTCTCATGATCTGAGAGTCTAGGTGCCTTTTGGAAAACTCCAAGCGGTTTGTCACGTGCCTTTTACTGAGGAGTGGTTTCCGTCTGGCCACTCTACCATAAAGGCCTGATTGGTGGAGTGCTGCAGAGATGCTTGTTCTCCCTGACCAAGGCCTGTCTCCCCCGATTGCTCAGTTTGGCTGGGCAGCTAGCTCTAGGAAGAGTCTTGGTGGTTCCAAACTTCTTCCATTTAAGAATGATGGATGCCACTGTTCTTGGGGACATTCAATGCTACAGAAATGTTTTTTTTACCCTTCCCCAGATAAGTGCCTCGACACAATTCTTTCTTGGAGCTCAACAGACAATTCCATCTACCCCATGGCTTGGTTTTTGCTCTGACATGCACAGTCAACCTTATATAGACAGGTGTGTGCCTTTCCAAACCATGTCCAATCAATTGAATTTACCACAGGTGGGCTCCAATCAAGTTGTAGAAACATCAAGGATGATCAATGGAAACAGGATGCACCTGAGCTCAATTTTAAGTCTCATAGCAAAGGGTCTGAATACTTAAGGTATTTCCATTTTTTATAATTTAGCAAAAATGTCTAAAAACCTGTTTTCACTTTGTCATAATGGGGTCTTGTGTGTAGATTGCTGAGGATGAAAAAATAATACATTTTGGAATAAGGCTGTAACTTAAGAAAATGTGGAAAAAGTCAATGGGTCTGGACACTTAGTGCCTTCGAACGGGGTATGGTAGTAAGTACCAGGCGCACTGGTTTGGAGTATGTCAAAAACTGCAACGCTGCTAGGATTCACGCTCAACAGTTTCCTGTGTGTATCAAGAATGGTCCATCACACAAAGGACACGCAGCCAACTTGACAACTGTGGGAAGGATTGGAGTCAACATGGGCCGGCATCCCTGTGGAACGTTTGACACCTTGTAGAGTCCATGCCCAAAGGATTGAAACTGTTCTGAAGGCAAAATGGGGTGCAACTCAATATTACGTAGGTTTTCATGTATCCAAAATTAAGCTGCTAAAAATAAATAAAAAAATGGGGGTGGGTCACACCACTTTACTAAAATTGCATTGGCCAATACAGTACTCTAATACCATAATACAGTATATTCCATTTACGTAACACACACTTATATCCAAAGTGACAACACTCCACATTTTGGTATGTGACCCCAATACATAAGTACCATACAATAATGTAAAATACAATATTGATGTAAGATGTATGACTGCCATCCCCATAAGCGTACCACTCTCCTTCAAGCCATGGATGAGGCATGCAATGATTTTCACCCAGACCTATGTGTGGCTTGGAGTCGCCATGCCAAAAGGTTTTACCCCAGGTGCATGAAAGATGAGGATGCTCAAGACAGGTTTGATGCAAACTAGCACCTGCTAAACATTGTATTTCATTTGATTACATTGTGAAAGGTGTCTTCAATGATCACCCCTGGGATAGAAATGGAAATGTGATGTTCAGTCAATTTTAAAATGGGTAGTGCAAGTACATTGCCTAATGTGAAAACAGTGTTTGTGAAAACAGTGTAATTTACAGTACTGTAGCATACTACATACATTCAAAGTTATCTTATATTTTTTCCTATTACATTAATGGTTGTTAAAATAATTAGTCATTATGTTGTGTTTTGGTGATTAAACCAATGTATTTCACAATAGGATTATATTGTGGCTCAATGGTTGTGTGGTATGTCTCCCCCCCCAAAAATGAATGCACAATGAAAGCTTTTGAACATAAGACTGGCTGCGTTACAAATGTTATAAGTTTGGAGTTTTGTCCTAAGAGTTTTGAAAATTCACCACATACTTGTGAAAATAGTACCAAGCGATAAAAAAGAACTAAGAAACTGTGTTGCACCAGTTTCCAAGCCTTTAATGTTTTGGTGTTGGGACTGCAGCAACACCATGTGGTTATTATAGATATTAACACAGTCATGGGTTATTTTGAGATTGTTGACATTGAGCACAACACAGCAATGCTAGGAAAAGCTTTAACAATAATATATCATGTTTTGGCCAGTATTGAAACTCTGGATTCTGGAAAACTGCAGAAAAACATGTTTCAACAATACAGTCATTGCAAAGCCTTCAGAAAACTGCTAATTTAAATAAGGATATTAATGCATTAGAATAGAGCATAAAGCTCCCCGAGGTTATATCTGAGGAAGGATTAAGTCCACTTAGTGTCCACTGTCTCCAGGCTCTTTACCTTTATATTGTATTCACCTCATATTTCACCATGCCATCTGAGGGAACACAGGATCAGAGGGCGAAGATAGATCATTACTCAACGTCAATGCAGATTTCTGCTTTATTATATCAATGACAAGCTAACATCACTTTCTATTCACAATATGCTTGAAGAATGGCCTTGTGAAAAAAGTTCTTAAATGGAGCAAAAGGGAACATTTGAAAGAAAAGCTATTTTCTTAGGAGTCTTGATTTGTCATACGCGTGAGTTCTTAAAGAGCGTGTTGACCTTATTCCACAATGCCTTTTGCTGAATAGATAAATAAGAAACATAAACTATGGCAACATGGGGCTGGAATGTGCTCAAACGGGGATCACTGGAGTCAGGTACAGTTGAAGAAGTGCTCTTGTGTGTGTGTGTGTGACAAAGCAAGAGACATCTGGATTTGAGACGCAGGTAGTATCATCATAATGGCACCAGGACTTACAACTCTCCTCTCTGTGGCTCTTCTGCAGCTGTTGATACTGGGGACACTCGCACAGGGAGGTGAGTTCCAATTATATTTATTGGGTGCTCTGACATATTACAGCTATAGTGCCACATTCACATCTATATATTGTGTTGCTGTAGGTCATGTCCTGCAAACAGTATCGCTCATGTCGGTTGATTGAATATGAAAGTAAATGTCAGCGTACACATTAAACTGTCACTAATACTACATAATGCTATTACATGTCTTTTAATTTACGGTTATCATGGTTTCATATTGAACACTAAAGAGTACATACCCACTTGAAGGGTCATAATAAGCCTTCATTATCTTGGGTTCTTGTTGCATCTTGTAGGTCCAGTGAGGGTGGCAGTGCCTATCAGGCTGTCTGTGTGAGAGTGAGCTTGTCCAATGGAGAATTGGTTGGTCAGGTCTACTCCAGCTCGGTGGTGGAAGGGGGAGTACTATTGGGGCCCATGAGGAGACTGGAGGACCCAGACCATGACTTTAAGTAAGGAACATTGGTCAGTATTAGCATCATTATTAACACTAAACACATTTAAATACATTTTATTTGACAGAGAAGTCTATGTAATCTCTTGTATCTTGTACATTTTCAGGCTTAATTCGTATACATTTTACAATGACATACTTCCAGAAATCAAAGTAAATTTCTCTTATCAAAATGTTGTACGGTATGGTCAGTCATCATAGCCTATCCTGCCTTGTTGTGCATGATGAACTTACACTTGTTGCTCTCCATTTAATAGGTTCACAGAGAAAGAGTTACCCAGACTTTGGGCTGCCCCTGGAAGCGTGTGAATTGAGTGGCTGGAAATGAGGCCAATCAGACCTCCTGGGAGCTAGTGTCAGAGTGGATGCAGGTTCTTGCGGGTCTAAAACAGTGCTTATGAATCATCTCTTATTCTTCTGTTCTCCCAGTATGTACAACACTATTCCATTCTGTGTGTAATAAGCAGTTGTTAGCATAGCATTACTCAGACAAAATAATGTTTGACTTGGTCATGTTCATTTCATTGCAGGAGTTGGCTGCTACAAACGCAAAGAAAACAAACATATCCTGAGGCTCAGCTCTTGATCTAAACAAACATAATTAAATAGAATGGATTCAAAATAGAATGAATCTAGATCCATGGTCTAAACACAGAGTTGGATTTATAAGACAATGACAAATCATCAACAACTAACATTGTTAGTGAGGAAGCACCTTTGACTTTGGACAACCATCTACGTCTGGGTAAGTCTTAAGCAATACAGACAGTCCAACCAATGGCTGTAACACAAGGACAAATGAAGACACACTTTGTTAATATTGTATATCCCCATCCATTTGAGTTTGAGTTTATTTTTATTTTTACAGGGACAGTGCACATTAATCAACGTTTCAGTAAAAGTGCCGGTTTTAGCCAGCCGGCTAATTTTCAACCGCAGTCCCTGGGCAGGTTATTAAAAACAATTACAATATAGACAATAGCAACATAGAACAAGCAAGACATAGCAACATAGGACAAGCAAGACATGGCATACAGACAGAGCAACATAGGACAAGCAAGACGTAGCATACAGACAGAGCAACATAGAACAAAAAGCAGCAAGACAAAATTCATAAAAGCAACAAAGTGTTTCCACACCTCACAAGCTACAGACAACAGACAACATGGAAAGCGGCAACACACAGCTAGGGACCATGTTCACAAATCTGATTGACCTTTAGCCATGTCTTCAAGCATTTTGTGAAAGTGTGATATGTGGTGCAGTTATGTGTGTCTGATGGCAGTGTATTCCAGACATGGGAAGCTCTCACAGAGAATGCAGATTTACTAAAGGTGCTTTTCCTTAGGGGAACTATACAGTCACCTCTCATGGCAGACCTTGTGGATCTGCTGCCATATGTCTGGGTTTTCTGTTTAACAAAAATATTGAGTGGAGGGGGAGCCAGGCCATTAAGGATCTTGAATACAAGACATGTGTCGGTGTATTGCACAAGATTTTCCCAACTCAAGAGCTCATGCTTTCTAAGGATGTGACAATGATGATGGCTATTGGGCTTCCTATCAAGCACTTTGAGAGCCTGTTTGTAGACAGACTGAATAGGTTTTAATGTTGTACAGCAAGCTTGGGCCCAACTAGTCAAGCAGTATGTTAAGTGGGGGAGTATCATAGATTTGAAGTACAGTTTTGCTACCTCTGTAGTCAAACAATTTCGTATAAATCGGAAATTAGCTAGGTTGAATTTGGTTATTTGAATTACCTTTTTCACATGCTTTTTAAAAGAGAGGTTGGAATCAAGTATGATGCCAGGGTACTTAAAATCGGATACCACCTGGAGCTTCTCCCCTGACACATAGACATCTGGCTCAGTAGCATCTGTTGCCCTCTTTGTGAAGAACATGCAAACAGTTTTTTCACATTGAGATGCAGACACGAGTCACTGAGCCACTTTGTAACCTGGACCATTACAGTAGTGAGTTCTTGTGCAGCTTGTTGTTTGCTCTTTGCATGCACATATATCACTGTATCATCTGCATACATTTGAACTTCAGACCCAGTACAGACAGAAGGCAGATCATTAATGTACAGGCTGAACAGGAGGGGCCCCAGTATTGACCCTTGGGGCACGCCCACATCATAGCTACGAGTGGGCGACAGCTCATTGCTCACTCTGACACACTGAGTTCTGCCTTCAAGGTATGATTTCATCCATCTCAAGGCATCAGGGGAAAAGTTGAACTTGGACAATTTTGTGATGAGAATCTCATGGTTAACAGTATCAAAAGCCTTCCTTAGGTCCAGAAACACAGCCCCAACAGCACCCCCTTTGTCCATCTTGGACTTCACATTTTCCAGAAGAAAGCAGTTGGCCGTTTCTGTGGAGTGTTTCGCTCTGAAGCCAAACTGCATGGAGTGTAATGTGAAGGGGCTGTTGTTGAGGTGGGCAATCCGTTGTTCTGCTACACACTTTTCAACAACCTTTGACACCACAGGTAGTATACTAATGGGCCTGTAGTTACTCACGTCGGCAGGGTCGCCTGATTTAAAGATGGCCGTTATTATGGCCAACTTCCATACCCTTATCCCATATCCAACACCCCGAGACCAATAGATGTGTTGGTGACCTTAGTAATGGGGCCAATGAGTGACTCTTTGTAGTTAAGAAAGTCCAGCCCAAACACATCTTTGGCTTTAGAGTTCTTTAGTGAGCTAATCACCTTGTTCACCTTTGACTCAGAAACCTTCCTTATGATGAAGACCGGTTGAGTGTCATTCACTAGCACTGAGCCCAAGAAACCAGTGGAGGGGTTCTGTGTCAGTACCCTGACAGAGTCAATAAAGTAGGAATTGAAGGCTATTGCTATTTTGACTGCATCCTGTGTTAGATTGTTATTCACCATGATTTCTAGTCTTTTTGCAGTGTTACTATGGTCTTTCCCTGTTAACTTTTTTAGATTCTCCCATATCAATTTAGAATTTCCCTTTGCTTCACCAATTATGTTAATAAAAAAGTTTGCCTTGGCCTGTCTTGATTTCTTTCATCACCTTATTTCTCAACATGGTAAACCTACGTCTGTCATGCTCTAATTTAGATTTTAAGGCTATTTTTAGAGCATAATCTCGTAATTAAGAATTAATAATTTAGAAATACACATTGCATATTATGTATTCCAAGCTATCCCCACATGCAGTACAGTAAACATGCTGTTAGATAGTTAACCTGGTCCTCCTCTCTGACTTCCACCGAAACCTCTACTCTCCTTTGGGCTGCGGTGGGTAACAAGATTAAGGTCTCAGCTCAACAACTAGCTCATTCTAGGTTCCAGGACAGATTGAATGAGCAGGTTGAGCTAAAGGACAACTCGTTAATCCCAACAGAACCTCTACACTAGGAGAGGCCTCCCCCTCTATCGTCAAAACGGTTAATATACGCTGCATGATGAGTCCTTTATGTAGTCAGGGAGTTTGTTTAGGAAACTGAGGAAAAGTAGTGTCTTTACCTCCACTGTGTTCTATACGTTAACCCTATGAGGTTGTTGAGGTTAGGACCGCAGTCTCTCACAACAGACTGTTAGTTCCACAGAGATGTCTCGCTAGGTTTCCCTTTGATCCTCCTTTTGACAGCAGATGAAGCAGCAATAGTCCGACGAGGATTCGAGCATTCCGATTGAGATTCCAATGAGGATCTGTGATGTTAGGCTGTTCACCGATATCCTTGTGATGGTTTTGGAATACATATTCTAGTCACTCAATAGTGGAATTTGTCCGTCTTTTAACCTAAAGATACTTAAAGATAAAATACATTGTGGGGAAGTGTTTGTTGTGTGGGCCAAAGATTTTAGAACTTGTGAAATATGAATGGGTTAACTTAAGTTGGATATCAAATTTAATAAACATGTTGTGAACAAATTATTAACCACACTCTAGAGTACACATTTTTCAAGAACTCAACAAACTCACACCCATTCCACCCATTCATTGAAACGAGCTAATCTTCATTGCCTGCTAGTTGACATGCCCAGTTATTTAGCTATCATCAGTCAATGGACTGTACCACTCAAGGGCGTAAAAGTTTACTACTTACCACAGGCGATGTGGCAATCACACAGGCACGTGTCACAGCGGGTGAACCAGCGCTTCCAGTCAGGATTCATCTTCCTGCAGTTGTCGATGCCGTAGCAGCCCTGCTTAAGAGGCCCCATGTAGGACTTAAGGGGACAGGTGGAGGAGCAGGTAGCTGTTTCTAGCTCCTTCTCAGTGATCTCCACGCGGCCCTGATGACACACCCCTGGCCCAGGGAGAGGGGGGGGACAGGGGTAGAGGGGATGGGGTGTGGAGGAGCAGAGACATGAGGTGTATGTGAGAGAAGGAAAGAAAGGTAAAGGACTTAATATAGTACGATAGTGAGTGTACTAAAAATGTGTTCCCTGAGGTGTTAAGGCAAAATTAATGGTGATCAATAAGCCTGTATGAACAAAAACAGGCTACTCACTGAGACTACTGTGAGCTGGCTACATTCACACAATGACATCGAATGCTACTTCTTCACACCTACAGGGAGTAGTGACCTGTAGTGGAGACAAATTAGTTGGGTCTTTGATCACTATTGAACAAAATGGGCAACTCACTGAGACAGGAGGGTTTGGGGGTCCAGCCTCCATTGGACTGGCAGGCTCGGGCAGGGTCCCCCACCAATAGGAAGCCAGAGCGACAGGCATACCGGACAACTGAGCCCACCCACCAGTCGTTCCCGTACACCATCCCGTTATAGTCCACATCAGGCCTCCCACAGTTCACTGAACCACACAGGACAGAACAAACACCATAGAACAAGAGCAAACAGGACAAACACCATAGAACAAGAGCAAACAGGACAAACACTATAGAACAAGAGCAAACAGGACAAACACTATAGAACAAGAGCAAACAGGACAAACACTATAGAACAAGAGCAAACAGGACAAACACTATAGAACAAGAGCAAACAGGACAAACACTATAGAAAAGCAAACAGGACAAACACCATAGAACAAGAGCAAACAGGACAAACACCATAGAACAAGAGCAAACAGGACAAACACCATAGAACAAGAGCAAACAGGACAAACACCATAGAACAAGAGCAAACAGGACAAACACCATAGAACAAGAGCAAACAGGACAAACACCAAGAGCAAACAGGACAAACACCAGAACAAGAGCAAACAGGACAAACACCATAGAACAAGAGCAAACAGGACAAACACCATAGAACAAACAGAGCAAACAGGACAAACACTATAGAACAAAGCAAACAGGACATAGAACAAGAGCAAACAGGACAAACACCATAGAACAAGAGCAAACAGGACAAACACTATAGAACAAGAGCAAACAGGACAAACACTATAGAACAAGAGCAAACAAACACTAGGAACAAAAACACAAACACTATAGAACATAGAACAAGAGCAAACAGGACAAACACCATAGAACAAGAGCAAACAGGACAAACACCATAGAACAAGAGCAAACAGGACAAACACCATAGAACAAGAGCAAACAGGACAAACACTATAGAACAAGAGCAAACAGGACAAACACTATAGAACAAGAGCAAACAGGACAAACACCATAGAACAAGAGCAAACAGGACAAACACTATAGAACAAGAGCAAACAGGACAAACACCATAGAACAAGAGCAAACAGGACAAACACCATAGAACAAGAGCAAACAGGACAAACACTATAGAACAAGAGCAAACAGGACAAACACCATAGAACAAGAGCAAACAGGACAAACACCATAGAACAAGAGCAAACAGGACAAACACCATAGAACAAGAGCAAACAGGACAAACACCATAGAACAAGAGCAAACAGGACAAACACCATAGAACAAGAGCAAACAGGACAAACACTATAGAACAAGAGCAAACAGGACAAACACTATAGAACAAGAGCAAACAGGACAAACACCATAGAACAAGAGCAAACAGGACAAACACCATAGAACAAGAGCAAACAGGACAAACACTATAGAACAAGAGCAAACAGGACAAACACCATAGAACAAGAGCAAACAGGACAAACACTATAGAACAAAACAGAGCAAAAACAGGACAAACACTATAGAACAAGAGCAAACAGGACAAACACTATAGAACAAGAGCAAACAGGACAAACACTATAGAACAAGAGCAAACAGGACAAACACTATAGAACAAGAGCAAACAGGACAAACAGAGCATGCGCAAAGTAGAGAATAATGACTAATATACTGTATGAGAAGATAAAGATAGTACAATGTATTTCCTATTTTAGTTTGATACATTTCAGTGTACTGACAAATTCATTCATTTCCTGTTGTTAAGGAAAATACAATTTGATAGAATTTTTATGTAATTATGATGAATGTGCTACACTACAGTGAGAGAGCACGGTACAGCAGATAAAGGTTACATGTGGGAGTGGTACCTCTGCAGAGGGATTTATAGCCAAACCAGCAGCAGTCAGAGTCCCCACAGCGATCCTTCTTCAGTTCCTGGTGTCTCCCCTTACAACCTCCCATACAGATGGGGGCTGTGCCTGACCAGTAGGTGTCATCCACAGGTTCTGGCTCTGGAGTCACCTCTGTCACACCTGAATCAATCATTTCAATTTCATCAGATTACATACATCCTGGAGCTGATTTAAGTCACTTTGGATAAGACAAACCGCTAAATGACTCAAATGTATGTACTGAACCAAGGGTAAACCTCACGAAAGTTATGCACTTTCATTCAATAACCATCACAAGTAATACTGTTCTAGTAAAATATCTTACCGCTACCTTCCTCCTCCATTAACTCAGGCAGCTGTGCGAATACCCCGTGTGAGGACCCCAGGAGCAGAAGCAGCAGTGAGTACAGTCTCATGGTTGCCTGTCTTCTGTCCCTCAGTAGCAGTCTCTACAAGCAGGAGAGGTAAACAACTCAGTTCTGAACCAAAGAAAAAGCATGCATGGATGTTAATGAGTTTCTCTTCAAACTTCCATTTAAATCTCCATAAAAAGGCACAGAAGCATGCCAAGTAGTCTTCAGGTGTTCTGCATGAACTCTATCTGCAGTAGGGTCCAGAGATAGCGACAGAGTAAGGAAGCAGAACACAGTGAGTGCTGCTAACACTAAGCTCCTAGGACTGGTTAATCTTTTAAACACAGCTAACAACAACCCATCCACTACTACCACAGATATAATACTATGTGCTGTGCTTACACAGAGCCATAGCATGGGTTGCAGATATATTCATGTACATTATACAGTTTTGTATGGATGTGCAATTGTAGTGTATAAGAAAAGGAGGCGAGAAATAACAAGATATTGTTATAAGAATGGCTTTCGAGTGCATTGCAATAGCTGCACGACTAGAGCAAAAAGTATTGATTCCATCTCTGCCGTTGAATAGTGTGGCAACAATCAAGAGCCTCAACATCCTATTTCAGTCCTGTACATAGCCTCTCTGTGTCTGCCAGTCTTGTCCATCATTGGAGGAAGTGTCTGACGGGCAACAAGCCGGATGCAAGAGCACCACTAAGTGGATTAGATTCTAGGCCAGAGAATGCTCTCTTTCACACCATGCACACACAGGCACGCACACGCAGTAAATCAATTTCTGTGGGATAATTAAGCGCAAAATATAGATAAGTATTATACACAACGTACTGCTTCACTTGATAGAGAATCATCAGTTCACATCTACATGCAATGTTCTGAAATGTGCATCAAACTAAATATACATGCTCTAAAAAGGTGAGTGACAGCAATGCAAAATACGATACAAGCCAATAAAAAGCACAATCTGTTTATTGCCCAGGACCAAAAAACAAATGTCAAATCAAACAGCTGAGACGTATAATAAAAAGCAGGGTCAATGAGTTAGCCAGCTAACTTAGATAAACAACCAGCAATAACTATTTATTTTCTGGTTATTTTATTTTAACTTGAATCAATTGTATTCAACACATTTTTGTTGTAGCCCTGGACAAGCACACCCGATTCAGCTAATCATCAAACCTTCAATGAGTTGAATTAGATGAAATTCTCCAGAGCAACAAAATTGTGCGTTGTTTGGGTGTATTCGAGGACTGGAGTTGGAAAACACTGAATTAAGGCGTCCTCATGCTTCCCAGCCAAAACAATTTGGAAGAGTTTATGCATATATTAAGATGACATTTTGTGACGTTTTAGAGGCAAGCCGAAGTTCGGAGCCGAAGTTCACACCCCTTTGTCTGTGACTGGTCAACAGTATAGATTCTTGAATAGTCTGTTGTCATTCAACGAGAGACGACTCATTTTCAAGCACATTTTTTCCTTTGAAAAATACTTCACCAAACATCTTAGATATAGAATTGCACGACTAAGATCTCTCCGTCAAAAACATCAAGATTAATTACAGATTTCTTGAGTCATCTTAGATTAATTCTGATTAGACAAACAGTACTATTGTCGCTTTTTTTCAAATTTTTCAAGCAAAGGTCATTTAAGGGTGTATGCGAGCACACTCATTCGGTTAGCCAAGTTTGGCTAGGTGCCAGCCGAACTGAAGCATGCTGACGCCTTTAGACCAACACATTTCAACCCCCCCCAAAAAAAAATATATAACAAGTTATATAAGACTACTTAGTCAGCTGGCTAACTCATTGAACCTGCTTTATAGTATAAACCTATGAAGTCCATTCAGCTCAGCTCAAAGTTGTTCATAATGCAAAACATAGCAACTGTCTTGGTCTCCAACAATGGCGGATCAGACGTTGGAAAACAACTCTTCAGTCCAAGAAATCACATCCACAATATCAACTCCATATCTTCTGACAGAGTGCTATGAGGAGTGTGGGCCCTGCAGTGAGGGCAGGTAAGGCCAGTCCCGCTGGTTAAATCCCAATATTTAGGAGCCACTGTTCACTTCAATCAATACTATGTGAATCCTTGAAGAGTTCCCCCTCCTCATACTCAGTAGACAGGTATGCTAAAAAAACGGTAAAGCTCTCCCGTCCTTCCCTTAGTCCTGGTGCCTCTGTGCTGTGTCACTGCTCACTATCTCAGAGGAACAAGCCATTAGATGAGCAGCATGTCTATGTGAGGGGTTGTAGTGGTTATACCACCTGCATGCCCAGCTGCTGAGCAGTGTCCTGTAGCTGCAGGATCACAGTGTCCTCCTCTGCCTGAGACGAGTCCCCCCCAGTCAAATCATAGAACACACCCTCCTCCTGCTCCCCCTCCAACAGCACCCCTCTCAGCTCCACCTGTACCTCCGTGGAGTGTGCTACTACCCTGGCATCCTCCCCAGGCCCCAGGATATCTGTCCGGGCTGCGTCCTCCCCCTCCCCCTCGTGGCCCTCCGGTCTCTCTCTCATCAGTTGCTCGGTCAGCTCCACACTCTCATAGCGGATCAGCTGCAGACGCATGAAGCCATCCTCATGCTCCCTATACCTGGGAGAGAGAAGGAAGACGGAGGTGTTAGCCACAAGACCAAAATCATGCCCGAACGATGCTCAAGACTTTCTCATTCACCTAGTAATGACTCTGGAGTCTAACTACTTGCATTGAATGAGGCCTTGTTAATACAAACCATCTCCACATAAACATGCTGTTAGATGCAATCTCAACCACATGCACTTTAGAATTGGTTGTCCTAGTATGCTGGCTATAAATGTTACGCTTGCTATGTTGGTACCTGAATCGGGGGTGTCCAGGGGGCCATTTGAACTGGTGCTTCTTGCGGAGGTGGGCAGTGAGGTTGTTTCCTCTAGTGAAGCACTGCTCACAGACATGACACTTGTAGCGAGCCACAAAATCTCCCTGAGTCGTCAACACAAAAAGCAAACATCTTAGAAAATAGGTCACGCATAGTTTTGGAATGGATCACAATTAATAGAGTTGTTTTTTCATGGCTGACACAAACCGTACCGGGCTGGCTTCATATAGTCCTTTTCAGCACATTTCCACCAACTGTGATGGACGCATGACCAGACCAGGCCAGCCCAGCACAGTGCAGCAGTATAAAAAGGATAAACATTTGTAAATATCCCTAACTCACCTCATGTACTTTCTTGTAGTGGTTCTTGATGGAGTGCAGTGAGCGTGTGGTGTAGTCACAGTTGGTGAAGTCACAGCGGTAGGCCGGCTCAGTGCTGTGGGTGTCCAGGTGTTTACGAAGGTCGATCAGGTTCTTACAGCTGAGGAGAGATACACACACACCACAGGAAAGACGGGTTAGGATGGGTTCTGCCCACACTATCGTTAACACTTGCACACACTAAACAGGTACTCCTTCAATATAATTCACTTTCATAATATTGATAGAGTATGGACATGATCTCTGTCAAAAATGGATGGTATTGGCTTATATTACTGACCGGGAGTCCTGGGCATTACCTAACTATTTGCCTAATTTATTAACCTACCTGTACTCGCAGTATTCACAGCTATAAGGCTTCTCGTTGCTATGGCGGAACTTTATGTGGTTCCGCAGTGATGAGGGGGATGGGCAGGTCATGTCACACAATGGACACTTGTAGTGATTTACTAACAGCAGAGAAGGAGAGAGAAGGAAAAAAAGATACAGATCAGAGCACAGTATTACTGGGCATCAAACGACAGCAACGTGTAATAGAAATACAAAGGGAGTTCAAGGGACTGACCATGATTCCTCATGTGGTCCCTCAGTAGTCTCTCTGTTGCAAAGCGTTTGGAGCAGTGGGAGCACTGGAACCTCTGACCTAGGAGACAAGGGACCACAGACACACAGTTATAGTCAGTCATTAAGTAAATGTGTTACTGTGTTATACTCCACAATGTTAGCAACGCCATTAATCCAATCCACCCCTGACCTTCCCCTCTCACCCTCGATGGTGGTCTGCCGTCTGATGTGGTCAAAGAACTTGGTGTTGTTGGCAAACATCCCTCCACAGATTGGGCAGGCCACCACCTTCTCCCCAGTGTGGCTCCGCAGGTGCTCCCGCAGCTTAAAACGCCCTTTAAACGTGGCCTCGCAGTCTGGAGAAAAGTCAGGGGAAAATAAGTACAGGTGATACTCTCAGTAGCAGTTACACTCTGGTTCCATGTCACATGACATCAGTAATAACCTGATTTTACCTATTTTATCCACCCTCAATTCCAAAATAATCACAAAAAACACATCCTTCAACTGAAACACACAAACACCTCTACTTCTCCATGAAAAGTTGTAAACTAGCCTGTGTTAATCACTGTTGACATTTGTACAGGGGTCAGTGGACTCACCCTTCCAGCCACAGCGCACCAAGAGCTCCTTATCAGCAGAGGGTACATCCATACACATACTGTGCATCTCCACATGGCGGTAGAACCACTCTGGGTTGGCAAGGGAGGGATGCTGCAAACGCACACACACAAAAACATGTTACTCTCATAGTAATGAACTTATTAAGACCAACAAATGTGTGAAAACTTCACCACTTAAACTGATATGCTTAAACCGGTCCACTTGAATAGATATGAGCCCATCTAAATGAAAGAGTTGTGTGTGTTTGACTGTTCACGTCCCTGGTCTATGCCCGGCTTAATGCCATGTCTGTCTGTCCACAAGCTTCACATCTAAGCTAGATATAACCCACACCAACAGTGTCTCACCTCACATTGCTCCCACTGGCAGATGAAGTTGTCTGTGATGTCAGGCACGATGTTGCGGTTGTGGAGGCCAATGGTGCAGGTGCCGATGCTGGGCTGGGCCTTGAGTACCCCCTGGCCCCACTGCTTCAGCTTGGTGTGGTAACAGTGGAAATAGACGTGGCGCTTAAACTCCTCGGCACTCTCCACAGAGCAGAACCCACAATCTTTCCATAAACAGCTGTGCTCCTCTAGTGACATAAAACGAACAAGATACATGCATATGGCATTGTACAACATGAGTGTCTTCCACAATAGCCTTTGATAGCTACTTTATCTCAAATAAAAAATAAGGTTAGACTTTTCCTCTCTTATGCATTGTATCTCTCACACAGAGCGTCACTCCACGTCGGAGGTACTGAGTGGCTGTGAAAAGAGAGTAATCCATGCTCCCCTTGCCCGCTCACCAAATGAGTAATTTCCCCCGTCCTCTATGTCCAGCGCCTTGAGGTGACCCTCCACATGCTCGCAGAACTCCTGCATCCGATCGAACGACTCTTGGCAGGACCCCCACTCACACGCCAACTCCAGCAGTGAGTCCTCTTTTCTCGCCCGTTTGCTTGCAGGAGGCATCGAATCTCACACTATACGTTCACATGAACGATCGTGTCTAACGCAAAAAGCTAACCTTCTATGAAAACGAAAATGTCCTTGCTAACAAATGGTAGCTAAGCTAGGAATTAGCAAATGAGCTAACTCACGGCAGTAGTATCCACGTGTGACAACAACGTTATGATGTCGTGTTGAAAAGTAATGTAGCTAGCAAGAAAATATTTTAATGAAAAATCGAAAACAGAATTGCTCAATTATTTAGACTAGAAAGAATAACCAAATATACAGTTGAACTACCCAACCTGGATGTTGTTGGACAAATGTTTCGCAATGAGTTACAGAGCTCCTATCAGAAATCTTCACCTTCTTCTTCGTTGGAATTGGGTTGGCAGGTCGCATTCTACATTCAAGGTGCATACATCGCCAGCTAATGTACTGGAGTGTAAGGCCAGTCAAGGCCTAACTGCATTAAATTCTCTTCATTAGTTCTGTTCCACTACACCCCTTCCGTCCCGTTTCCTCCCCCAACTCAGTGGCGACCCATCATTCAGGGCATGTGGGGTGTTTTGACGCCCACATTTTAATCAATAAAATATATTTTTGGGGCATTAATACATGTCACATATCAGTTTGGAAACCATGTAAAAAATAATATATTTCATTGAGTTAATAAAACCATTTTTGTTTTCTTGAGTAAGGCAGCTCCAAAATGCAGGTGTTTCAGCCAAGCTCTGTGATTTCTGTGGTGGTGGGGCAAGCCAGCAGAAAATACGGAGCGTTGCGCCATGATTGGCTCAGTGCTCAGTGTCATGGGGACACTACAGTCGTGGCCAAAAGTTTTGAGAATGACACAAATATGAATTTCCACAAAGTTCGCTGCTTCAGTATTTTTAGATATTTTGTCAGGTGTTACTATGGAATACTGAAGTATAATTACAAACATTTCATAAGTGTCACAGGCTTTTATTGACAATTACATGAAGTTGATGCAAAGAGTCAATAATTGCAGTGTTGACCCTTCTTTTTCAAGACCTCTGCAATCCACCCTGGCATGCTGTCAATTAACTTCTGGGACACATCCTGATGGCAGCCCATTCTTGCATAATCAATGCTTGGAGTGTGTCAGAATATGTGGGTTTTTGTTTGTCCACCTGCCTCTTGAGGATTGACCACAAGTTCTCAATGGGATTAAGGTCTGGGGAGTTTCTTGGCCATGGACCCAAAATATCAATGTTTTGTTCGCCGAGCTACTTAGTTATATCATTTTTGCCTTATGGCAAGGTGCTCCATCATGCTGGAAAAGGCATTGTTCATCTACAAACTGTTCCTGGATGGTTGGGTGAAGTTGCTCTCAGAGGATGTGTTGGTACCATTCTTTATTCATGGCTGTGTTCTTAGGCAAAATTGTGAGTGAGCCCACTCCCTTGGGTGAAAAGCAACCCCACACATGAATGGTCTCAGGATGCTTTACTGTTGGCATGACACAGGACTGATGGTAGCGCTCACCTTGTCTTCTCCGGACAAGCTTTTTTCTGGATGCCCCAAACAATTGGAAAGGGGATTCATCAGAGAAAATGACTTTACCCCAGTCCTCAGCAGTCCAATCCCTGTACCTTTTTCAGAATATCAGTCTGTCCCTGATGTTTTTCCTGGAGAGAAGTGGCTTCTTTGCAGCCCTTCTTGACACCAGGCCATCCTCCAAGTCTTCACCTCACTGTGCGTGCAGATGCACTCACACCTGCCTGCTGCCATTCCTGAGCAAGCTCTGTACTGGTGGCTCCCCGATCCCGCAGACGGTCCTGGCACTTGCTGGACTTTCTTGGGCACCCTGAAGCCTTCTTCATAACAATTGAACCACTCTCCTTGAAGTTCTTGATGATCCGATAAATGGTTGATTTAGGTGCAATCTTACTGGCAGCAATATCCTTGCCTGTGAAGCCCTTTTTGTGCAAAGCAATGATGACGGTACGTGTTTCCTTGCAGGTAACCATGATTGACAGAGGAATAACAATGATTCCAAGCACCACCCTCCTTTTTAAGCTTCCAGTCTGTTATTCGAACTCAATCAGCATGACAGAGTGATCTCCAGCCTTGTCCTCATCAACACTCACACCTGTATTAACGAGAGAATCCCTGACATGATGTCAGCTGGTCCTTTTGTGGCAGGGCTGAAATGCAGTGGAAATGTTTTTGGGGGATTGCGTGGCAAAAAGGGACTTTGCAAGTAATTGCAATTCATCTGATCACTCTTCATAACATTCTGGAGTATATGCAAATTGACATCATACAAACTGAGGCAGCAGACTTTGTGATAATTAATATTTGTGTCAGTCTCAAAACTTTTGGCCATGACTGTACGTCACCTCGAAGTTTAAGGGTAAACTATGGAAATTCTAGCCCTTTGGGTGCTGCCATAGAGTTACATTAGAAGTGCTCATCCAAGAAGGCTCACGGTCATTGATAAAGAAGGCTCACGGTCGTTATATGATAAAATTAAGTCAAATCACGTTATATGTACAGTAGCTTTGATTGGACTGCAGTCATTATCTTGAATTAAGTTGACAATCTACTGGCGAATCCTTTTCAGTCCTTGTCGTATGAATATAAATAATGAAGAGAAATTACAGATAAAATGTATTGGTGCTCATCGGCCTTTGGACATAAACATTACACAACAAGTTGAAAATGGCAAATTCAACAATGCGTGGTTTGGAAGGAAGTGAGCACAGCACAACAAGGTGAGTACAAAAATGTATTGCATGCTGCTGGATACATGATGTAATATGCCAGGGATGTATGTACAGTTGAAGTCTGAATTTTATATACACTTAGGTTGGAGACAGTAAAACTAGTTTTTCACCACAATTTATTGTTAACAAACTACAGTTTTGGCAAGTCGGTTAGGACATCTACTTTGTGCAGGACACAAGTAATTTTCCAACAATTGTTTACAGACAGATTATTTCACTGTATCACAATTCCAGTAGGTCAGAAGTTTACATACACTAAGTTGACTGTGCCTTTTAAAACAGATTGGAAAATTCCAGAAAATGATATCATGGCTTTATAAGTTTCTGACATCATTTGAGTCAATTGGAGGTGTACCTGTGGATGCATTTCAAGGCCTACCTTCAAACTCAGTTCCTCTTTGCTTGACATCATGCGGGAATCAAAAGAAATCAGCCAAGACAGAAAAAAATGGTAGACCTCCACAAGTCTGGTTCATCCTTGGGAGCAATTTCCAAACGCCTGAAGGTACCACGTTCATCTGTACAAACAATAGTACGCAAGTATAAACACTACGGGACCATGCAGCGGTCATACCGCTCAGGAAGGAGATGCGTTCTGTCTCCTAGAGATGAGTGAAAATCAATCCTAGAACAGCAAAAGACCTTGTGAAGATGCTGGAGGAAACAGGTACAAAATTATCTATATCCACAGTAAAACGAGTCCTATATCCACATAACCTGAAAGGCCGCTCAGCAAGGAAGAAGCCACTGCTTCAAAATCGCCATAGAAAAGCCAGACTACGGTTAGCAACTGCACATGGGGACAAAGATCGTCCTCTGGTCTGATGAAACAAAAATAGAACTGTTTGGCCATAATGATCATTGTTATGTTTGGAGGAAAAAGGGGGAGGCTTGCAAGCCGAAGAAGACCACCTTCAACTGTACGTAGCGTTAGAAATAAGGTTCATGAAATCATATATTTGCCATTTCTCAGACTCACTTTGATAATTCATTTGATAATACAGCAGTAGTAACACATTCCTGTCTCTTCTGTAGAAGAGACAGAAATGCTTATGGGGGAGGTGTTGCTGTATATATATTCAGAGCCATATCCCTGTCATGCTTAGAGAAGATCTTATGTCAAGTGTTATTGAAGTCTTGTGCTTTCAGGTTCACCTGGCACATCTAAAGCCTTTGCTTTTGGATGTTGCTATAGGACACCATGTGCTCACAGTCAGCATCTAAATAATATGTGTGAAATGTTTGATAGTGAATGTGATGCAAACAGGGAGGTCTACTTTCTTGGGAACCTGAATATTGACTGATTTTCATCAAGCTGTCCATTCAAGAGGAAGCTTCTCACTGTAACCAGTGCCTCTAATCTGGTTCAGGTTATTAATCAACCTAACCAGGATGTTTACAACACTACAGGAACAAGATCATCCACATGTACTGTAGAACTTTATTCTGAAGCTGTATCCATACAAATTGAATGTAGTGATCACAATATAGTGGCTATATCCAGGCAGGTAATTTGGCTACCCAACACAAGTGTTAAAGCAGCCCTTTACTGGTTCTAACAGTAGACATATCAGCTTGATGCCAGCGCTTAGCAAAATGTTTGAAAAAATTGTGTTTGACCAAATACAATGCTATTTCTCTGTAAACAAATTAACAACAGAGTCAGCATGCTTATAGAGAAGGGCACTCAACATGTACTGCAATGACACAAATGACTGATGATTGGTTGAACATTTTGATAATAAGAAGATTGTGGGAGCTGTACTGTTAGATTGTGGATTCAGAGCTATCTATCTAATAGAACTAAGTTTTCATTAATGGAAGCTTCTCTAATGTCAAACATGTAAAGAGTGATGTACCGCATGGCAGCTCTCTCGTCCATCTAATCTTTTCTAAAAAAAATTAACCAATGACCTGCCACTGGCATTAAACATAGCATGTGTGTTCATGTATGCCGATGACTCAACCGTATACACATCAGCAACCACAGCTAATGAAGTCATTTAAACCCTTATCAAAGAGTTGCAAGCTGTTTTGGAATGGGTGGCCAGTAATAAACTGGTCCTGAACATCTCTAAAACTAAGAGAAAATCATTCCCTAAGTTCTAGACTTCAGCTGAATCTGGTAATGAATGGTGTGGCTGTTGAACAAGTTGAGGAGACTCAATTACTTGGTTTTACCTTAGATTGTAAACTGTCATGGTCAAAACATATACTGTCGATTCAATGATTGTAAAGATGGGGAGAGGTCTGTCGGTAATAAAGAGAGGCTCTGTTTTTTTGACTCCACACACTCCACAATGCAAGTCCTGCAGACTCTAGTTTTATATTTTATCAGACAGGCCACCAGGGGTCTTTTTACAGTCCTCAGGTTCAGAACAAATTCAAGGAAATGTACAGTATTATAAAGAGTCATGAGTGCATGGAACTCTTCTCCATCTTATGTAGTGCAAGTGAACAGCAAACCTGGTTTCAAAAAACAAATAAAGCAACACCTCACGGCAGAACTCCTCTCCCCCATGTGACCTACTTGTTGTTTGTATGTACTGACATGTATGTGTAACTGATAGATGCACACACTCTACATTTTAACATTCTCAAATATGTCAATTGTAAAGTATTTTGTCTGTCATGTCTTTTTCGTTATGTGTCGGACCCCAGTAAGACTAGCTGTCGCTAATGGGGATTCTAATACATCAAATCAAAATCACTTAGACTCTAATTCTAAATGTAATTTCACCAACCATGCTGTTGGTGGCGGTGACGCGCCATCCTCTCTGGCACAATTCGACCTGTCTGAGCTCATGTCTCACAGTGTCTGTGGCATGAGACGGTATCTGCTGGAGACAGACCCTATCGGGACCGCCTGCCTGTCTACCTTTCGGACAATGACTCCCAATGTCCCAAAGCCCAAGCTATGTTAGGGCAGAGTCAAAACCATCTCGTCATTATATACAGTATTTCCAAAGACAGTACCAAATATTTTTATAACTAACCCAAGATGGGCCACAGCCTGTCGTTTCAAATGGGAACAAATTATTCATATTGGGCAGAACAAGCAAGGAGGGGGGCAGAGCCAAGCACGAGCTAGCGAGATCCTATTGGCGGTTCTAGCACGTATTTGCTTATTGTCGTTAGGGAACGCCTACTCTGTGAAGTGAGCATGTGCAATAACTAAATTCGCCCTTGCATTCCTAAACAACGTAGTTTTTTACAACTTTGGAAAAAGGTCAAATCTACGAACTGTCCACTCTGTTCGTAACCGATTTGAGTTTTGGGAACAGAAAACTGTGTTGAGATAAAATGTTTCATTGATGAAAATATTTGCATAATGTTGACCAAAATCAATCTCCATCTTCTCCCACTGCCGGCCACTGGGCTTCCTCTCTCATCACCATATTTGGTAGTTAGTGGAAACAACAACTGGATGCTTCACACTATACATCCGGTGAAATATCTGGCTCATTGTTCTGTGACAGTACTGTTCATAGTCAGTAACCTAACATAGCAGGCATAGAAAGACGTCTCAGCAGAGTTCCCAAACGGAAGTTAGGTTGAAAATACTATTTCCCTGAAAACCCGGCAACATCACTTTCTGCCAGTGCGCTTTCTGTCCAATTGACCTAACGTAGCACGTCTTTCTTTCTGATCCTGACTAGAGAAAAATAACTGTCAGGGGAGATTCTCTTCTGCACTGTTCAACCAATTCAGTAAATGTAGAGGATGAGTTAAGCTGGAGTGTCATCAAAGATGATTTGAACATTTGAACATCTTGGCCATGTTCTGTTATAATCTCCACCCGGCACAGCCAGAAGAGGACTGGCCACCCCACATATGCTCTCTCTAATTCTCTCTTTCTTTCTCTCTCTCGGAGGACCTGAGCCCTAGGACCATGCCCCAGGACTACCTGACATGATGACTCCTTGCTGTCCCCAGTCCACCTGACCGTGCTGCTGCTCCAGTTTCAACTGTTCTGCCTTATTATTATACGAGCATGCTGGTCATTTATGAACATTTGAACATCTTGGCCATGTTCTGTTATAATCTCCACCCGGCACAGCCAGAAGAGGACTGGCCACCCCACATAGCCTGGTTCCTCTCTAGGTTTCTTCCTAGGTTTTGGCCTTTCTAGGGAGTTTTTCCTAGCCACCGTGCTTCTACACCTGCATTGCTTGCTGTTTGGGGTTTTAGGCTGGGTTTCTGTACAGCACTTTGAGATATCAGCTGATGTCTGAAGGGCTATATAAATAAATTTGATTTGATTTTGATCTATTACATTGACAAGATAGTCAAGTGACCGCTCTTACAATGGAAATAAATGTCCTCAAATATGGAAGGCAGGCGGGAAGGAGGATAGAGACGAGATCAGATTGGACCATTCTAGCCAATGAGTGGGCAGATATGTGTAACGATGTGCGCTGAGAGTCGGGAGTGAGTGTTTTAATAAATAAACGCAACATAATACAAAACAAGGAACACTAACAGCGCACAGACAAGAAACACAAACAATAATGCCTGGGAAAGGAACCAAAGGGAGTGACATACAGTATATAGGGAAGGTAATCAGGGAGGTGATGGAGTCCAGGTGAGTCTAACGATGGTGACAGGTGTGCGCCATAACGAGCAGCCTGGTGACCTAGGCCCGACACCGACCAAAATGACAATCCCAGGGATCAGGAGCGGACCGGTCACCTTTGCTGAGGCGCAGAAAACTTAGCAATCCGGCTGAGATGCGGGACCATGGCGACCTAGAGCGCCGGAGAGAGAGCATACGTGACGATACCCCTCCCTGGCGCGTTTGGCTCCAGCCGCAGGACGCCAACCAAAGGGACGATCCCGGGGATCAGGAGCGGATCGGTCACTCCTGCTAATGCGCGGGAACCTGTCGCCGGCTGGGGGGCAGGAACCTGACAGACCGGCTGAGGCGAGGGAGCCTGGCGATCCGGCTGAGGCATATGAGAGCCTTACGAGCTGGCGGACAGTGGTTCCATATGATTTTCTACAGTGGCAGCTTTACATGGAATGCAGTGTGTAATTGCTTTTTCCAACATGTCATCTATGACTGGAAACCAAACCTTCTCTCTCAGTAGCTGTTTTGTTTTGACAATGCCTAGATGTCCTGTGTGAGCTTGGTTGATTGTTTTTTTCTTGGAGAGAGATTGGAAGAACGAGCAGTGTTCCTCTCAGGATGACGTTTGCTTGTGTATTGATTGTTAGTTCATGTTTCATGCGAAAGAGTGCTTTTAATGTTTGGAAATCAGCATCTTGTGTGTCATGTGGTGAGCTGAGCCTTTTCTTTGTTTCTTCTTGCACCTTTTCTAAAGTCATAACTTTGGGAACTGTGTTGTCAATGATAACGTTCACATATTCCTGCCATGTGAGATGTTCTTTGTGGGGTTACCTTTGCGATGGGATGTCTTGACATGTAGTCGACGGGGTTGTCTTTACCGGCTTTGTACTTCACAGTGTAGCTGTAGAGTTGTATTCTCAGTCTTCATCGCTCAAGTCGTGCTGGGGGTGTGGCTTTTGGGTTGTTGAAGATAAGCTCTAGTGGTTTATGGTCTGTGATGACCGTGAAGTGAGATCCATAGAGAAACAAGTGGAAGTTTTCGCATTAACAGATGATCGCCAAAGCTTCTCTTTCGGTTTGTGAGTAGCACTGTTCAACTTCTGAGAGCGCTCGGCTGGCATATGCAATGATATGGGCGTCTTTGTCACTTGTAGGGTTGTGCTGACTTAGTATGGCACCTAAACCAATTGGGCTGTCGTCAACTAACAGTGTCGACCTCTTGGCTGGGTCAAAGTAGGCTTTTCTTGTGAGCTTGCAAAGAGGCTGTGCGGTTGTTCCAAAGTCTGGTATGAACCGTGAGCAGTATTGTGTCATGCCCAGGAGATTGCGAACTTCCGAGGCGCTGGCAGATTCTGTATGGCTTTGATTTTCTTTGGATCCGCCAAAATGCCTTGCTCTGAGAAAACATAGCCATAAAACTCAAGTGTTGTGTTTTGCTCTATTTACATTTTCCTTTGTTCAGCGTGAGATTTTTCTCTCTCAATCTCTGAAACACAGCTTTAAGACTTTGCGTTGTGTTCATCTTGAGATCTAGGATGTCATCACTCATGTTTCTCACGTTGGGAATGCCTTGTAGCACTTGCTGTATTGCATTTTGAAACACCTTGGCAGCTGAATTTATGCCAAAGTTCAGTCTGGTGTATCTCTAGAGGCCAGTATGTGTAGTGAAGGTTGATGTACCTTGAGTCTGGATGTAACTTGGCATTTTAGTGTGTCAAGCTGCTGTTTAACCTTTTCTCTCACGTGAAAATGAATCCTCCTGTGTGGTTGCACAATGTGCAGCTTCACTTGAAAGTCTGAGTTTTCCTATACCTTGGAAGAGGTCCTGGTATTCATTGGTAAACTGGCTTATGAATGAACCATCAGCTGGTTCACTTGGAGTGCTGTCGTGGAAATTTCCTGTATTACCAAACCATGAGAGAGCAAACCACACACAAGTCAGAGTTATCATAAAGTCCATCTTTAATTATATGAGCTTCACCATAGCCCTGTGACTCTCAGATCAATTCAGTGTCCATAAATTAATTATATGAGAGTGCTTACAAAACAGTTCTTAGTATCATTTATAACCAAGACACATCTAGCCAGACAGCATTGGCTATAAATTATCCTTCAGTTTGGTCTCCTAAACTGAAGTTCCTATCTTGACCTTGGTACCACTTAGAACCAAAACATTACCTCATCCAATGGCATATATCAATTGTCAATTCTAGACACTCCCATCAACAATACAACCCCTCCTGGACAAGCTCACGGAGAGAAGAGTGAGTCTCTAGGTCAAGATAAGGGCAACCTCATAGGGAACATACAATGGTACCAGACACTGCCATCCTCCTCTCCCCAATGGGAAAAGTAGGGAATCACTGGCACGAAGACATTGTGGAGCCAAGAGATAATTGGTTCCCCCTCAATCATCCCTTCACATGGTTTAAAAGATACGTTTACATATGAAGACAAGCCTGACCTCTCCCCTCTCTGGGGCCCAAGTAACTTTCCCACATAAGCATACTTATGAAAATTGATAAAACATCTTATTTATCAATGTTACTTAAAGGATTCTGATTCTGCTACCACAGTGGATAGGAAGTTGATTATTTTTTAGAAGTCCAAGGTCTGTAGTAGTGAGCCAGAGTCACCTTTGATTACATAGAAAGTGGTATCTACCGTCTTAGTCTTGGTGCGGACTGGTGCTGTGAATTGTCCTCTCAGTGGAAGTGGTTTGGATGGGCCATAAAAGCAAAGATGTTTGCATTGGCCTGTTTTAATTCACAGCTGGGCATTAACTTGTCATATGTGACATCATCAACAATGTTAACACTTGCTCCCGAATCAATAATAACATCCACAGTTGTATTCATAATGGTAACTTGGATGTGTGGTTGCAATAGTTTCTGTAGTGTACACACAACATACACATAAGCATCATCATGAGCTTGGTGAGGTGTCTTGTGTTTGTGTCTTATTGTCATCATGTGACTGCACTTTATGCACTTGTGTTTCGGACACCATTGAGTTAGTTTTTCAGCAACTGAAGAAGTGGACTCTGTGGTTTGTGACCTACAGCATTTTAGAAAGTGATTCAACTTCCACATCCTTTACATATTTTTTTCACCTTGCAGGGCAGTTTGTTTGTCCTCTGTCGTGTGGGAATTTTCCTCTGAGGTTATTGCATGTTCTGTTTTTGACGTTTGTCACTTTCATTTATGTAGCCCTGGCTTTTGCTATATTTTTTATTTTGTACAGCGCACACTGAAAGTTATTTTTGTGATTTTGATTGAACATTCTCCATGCTTGCAGCTTGTTTATCTGACATTTCTTGTGCACTGCCTGTTTCAAGTAGTTGTTGGAGAGCCATTGAATCACCCTTTAGCGTGGAACTGCAGCTTATTATTATCTGTGGCTTTATTTCTTTACCGTTTGCAAACTCGCATGTGGATGCTAGTTATCGCAATCTTGTGTGGTAAGCGTCCAAGGTTTCATTTTAATTTAGTCTTGCATGTCTTAAAACATAGGTTTCATATTCTGTGTTGACTTTTGGACATAAATATGCATTGAGCTGTATCATAGTCAATAGCTGCTCTGGTATCTTGCAGTGTGTCAAATATATCGTACACATCCGACCCTGCATAGTGTAACAGTAATGTCCTTTTCCTTTGTGTTATCTGCGATGTCTAATTCCACTAGAACATTGTTGAATATTGTTCTGATTGGTGTTTATATATTGGAGAGTTGAGACCAAATCACGGACGCTGGACAGAGTGGATTTCAGTTGTAACAAAAGACAGTTTTAATGAGTCAAAGATATCTTGTCCCGCAGTTTTACGTGCACGGATCTAGTTCATATAACTCGGCAAGGAGTCAGGTGAAAAAGAGGCCTTATACAAAGGTTACATTCATTTTTATACATAGAATAAAGTAGGTGGAGTCTTGTCGTTTTGGTCTTCTGACTGGTCACCAAGGGTTGGAGGCGGGCCTTGCTCTAGCCAGAGCGGGCCCCATTGGTGCATAGCAGAGTCTTGTTCTCTGAGCTCCCTGACCAGTAGAGGGGGTCAGTTTTATGGCTGGGTGTATGTGTTCTTGCGATGGAATGTCTTTGTTTCCTGGGGTCGGGAGACAACAAAGCTGAGGGATAGTGTTAGGGGGGTAGTTTTATTGCTGGCTGTGTGAGCTAGTTCCTGTTTTAACAGGGGTAGGTAAGATGACTTGAGTCAGGCGGTTTGGCTTGGCGCTGTATAATATATGAGCTATGTGTATGAATGTTTACATATATATATATATATATATATGACAATATGTTCATCCATTTTTTTTCACCTCGAGCCGATTGAGCTGGATTCTGTGTGCACATCAAACATCTGAATGTTCGGTAAATTAGCCATTCTGGTATTGTACAGTAATGTACAATGTTAGCTAGCTAATTCCGACGTTAGCTAGGCTCAGTTGCTGTCCGCGTTTACTCACATAGGCACGTAGTTCGTCTTGTAAATTGCATTCTTCTCTTGTGCGTTTCACTAGTCGCCAATTGTAACATGCACAGTTGTTAATTTTGCTTATGTTTATAAGAACTGAGGTCGGGGGCATTCGTATACTTTAGTTTAACTTTACTCATTAGTATGCTGTCATTACATTGTTCACATGGCATATAACTCTCATTGTCTGGCTATTGTAAAACATGGAAATGGAATCCCACAGTACCAATACACGGACTGGATTATCGCATAATGTTCACTACATTACACCTGTTACTTTTTTTGGCACCTAGGCAGTTACTATAGTCATTGATTTATTTAACTTAACATAGCCTTCCAGTCCACCTTGTTGGTATTTTGTACCAATTTTCATCTCTGTACAAAGGCATGGTCTTCAAGCAATGGAAGATGGTAAAGCATTTAATAATTGGACTTACATGGCTCTTTTCTAGACACCCAAAGCTCATTACAGTGTAAGGGGAAGCTCACCAACCTAACTCTACTTACACACTCTTTATTTTTTGTATTTTATTGGCCCATCCACCCCCCTCTTCAGAGGACAAAAGTAACTTTTCTACATTTAGTTTTTTACATATATTTTAATGACGAAGCAAAAACATATATATATATTTTTAATGTTTGCAAATTTAGTCCAAATAAAAAACAGAAATACCTTAATTACAAAAGCATCCAGACCCTTTGCTATGAGACTTGAAATTGAGCTCTGGTGCATCCTGTTTCAATTGATCATCCTTGAGATATTTCTACAACTTGATTGGAGTCCACCTGTGGTAAATTCAAGTAATTGGATATGATTTGGTTGGGCAGCAGGTAGCCTAGTGGTTAGAGTGTTGGGCCAGTAACTGAAAGGTTGCTGGATCGAATCCCCAAGCTGACAAGGTGCACTGTCGTTCTGACACCTAAACAAGACAGTTAACTGTTCCCCGGGAGGCCTTCATTGTAAATAAGAATGTGTTCTTAACTGACTTGCCTAGTTAAATAACGTTTTTGGGGAAAGGCACACACCTGTCTATATAAGGTCCAACAGTTGACAGAACATGTCAGTGCAAAAATCAAGCCATCTCTCAGGACATGCTGCCGGGGTCGGTAAAGCCACCATGATTCTCGGTGTGCCGCGCTGACAGGAATAAACATCCCTCCGGGAAGAAGAAGGGCGGTGGTGTATGTTTCATGATTAACGACTCATGGTGTAATTTTAACAACATACAGGAACTCAAGTCCTTTTGTTCACCTGACCTATAATTCCTCACAATCAAATGCCCACCATATTATCTCCCAAGAGAATTCTCTTTTGTTATTTGCACAGCCGTGTATATCCCCTCTCAAGCCGATACCACGATGGCCCTCAAGGAACTTTACTGGATTTTATGCAAACTGGAAATCATATATCCTGAGGCTGCATTTATTGTAGCTGGGGACTTTAACAAAGCTAAGTTGAGATCAAGGCTACCTAAATTCTATCAGTATATCGTCTGTAGCACTCGTGCTGGAAAAATACTGGACCACTGTTACTCTAACTTGCGTGACGCATACAAGGCCACTATGGCAAATCTGACCACGACTCCATTTTGCTCCTCCCTTCCTATAGGCAGAAACTCAAACAAGGAAGCATCTGTGCTAAGGACTATTCAACACTGGTCTGACCAATCGGAATCCACGCGGATTGGGATATGTTCCGGGTAGCCTCAGAGAATAATATTGACTTATACGCTGATTCGGTGAATGGGTTTATAAGGAAGTGTATAGGAGATGTTGTACCCACTGTGACTCTTAAAACCTACCCTAACCAGAAACCGTGGATAGATGGCGGCATTCACGCAAAACTGAAAGCGCGAACCACTACATTTAACCATGGAAAGGCAACTGGGAATATGGCAGAATACAAACATTGTTGTTATTCCCTCCGCATGGCAATCAAACAAGCAAAATGTGAGAATAGACACAAAGTGGAGTCGCAATTGGCTCAGACACGAGACACATGTGGTCTCCAGGCAATCACAGACTACAAATGGATAACCAGCCACGTCACGGACACTGACGTCTTGCTTCCAGACAAACTACACACCTTATTTGCCCTGCTTTGAGAATAATACAGTGCCACCGACGCGGCCCGCTACCAAGGACTGTGGGCTCTTCTTCTCCGTGGCCGACATGAGTAAGACATTTAAACGTGTTAACCCTCGCAAAGCTGCTAGCCCAGATGGCATCCCTAGCCGCATCCTCAGAGCATTCACAGACCAGCTGGCTGGTGGGTTTATGGACATATTCAATCTCTCCCTATCCCAGTTTGTTGTCCCCACATGCTTCAAGATGGCCATCATTGTTCCTGTACCCAAGAATGCAAAGGTAACTGAACTGAATTACTATCGCCCGGGAGCACTCACTTCTGTCATCATGTGCTTTGAGAGTGTGCTTTGAGAGACTAGTCAAGGATTATATCACCTCTACCTTACCTGTCACCCTAGACCCACTTCAATTTGCATACCATCCCAATAGGTCCACAGACAATGCAATCACTATCACACTGCACACTGCACACTGCCCTATCCCATCTGGACAAAATGAATACCTATGTAAGAATGCTGTTCATTGACTACAGCTCAGCATTCAACACCATAGTACCCTCCAAGCTCATCATTAAGCTTGAGGCCCTGGGTCTCAACCCCGCCCTGTGCAATTGGGTCCTGGACTTCCTGAAACAACATCCCCACTTCGCTGATCCTCAACACTGAGGCCCCACAAGAGTGCGTGCTCAGCCCCCTCCTATACTCCCTGTTCAACCATGACTGCATGGCCATGCACGCCTCCAACTCAATCATCAAGTTTGCAGACGACACAACAGTAGTAGGCTTGATTACAAACAATGACAAGACAGCCTACAGGGAGGAGGTGAGTGCTCTCGGAGTATGGTGTCAGAAAAATAACCTCTCACTCAACGTCAACAAAACAAAGGAGATGATCATGGAAACAGGAGAGGGACCACCCCCCTATCCACATCGACGGGACAGCAGTGGAGAAGGTGGAAAGTGTTAAGTTCCTCTGTGTACACATCACGGACAAATCGAAATGGTCCACCCACACAGACAGTGTGGTGAAGAAGGCGCAACAGCGCCTCTTCAACCTCAGGAGACTGAAGAAATTTGGCTTGTCACCTAAAACCCTCACAAACTTTTACAAATGCACAATTAAGAGCATCCTGTCGGGCTGTATCACTGCCTGGTACAGCAACTGCACCGCCCACAACCGCAGGGCTCTCCAGAGGGTGGTGCGGTCTGCACGACACATCACCAGGGGCAAACTACCTGCCCTCCAGGACACCTACAGCACCCGATGTCACAGGAAGGCCAAAAAGATCATCAAGGACAATGACCGACTGTTCACCCCTCTTACCATCCAGAAGGCGGGGTCAAGTACAGCTGCATCAAAGCTGGGACAGAGCGACTGAAAAACAGCTTCTATCTCAAGGCCATCAGACTGTTAAACAGCCATCACTAGCACAGAGAGGCTGCTGCAGACTTGAAATCATTGGTCACTTTAATAAATGGATCACTAGTCACTTTAATAATGTTTACATATCTTGCATTACATTTCGCTACACTCAGAGCCGGGCGGCCCTATACGCTCACTACGCAAGTTGCGTTGGGCCCCGCAAAATACGCCTCCCCGTCGTGTCAAAGCAGGTGTCAATGTTTACAACTTCGATGAGAGGATGAAGCGGATCTATCCTTCTGGTCACAAAAAGTGAGAAAAAAAATTGCAGTGAATTGCGGGAACAGCAATCAGTTAAACTTGTGTTCTCTCCTCTCCAGGTTTGATATCAGCAAATAATAGTAACGTTAAGTTGATGTGCTAGCTTGCAGTGTATCTCGTCTGTCTGTCTGTCTGTCTGTCTTGCTAACCTAGCTCGGCAATGCATCTCTTGGTCTGTCTGTCTTGCTTGCCAGCCACTTCCAGGGCTGTGTTCTGTGACTTTGTGCCTGACAAAAGTGAGAGTGAAATACAACTATTTATTACATTTGATAACAGTGTTATATAAACTGCAGCTTCGGAAAAGATAACTGTGTAGCGCGTGAACATGCGTTCATATGCGTGTGCACGAAATGAAACTCATGCTTTCCAGCAGCAACCTCTGTGGTGGACCATTCCAGACAATATATGGGCGTGATGGCACTCCTCATAGGCGCACATCATTTTAAAACATGACAATGATTATCTTGTCTCTCAGTCAAGGTTTAGTTACAGCTCTGGACTAATGCAAGATGGAAAGCAATGGATTGACATTGACTATTGATTTATACATTGAATTCAAAATGTTGATTAGCTGGGCATACTGGGCAATATGGATGCACATTTATCAGTAAATAATAACCATCAAGTATTCAGCTAAGCCATAGTGTAAATCGTATTTTATATTTGAAAATGTATAGAAGGAAATCTGGTGGAGCCAGTTTGAATGGGTCTGATGCAGCTGATTAAATGAATAGTAGTATTGTTGTCTATAATTTACAGGTGGTATGCTTAAGTTTGTCAGTAGAGGAGATGCTGGATC
Source organism: Oncorhynchus tshawytscha (assembly GCF_018296145.1). Lineage (NCBI taxonomy): Eukaryota > Metazoa > Chordata > Actinopteri > Salmoniformes > Salmonidae > Oncorhynchus > Oncorhynchus tshawytscha. The sequence goes on along the minus strand of NC_056458.1, from coordinate 4,071,895 downwards.
ATCAGCCAGTATGAGAACAGACTCAGTTAATCCACAATCAGCCTCAGCCAGTACTAACACAAACCCAGTATAGCTGGTGTCGTGGAAATTTCCTCTATTTACCAAATCATGAGAGCAAACCACACACAAGTCAGAGTTAGTTATCAAAGTCCATCTTTAATTATATGAGCTCTATCACAGCCCTGTGACTCTCAGATCAATTCAGTGTCTATCAATGAATTCTCTGAGAGTCCCTTACACATTGCAGCTGAGATCCTTTAATAGCAAAAAACACACATAGTCAGACAGCATAGACATAATAAATTGTTCAGCTTTGTCTCCTAAACTATGTTATTTTCTCAAACTCAGAACCATAAACCAATCCTACATATCAACAGGCATATATCAAATCCATCCTATCTTGACAAGATCACAGAGACACACTGACTGGCACACAGACATTGTGGAGCCAAGAGATACATGCTTGACCTCTCCCCTCTCTCCGGCCCAAACAACTTAGTCTTGACATAGAACAGATACTGCAACCCCGCCACAGTATTATACAAAAATAACATTCTGATGAGAAGTAACTTACAAACATATGATGAATATAAAACATCTTACCTATGTTACCAACCAATTCTGATTATTCCCCAACACTGGCTTCAGCAAATACTAACACAGACCCAATACAGCCATCTTCAGCAAGTACTAACACAGACCCAGGTGAAGTACAGGCAGCGTCAGCCAGTACTAGCACAACCAGAGGTGTACAGCCAGCATCAGATACAAGTAGATCAGACCCTAATATAACAGTTGCTGCTCCACCAAATGACTCAGCAGATTGGCCCCCAGTCTTAACAGACTTTGTGAGGACTGAGTTAGTGCGCAGAGGTCCATTCAAACCAGGACTGGATTTTTCATACCCGAAAGACAAGTCTAGAAGAGGTTTCCTTCAGGCTTATTACAGAGACATGTGTCAAATGGGGAAAAGATTACCAGGAGCTGGCTTTCATACTCAATCTAAAACAACGCTGAGTATCGTTTTTGCTGTAAGCTCTTTTCTACAAAAGACCACAAAATAATAAAGGAAGGTGTGAATGACTGGTCAAATATCAACTGCATTCTGAAACACCATGAGGGTAGTCCTGAAGACACAAACAATATGATTAAGCGGAGAAAACTTGATTGGCACCTAAGTTGGGGACAGGCTCTTGACCAGATACAAATTACAATTTTGGAGGCTGAAAGAAAGAGATGGCGGGATGTTTAATACGTTTAATAAGTATCACCCAGTCTCTGGCTGAAAGAAACCTAGCATTCAGGGGTTCATCAGACAAACTCTTCCAACCAGATCATGGAAACTTCCTAAAAGTGGTTCGTGAACATAACCGTGAAGTCATGGAGTGACACAAGATGGGAGAGTAGGCTCCAAAGTGTTCATGCAATCAGGTATCAGGCTTCTGAGGTTCGGGAGGCATTACTGGAAGCCAGACAGACGATCAACGATCCTGTGGCCAAAGTGGAGGCACAAGCACTTGCAGAGGAAGTTGGGTCCAACCGCTTCTTGATTTGCTGTGTCGTATGGTGTGAGATACTGACAATGACAAACAAGGTGTACATGCTCCTCCAATCCACCTCAATGCAGTTGGATATCATAGTGAATTTAATCTCAAATGCAAAGGTCTCCCTCACTACATACGTACCGGGAAACTGGTACGTATGGCCCAGACAACAGCCAAAAGCATTTGTGAAGAAATTAATGTGGAGGCTGTTCTGAAAGAGAAGAGACTGAGAAACAGCAAGAGGCTCATGATGAACCAGTGACTGACACACTGAAAAATGTTTATTAAGTCAAGTACTTCAACATTGTGGTCGACTCTGCTGTGACATTCATGGATGAGAGATTTGAAATATTCAACCAGGTGAAAACCAAATACGGAGTGCTGCTGAACATTAGCACTGTTTCAGATGTCCAGTGAATCTTTAAAGGCTCACTGCATGGAAGTTGAAAACACTCTAACCTTCAGAAATTACTGTGACATCAGTGGAATGGATCTGGCACATGAGATTCAGAATTTACCTGATCTGCCTTCAGATAAGATGACTGCCTTTGAGCTGCTTTCCTTTCTCTGTGAGAAAAACCAGGAGGAACTCTATCCTAACCTTTGGAGGGCCCTAAGAATTGCAGTCACCCTACCAGTAACAGTAGCATCAGCAGAGAGGAGCTTTTCCAAATGAAAGCTCATCAAAAGCTACCTGAGGTCTTCCATGTCACAGGAACGTGGGGAAACACATGTCCTATGATGACTTCATTGATGATTTTACCTCAAGAAAGAAAGAAAGATTTTAATTTAAACATTCAAATGTTTACACACTTAGTAACATTTTAAGATTGTATGTCAGAAGTGCATTTGTGTAAATGACTGCTTAACTATGTGACATAATTTCTTCCAGACAGTCCAGATAGACTGGTGCCCGTGCTGATGCTGAACATGCCCAGGCTGTAGAGGGAACCAAAGTTAATCACACAGCTGTATAGGTTTTATTTGACTATTTTGAGACATTTAGCTGCAGCCATAGCCTATAGGCTTATCTTTACATTGTATAGTCAAAGCTAATATTATGAGGACTGGACTAATTACCAGGCAGCAGAGCCAAAGCTCAGTGGTACATTCAATTATTTTCTACAATTTCTTATTTATGTTAATATTCACTTATCTTTATTTTTTTTACCAGGTAAGTTGACTGAGAACACGTTCTCATTTACAGCAACGACCTGGGGAATAGTTACAGGGGAGAGGAGGGGGATGAATGAGCCAATTGTAAACTGGGGATTATTAGGTGACCGTGATGGTTTGAGGGCCAGATTGGGAATTTAGCCAGAACACCGGGGTTAACACCCCTACGATAAGTGCCATGGGATCTTTAATGACCTCAGAGAGTCAGGACACCCGTTTTAACATCCCATCTGAAAGACTGCATCCTACACAGGACAGCATCCCCAATCACTGCCCTGGGGCATTGGGATAAAAAAAATTAGACCAGAGGAAAGAGTGCCAAAAGGCACCTAAAGGACTCTCAGACCATGAGAAACACAGAACACAGAAATGGTTTAAGGACAAGTCTCCGAACGTCCTTGAGTGGCCCACCCAGAGCCCGGACTTGAACCCGATTGAACATGGAAAGACCTGAAAATAGTTCTGTAGCGACGCTCCCCATCTAACCTGACAGAGCTAGAGCGTCATACCCAAGAAGACTTGAGGCTGTAATCACTGCCAAAGGTGTCTCAACAAAGTATTGAGTAAAACATCTGAATACTTATGTAAATGTGATTATTTATATATTAATTTTTTTAAATAAGTGTGCAAAAATGTATTTTTTCTTTGTCATTATGGGGTATTGTGTGTAGATTGATGAGGGGGAAAAAAAACATTTGAATCCATTTTAGAATAAGGCGTAACAACAAAATGTGGAAAAAGTCAAGGTGCCTGAACACTTTCCTAATGCAGTGTATATTTACAGTTTATGACTGTGTGATATGGGGGTTGGAGACTTGTATAAACAATAGCAACACTGCCATGTTGCACTGAGCCTTGCTGTTGGAAAACCACAGTGTATGACTTTTGGCTGTGGTAGATGCACCTCCACCGACTTCACTCCTTGACTTTCATCTGCAGTCGGTTGCTTCAGGCTTACCACTCAAACAAGGCCACGGACTTCTACTCCATTGAATCGTGCACATCTTTTTAGTGATGTCAGCATACCCGTCTATAAGCCTCAGGTAGCAAATTAGCAATAAAAACCATGTTTGTGGACATATTTTGGCCGGACTAAAACCTCTAGCTTCACCTCTTCCTCTCTGCTGTACTGTCTTCATTCATACTGTACTGTCTGAGTCAGCCCCATGTTCTGTAAGGTGGTTCTGTACACCTAGAATATTGTCCTCAAAAAACAGGAACGTTTCAAACCTTCTGGTTAGAAATAGCAGTAGTGACTGTATTCAGCATTATTTCAGTGTCTCAAAATTGTTAAATAACCATTTCAGAAAGGAAATTATTTGTTCTAAGCACTTCCTGGTTGGAGTATTCCATTGCAAGAGTAAAACGTCACTCAAGTTTTTTACACTTGTATTTACATTCCTACAACCAGCAGATTTGTCCAGTGTCAAAACAAATTAGCATTACAAAGGCAAAGCTTACAAATACATTATAAATTGAGAAAAGTTCACATTCCATGTCCTTCTTGTTCATAAAAATTCACCTCCTAATCGATAATACCTTCATGTAGCCCTTGTAATCTCACCACTACTGCTCTGGAGTTCCCTCCACCCTCAACTCCTCTAGGACTAAAGAAACGCTTTAAACCCCTCAGAGAATAACAAAAAAATATCCTCCCAATCCCTCCATATGCAATGTGTCTGTCACAAAGAGTAGCCATCCTCAATATAGACTGGGTTTTGACCTGTACATGGACCTCTTGCCTTTCTTTTCACAACAGTATGATTGCCATTAATTTAGTGCTTAATTGCTCATCCTGAAATAGTACATTTAGCAGATCCTCAATTCTATCAATTGTGATGCCTTTGAGTGGCATGCTTTTTCACCTGTTCTTTTTCCATTGAAGAACTGAGGTCATCCTCACCTGTCAGTCTTGTTATAAACAGACCCATTTTAAAGCAGAGAAGGATAGGTGAAGTAATAATCAAGGAATCAATAGTCAAAATCATCATCATGGATCAGACGTGGTTGGTCCAGCATAGTTGGACATCCCTCCCTGTAGTCTCTCAGCTTTCTCTCTGTAGCTGTGGCATCTCTAGACGTCGTAGAAGAGGCGAACCAGGTGATAGCGGATCCCGAAAGCCAACGCACTCCCCAGTACCTGAGACACAGACAAATATGAATTATGCGTTCAAGGTTATTCAAAGATATCTTAGAAATGCTCACAAAGAGGCTTCATATACACTACATTACCAAACTGTAATCATACCAAAATAATCGTCTATAATGTAGCATTAAGATTTCCCTTCTCTGGAACAAAGGGGCCTAGCCTGAACCTTTAAAAACAGCCCCAGACCATTATTCCTCCTCCACCAAACTTTACAGTTGGCACTATGCATTGGGGCAGGTGGCGTGCTCCTGGCATCTGCCAAACCCAGATTAGTCCTTTGGACTGCCAGATGGTGAAGCGTGATTCATCACTCCAGAGAATGTGTTTCCACTGCTCCAGAGTCCAATGGCGGCGAGCTTTAAACCACTCCAGCCGATGATTGGCATTGTGCATGGTAATCCAAGGCTTGTGTGCGGCTGCTCGGCCATGGAAACCCATTTCATGAAGCTCCCAACGAACAGTTCTTGTGCTGACGTTGCTTCCAGGGGCAGTTTGGAACTCGGTAGTGAACTCAGTTTGGAACCCGTCCCGTTCTGTGAGCTTGTGTGGCCGACCACTTCCCGGCTGAGCCGTTGTTGCTCCTAGACGTTTCCACTTCACAATAACAGCACTTATAATTGACCGGGGCAGCTCTAGCAGGGCAGACATTTTACGAACTGACTTGTTGGAAAGGTGGCATCCTATGACGGTGCAACATTGAAAGTCACTGAGCTCTTCAGTAAGGCCATTTTACTGCAATCTCTGGAGATTGCATGGCTGTGTCCTCGATTTTATACACCCTGTCAGCAAACGGGTGTGGCTGAAACAGCCGAATCCACTAATTTAAAGGGGTGTTCACATCATTTTGTATATATATATATAAATGTACCTTAACTTATTCATTGACTACAGCTCAGTGTTCAACACCATTGTGCCCTCAAAGCTCATCAATAAGCTAAGGACCCTAGGATTAAACACCTCCCTCTGCAGCTGGATCCTGGACTTCCTGACGGGCTGCCCCCAGGTGATAAGGGTAGGTAACAACACATCCGCCACATGGATCCTCAACACAGGGGCCCCTCAGGGTTGCATGCTCAGTCTCCTCCTGTACTCCCTGTTCACTCATGACTGATCAAGACACAGGAGATGATTGTGGACTACAGGAAAAAGAGGACCAAGCACGCCCCCATTCTCATCGACGGGGCTGAAGTGGAGCAGGTTGAGAGCTTCAAGTTCCACCAACAAACTAACATGGTCCAAGCACACCAAGACAGTCGTGAAGAGGGCACGACAAAACCTATTCCCCCTCAGGAGACTGAAAAGATGTGTCATGGGTCCTCAGATCCTCAAAAGGTTTTACAGCTGCACCATTGAGAGCATCCTGACCGATTGTCACTGCCTGTTATAGCAACTACTCGGCCTCCGACCACAAGACACTACAAAGGGTAGTGCATACGGCCCAGTACATCACTGGGGCCAAGCTTCCTGTCATCCAGGACCTCAATACCAGGTGGTGTCAGAGGAAAGCCCTAAAAATTGTCAAAGACTCCAGCCACCCTAGTGATAGACTGTTCTCTCTGCTACCGCACGGCAAGTGGTACCGGAGCTAGGTACAATAGGCTTCTAAACAGCTTCTACCCCCAAGCCATAAGAATCCTGAACATCTAAACAAATGGCTACCCAGACTATTTGCCCCCCCCCTTTTACACCGCTGCTACTCTCTGTTGTTATCCTCTATGCATAGTCACTAATAACTCTACCTACATGTACATATTACCTCAACTAACCGGTGCCCCCACTCTGTACCGGTACCCCCCTGTATACAGTCTCACTATTGTTATTTCACAGCTACTCTTTAATTACTTGTTACTTTTATTTCTTATTCTTATTTTTTTTTTAACTGCATTGTTGGTTAGGGGCTAGTTAAGTAAGCATTTCACTGTAAAGTCTACACCTGTATTCGGCGCATGTGACTAATACAATTTGATTTGACTCAGAAATTAGACCCGTTGTCGATACCTGTATGAGTAGCATGATGGTGGTGAGATCTCTCTCGTGTGTGGGTCCCAGTATCTTCAGCACCAGGTTTATTAAGGTCATGTTGTTGCACTCCACAAACTCATCATCGCCCTCCTGTCCACGCTTCACTTCCAGCACCCGCAGCATCTCTGCCACCTGATGGGTGAAAAATACACAACAGCACAAATGATAAACACACTGTCATTCATTATCCACTCAAGTCAAAGCTTTCTTTCATTCATATCAATCTACCTGACCCAAGTCAAACATTTGCACTGATTCCACTCTTTTGGACAACCAAGTAAATGTCAAATTCATACCCCAACATGTGTACATATTGATTACCTGTAAAATAAGTTTTCCCAATTTGGAGAGGTCCCTCCTTTTGAATTTAGACCAACTCATTCCTAGTTTTCCTGTGTCTGGGTTCAGTCTTCATGCATCAGGCAAATTTAGGAGGAAAAAAAAAACACACAATGAGGATCACATTTATAAACAAGGGATTATCTGAAAAGAAAAGATCATGGAATTGTATCAAAAGTACTATACGATATGTATAATATAATATATGTATATATGTATAATGCTATCATAGGAGTACGGGAGAAAGAGCTGTAGTGTTACCTGGGGAGGCGGTGCCTGGGACAGGGTACTACATGGAATAGCTGGGGTAGTGAGTAGACAAAGTTGACCACTTGAGGAATGAAGAAGAGCAGCATGGTTTTGCTGAAGTGCCCCAGGATTCCTACCACTGCAAAGGTCATCCCCGCAAAGTAGCAAAAGGTGTCTCCCACAAACACAGATGAAGGGTACCTGTAGTAAAGGCAACACATGTAGTGTATGTTGGCAATAATTTACAACATGCTTTATAACAGCAACACCATAAACAATAGCCGTGTCTTGAATACCTACCATTGTAAATAGTAGGCATTTTAGGTATGCAAAAAATAATGTTTTATAGTTTAAAAAAAATAGAGTTTGCTTAAATGCCAGGCTGTTAAACTAATTTCGGTTTTTCATTTAGCAGAATTAACTGCACACTTTTGAGGAAGAGAATTGTCTTTTGACATCAGCTGATAATGAGATAAGAGACGCACTGTACCCAAATGAACAAATGGCGGTAATGCGCATTAGATGACACACTCTTAGGATGGGTGAGCCTAGTACAGTGCCTTCAGAAAGTATTCACACCCCTAGACTTTTTCCACATTTTGCTGTGTTACAGCCTGAATGGAAAATGGATTAAATTGAGATTTTGTGTCACTGGCCTACTACACACAATACCCCATAATGTCAAAGTGGAACTGTTTTTAGAAATGTTTACAAATTAATAAAAAATGAAAAGCTGAAATGTCTTGAGTGAATAAATAGGGTCAATAAATAGGCAATGTGTGTCAATCTAATTAACATAATAAAGAAATCCCCATCAAAATCTGTCAGTTTAAGCTAGAGATATGTTTTTTTTGCATGGGCTGTGTCTCAATCCACCACATCTGCCTATGTAGGCCTTCCGCATCTGCAGTGGAAAGGGGCCAAGGTACAGCTGTGTTTGTCAGACCATTAGAGATACCGAAAATCGTTCTTCTCACGGGAACGTCTATAGCGTCCGAACGGTTTGGCCTACAAAAAGAGGAGACTCATGAACACCATGGTGTTCTCCGTTTTGCGCTACTACCCCAACAAGTCTCAGTGGACTCATCTGAAGGTAACTAATACACATGAATGGAAATATGAAGGTAGTTTTGTGCCCCAAAAAATAAGGGGTTAAATATGCGTTAAAAAAAATATATATATTTCCTGAGCTTTCTTATATCTCCGAAATACAGGACAGACACTTCAAAACCTAATTACTTATTTTGTGACTTTCTTTTTTGCCATTTATGAATGTGTTATTCAATATGTTTCTATGGGCTATAGTAGTAAAAGCCAAATTCAATATTTTATCAAAACATATTCTTAAAATATTTGTTTTGATACTTAAAGGGGTCCTACAATTCTAAATCAAATAGCTAAATGAGCCATGGTATGACCATCTTAAAACAATTCCATATGTTAGCTTAATAGGACCCCCCCCCTCCCCAACGGCTTAGACTTTTAGAGGTTAACATGATTTTCAAATGACTCATCCCCGTACCCCAGACATACAGCTAATTGTAAGGTCCCTCAATCGAGCAGTGAATTTCAAACACAGATTCAACCACAAAGACCAGAGACGTTTTCCAATGCTTCGCAAAGGCCACCTATTGGTAGATGGGTAAAAATAAAATAAGCAGATATTGAGCATGATGAAATCATGTTATGCGTCACGGTTGTTAGAATGGACGGACCAAGGCGCAGCATGATTTGAGTTCCACATCTTATTTCACAGTGAAACTTCCAATAAAACAATAAAAAAAAATAAAAAAACGTGACTTACGTGGTGCAACAAGCACATACACAAACAATATCCCACAACCCAGGTGGGAACAATGGAGAACTTAAGTATGATCCCTAATTTGAGACAACGACAATCAGCTGCCTCTAATTGGGAACAATACAATAAAACAAACATAGAAATATGAAAACTATAACACCCCCCTAGTCACACCCTGACCTAGAACACCATAGAGAACCTGAGGGCTCTCTATGGTCAGGGCGTGACATTATGGGTATGCTTGACATCGGCAAGGACTAGGGAGTATTTTAGGATAAAAAGAAAGGGAAGAGAGATAAGCAGAGGCAAAATCCCAGAGGAAAACCTGGTTGTCTGCTTTCCAACAGACACTGGGAGACAAATTCACCTTTCAGCAGGGCAATAACTTAAAACATGAGGCCAGATATACAGCTGGAGTTTCTTACAAAGATGACATTGAATGTTCCTGAGTGGCCTAGTTAGTTTTGACTTAAATCGGCTTGAAAATCTATGGCAAAACTTTAAAAAAGCTGTCTAGCAATGATCAAAAGCCAACTTGCAGCTTAAAGAATTTTAAAAAGAATAATGTGAAATATTGTACGATCCAGGTGTGCAAAGCTCTTAGAGACTTACCCAGAAAGGCTCACGACTGTAATTGCTGCCAAAGGTGATTCTAACATGCATTGACTCAGGGGTGTGAATACTTATGTAAATGAGATATCTGCATTTAATTTCCAATAAATTTGCTAACATTTCTTAAAACATCTTTTCAATTTGTCATTATGGGGTATTGTGTGTAGATGGGTAAGATTTTTTGTATGTATTTAATCAATTTGCATTCAGGCTGTAACACAATAAAATGTGGAATACATCAAAGAGTGTATTTTGATATTTGTTTCTTACTGCATTCATTTTTACTAAACAGTGCGTTGTAAATAGTATGTAGTACAATTAGTACAGAGTATGTCGTTTTAGTAAGTAGTCGACAAGACAGATTTCAGACACGGCCAGCGTCTCCAACTCACCAGTTGTGGTAGAAAAGTGCTAAAGTTGTGAAGAAGAACGGGAGCATGAAGTAAAGGGAGAAAATGTGGTCGTCTCTGTAGTCTCCTGCAAAAGTCAAAAAGAGTGTGCACAATTACATCCACATTTCTATATATTAGACCAGGAAAGGTTCCTTGATTAAAAAAAAAAACATTTGGTAGGATGTGTAGACACATAATTGAAGCACTGAGAACAGGGGATGTTGATGAAAGATAGAAAACCGCCACTTACCACCAAGCTCAAGCAGGTTGAAGATGATGATGGAGCCAGAGATGAAGAGTGCCTGTCCTGACTCGATGCCGTTGATGCCTGCCAGGATGTTGATGGCATTAGTACAGAAAACTGCCAGCATGCCCATGTAGACATAGTAGAGAATACCTACAGAGAAGAGAGAACATCAATCAGCATAAGATGTACAACAAAGCATGGAGGATGACTTACAATGTTAGTGAAACTGATACAACACTGCCAGCGGGTAAAACTGATTGAAATGACGTCATTACAACCAGATAACAAACAGATATACTGTTTGTAAAGTAGTTGGAATTTATATAATTTCAACCAGCTTTGCCTGAAGAAACACTATGGATATTTATAATCCAGCTCTCCTGTGGCTGTGTGCAAACTAAGTGAAACTTCAAGAGAAATTTGCATTGTGCCCAAATGAAATATGTGATACAGATGACGTTGTGTTTGCCTGTCTGTCATTTTTATTGTGACATTCACTCACCCAGATCCAAGTGCATCCCCAGTAAGAGCCTGAAGGGCTTGGGCACCACAATGACAGTGTTGCCAAAGTTGGTGAAGTAGACCATGAGCAGCGGCAGGGAGGCTATGGTGGGCAGCAGGAGCTTGTGTCTCCAGCGCAGGTTCAACACGTCATCAGCGAAACCCAGGAAGATCATACAGCAGATGGCGAGTAGAGCGCCAATTAGCTGGACAAACTGGTCAGGACAGGACAAGCAGGCAGAAATGTTGAGCAATGTCAGCCTGTCACATTACGAATGTTGTGTGCTACAAATCCTGAAACAGGCCAGAGATACTTTGTCTGGTATTTTTTGTCTTGCAGTCTCTGATTTTTGTGTATCGTGTTTTGTGTGGTTCGCAAGAAGAGTACCTGTTGCTATAGATGGGTTAGCTGACAACGCCACTAAAAACAATTAGCACGCTTCAAATGGGGCAGAAGTCCATGTGTTGTTGTGATTCTGGATGGTCAGATAGCTAGCAACAATGACAATAAGCTGCCATGTGGGTACCGTAGGGGGCTTGTTTTAGCTAGTTTTATCTTGTTCTTGATACCATCTCTTGTTTTAAGGTGTTTTGACTGATGTCTATGCTAATATGGCAAAAATTAGCTAGCTAGCTAAACAACAACTGTACTGATGTATGAGTGAAAACAAGTGTTCATTGTGCACATTTATTTATTATTGGAGATTAAATAGTTTACATGTTGTCAACGATCTATGCCAACCCCCTCTGTTTTGCACCATGGCGCACTCATCAGTTCTCTTTCGTTTTCGTAATGGGTTGCCAAATTACTTAATATCAAAGATGTTTAAAGTCACACCACAACCTTACTGTACCCACATGACCTGTCACTATAAAAGGCAGTGTGACGTGACATACTGTATTTTTTTCACTCATGTTTATACTATATATACAAATGTATGTGGACACACCTTCAAATTAGTGGATTCAACTATTTCAGCCACACCCGTTGCTGAAAGGTGTATCAAATCGAGCACACAGCCATGCGATCTCCATAGACAAACACTTGCAGTAGAATGGCCTTACTGAAGAGTGACTTTCAACATGGCACGGTCATAGGATGCCGCCTTTTCAATAAGACAGTTCGTCAAATTTCTGCCCTGTTAGGGTTGTCCTGGTCAACTGTAGGTGCTGTTATTGTGAAGTGGATACGTCTAGGAGCAACAACGGCTCAGCCGCTAAGTGGTAGGCTACACAAGCTCACAGAATGGGACTGCAGAGTGCTGAAGCGCGTAAAAAGCACCTGTCCTCGGTTGCAACACTCACTACTGAGCCATTGGATTCAGGAGCAGTGGAAATGCATTTTTGGAGTGACGGATCACGCTTCACCATCTGGCAGTCCGATGGACGAATCTGGGTTTGGCGGATGCCAGGAGAACGCTACCTGCCCCAGTCATTATGGGGTATTGTGTGTAGATTGATGGGGGGAAAAAATATTTAATCTATTTTAGAATAAGGCTGTAACGTAACAAAATTTTTAAAAAGTGAATGGGTCTGAATACTTTCCAAGTGCACTATATTCTCTATTCTAGTCAAGTCTCATCCTATAACTAACACCTTTTCTATTTATATACTGTCCATGTCTATACACACCATCATACACATTTATATTCTGGACTGTTATTGCTCGTTCTGATAATTCTAATTCCTTTATTTTTATGTATTGTTAGGTATTACTGCACCGTTGGAGCTAGAAACATAAGCATTTCGCTGCACCTGGGACAACTTCTGCAAAATATGTGTACGTGACCAATAACATTTAATTTGGGAGCTAGATGTTGTCCTACGATCACTTCTGAGATCATCATTTGAGCCACGGTTTTCACTAGAGCTATGTGAGCTCTCAGTCAAGAATGCCTTTCTATTGGCTATTGTTTCAGCCAAGCGTGTTAAAGAATTACATGTGCTTTATACCCATCCTTCATGCCTCACATTAGCAGAAGATGGATCTAAGGCAGTGCTTCGGCCAAATCAAGCAGTCTTACGTAAGGTGCTTTCATGATCACATACTAAACAGCCCTTAATCATAGCGACATTTCACCCGCCTCTCCACAGGAGAGTCGTGAATTGCATACACTTTGTCCGGTTAGGGCATTTGAGTGCCTATCTTGCTGCAAAAATAACTGTTCGTCAAACAGAACAGCTTTTTGTGTGTTATGAGAAGAACACCCAATGTGCTTTGAGACAGCGTGCCTTTGGTTACGCTCCAGCAGGTAGACCAACTACAGACGGGGCGGAAGCACACCAGGGGTATGGCCACTTCATGGGCCCTGTTGAGAAGGGCCTCCCTGGACTCTTATCTTTGCTGTTGCAAGTTGAGAAACACCAATGACTTTCATGAGGTACTACAGAATCACCATCAGTGGGGTCTGTAGTTTTGGACACGGCACGCTCTCTCAACCCAGATAAGTGAGCATAATGTGAACCTTGAACCTCATTTTGTAAGTTCTAACTTTCAGCTTGCTTATACAGTTGTATACCACCGTTGTAATTCTGTGGTACCCTGTTGGGTAATTATATTCTATTGCATCCTGTGGTGGATGCAAGGACATCCCAGTGACTAAGTTAAAAGGTGAGTTATCCCCCTCTTTGGAATAGCATCTCCCATAGGTTGTTTGGCGACCCGGTACAAAAAAGAAAGAGAACGTTGGGCTATGGATGTAACCTTGATTCTCTAAGTAGAGTAACGGGTCGCCAAGCTTTCATGTCATTCCTCCACCTCTGTGGGGTTCAAGTGAAGTAACAGACAGTATGTCACGCCACACCACTTTTATTAGTGACAGGTCACGCGGGTACAGTAAGGGTGTGGTATAACTTTAAACATCTTTGATATTAAGCTTCTCAATCACATCGCTAAACAACCAAACCGTCTATTGCAACAGCTAATGGGGATACAAATAAACAAATAACAGACAGAATAATAGGTACAGTATAGTTAACTCCCCCAGTTCCCTCACCCACCTCATTGTGTGGGAAGCCAGTGCACTGCTCTTCTACAAAGCAGCTGAGGAAAGGCACGGGGATGAAGCAGAACATGATAATGAGGAACACAGTCCCACTGATGACACCCTGAGACTCTGGCCTGCAAAGAGGAGAAATTAAAATAAGTCAGGACAAAACCACAACAAACAACGAGCCAATGTAAAATAGATTAACATAGGCTATTGGATAGTAGATCATTGGTAAACAATTTATATTGATAAACGTACACTTCCTTCTTGTTCGTTTTGTTGAGATCCATCCCATAGAGTCTGGCTGAGATGAAGTGGTCTTTGAAGGCTGGAATTAGCTTTAATGTGGCCAAGGACCCAAGTGCAGACATGCACCCATTGATAACAAGGGGTAGGACAGGAATTGGCGACATGTTTTCTGGATATTCTTAAGACTTGCCTGGATGAGGTTATATCTGATACCTATCTAACTACCTGTGTTAGATAGCTAGAGATATGTGATAGCAAGTTAACTAACTAGCTCAAGCCGACCCTCAAACTTTGAGCAAGCTAGCTTACACTGTCAACAACCCCACATAATGTGTCTTCATATTGAGCGAATGAGCTTTAACAATTTAACAATAGTAGCTAGAAACTAAAGTTGTGTTTATCTGGCAAGCTAGTTAACAAGCAAGCTAAATGATCTGACAGGTAGCTAGCTGGTACAGACTCTCTCTTTGCATCATCAGCATTCGCAGAATCCTCTACCGAAGCATGTGTTCAATCATTTTTCAAATAATAGAAATCGCGAAATGACATGCATATTATCCGAAAAATACAGCTTGCTAAAACGACAATCCCTATATTCTCAGTTCTTGTTCTTTCCTAGGTTTAGCTCAGTAGTTCCTAGTCGAACGGTGGGACAACCATAGAGAATGCTAGAGAGTGCATCGCTATGTACTATCCATTATGGCGTCTGTGAGTGCACGAGCAGCGCTATTGAGGCAATCTCTATTTTGAAGTAGTCAATGTTTTTCTTCACATTTGGCTGATCCCTCCTGATGACCCGGTTGGACGTGACCTCAACATGGTCATCAGGAAGGTCCAGCCAATGAAGTTGGAAATACCACCCAGTTGACTACATTAAAATGGTGGGAATAACCTTTTAGCTACTAGAAGCCTTTATCATTCTCTATGGGGACAACCGAAGGTCCACGTCTACTTCCGGTTATGTGAACCCTGGTAAGGTTATTATTAATGTGACAACAACTCTCTTCACAATTATTTCTCACGTAATTGGTTTCACTATCTATCAAAATAGACCTCTTCATTTAGATCAAAAATGGGTTTTAAAAATGGGTTTTAATCAGTTTCAGACGGACGCATTACAGGGTAACACGGAAGTTTGCTGTAACTCTTCTTCTTCGTTTCTGAATGTATCGTAAATCCGATGTCATTGTATACAATGACACTTACTCAGTGGCGGTTCTAGCTTGTATGGCTCCCTGGGCGAAAACTAAATTGCACAAATCCTATATCACGCAGATAGAATAACACACATAAAGAAGATAACCTGATTATTACACTATTGCACTTCAAACAAGAAACACACAAACTAAATTGCACAACTAATTGAATTACTAATTGCATCAGTACTGTACAAAGTCAGAGGTGCGCTATTTGTTAGCGCACCTTTGTTAGCGCTCCCCCTACCTCGGGCTTCCAGTGGGGAGACCTGAGGTCAACCTACCCCAGCCCCCTCCCCATCTCGTACTGAGTGGGAGACCTTTCCAGGCAGTAGCCTGCCTAGCTCACAAACTAAAATCAGGGCGCCCACTCCGACAAGGTTAATTGACCCACAGTCCCACACGGGGACATGATATCATTGACGTGACGTGCAAATGAGCGATAGAAAACGGATCACGCAAATGTCACCTTTCGGAATATTTATTTAATTTGTTTATTTATTTTGTGTGGGTGCCACATGCCGCCCCGGCAACATGCCGCCCTGGGCGGATGCCCATGTCGCCTATGCCTAAATCTGCCACTGCACTTACTGTTGGACTGTATGGGCAGCGGTAGGTTAAACTTTTTCCTCTCCTCTGGTAATACTTTAGTTAAGTTTGCATTATTATCAGGCTGTTGTGTTGCCAATTTATGACTGGCATAACAGGATCGCTATATTCTCCCCTATTAAAACATGTTACACATATTCTCGTACAAGCCTTAATTTCTATAAAATGTGTGCATATGCCTGACAATGGCTGAATGCCATGGAAAGTTCCAATCCTTCCACCGGCAGTAGCTGCGTGTGGGTAAAATCACTGAGGAAGCCTGAAAAAAGCCGGAAGTCGGACGTTTACATACACTTAGATTGGATTAATTAAAACTCGTTTATCAACCACTCCACAAATGTCTTGTTAACAAACAATAGTTTTGGCAAGTTGGTTAGAACATCTACTTTGTGCATGACACAAGTAATTTTTCCAACAATTGTTTACAGACAGATTATTTCACTAATAATTCACTGTATCACAATTCCAGTGGGTCAGAAGTTTCCATACACTAAATTGACTGTGGAAAATTGCAGAAAATTATGTCATGACTTTAGAACTTCTGATAGATTAATTGACATCATTTGAGTCAATTGGAGGTGTAACTGTGGATGTATTTCAAGGCCTACCTTCAAAAACCTTCAGTGCCTCTTTGCTTGACATCATGGGAAAATCAAAAGAAATCAGCCAAGACCTCAGAAATAGAATTGTAGACCTCCACAAGTCTGGTTCATCCTTGGGAGCAATTTCCAAACACCTGAAGGTACCACGTTCATCTGTACAAACAATAGTACGCAAGTATAAACACCATGCGATCATGTGTAACAGTATAACTTTAGACCGTCCCCTCGCCCATACCCGGGCGCGAACCAGGGACCCTCTGCACACATCAACAACAGTCACAACAGAGCAAGGGGAACCACTACTTCAAGGTCTCAGAGCAAGTGACGTCACCGATTGAAACGCTATTTAGCGCGTACCACCGCTAACTAAGCTAGCCGTTTCACATCCGTTACACTCACCCCCCTTTTGACCTCCTCCTTTTCCGCATCAATGTAACAGTATAACTTTAGACCGTCCCCTCGCCCATACCCGGGCGCAAACCAGGGACCCGCTGCACACATCAACAACAGTCACCCACGAAGCATCGTTACCCATCGCTCCACAAAAGCCGCGGCCCTTGCAGAGCAAGGGGAACCACTACTTCAAGGTCTCAGAGCAAGTGACGTCACTGATTGAAACGTTATTTAGCGTGTACCACCGCTAACTAAGCTAGCCGTTTCACATCCGTTACACATGCAGCCGCCATACCGCTCAGGAAGGAGACGCGTTCTGTCTCCTAGAGATGAACATACTTTGGTGCGAAATGTGCAAATCAATCCCAGAACAACAGCAAAGGACCTTGTGAAGATGCTGGAGGAAACAGGTACAAAAGTATCCATATCCACAGTAAAACGAGTCCTATGTCGACATAACCTGAAAGGCCGCTCAGCAAGGAAGAAGCCACCGCTCCAAAAACTACCAGAAAAAAGCAACTGCACATGGGGACAAAGATCATACTTTTTGGAGAAATTGTCCTCTGGTCTGATGAAACAAAATAGAACGGTTTGGCCATAATGACCATCGTTATGTTTGGAGGAAAAAGGGGGAGGCTTGCAAGCCGAAGAACCCCATTCCAATCGTGAAGCACGGGGTGGCAGCATCATGCTGTGGTGGTGCTTTGCTGCAGGAGGACCTGGTGCACTTCACAAAATAGATGGCATCATGAGACAGGAAGCAGCACCTCAAGACATCAGTCAGGAAGATAAAGCTTGGTCGCAAATGGGTCTTTGTTGTGGCAAAATGGCTTAAGGACAACAAAGTCAAGGTATTGGAATGGCCATCACAAAGCGCTGACCTCAATCCAATAGAACAGTTGTGGGCAGAGCTGAAAAAAGCGTGTGCGAGCAAGGAGGCCTACAAACCTGACTCAGTTACAACAGCTCTGTCAGGAGGAATGGGCCAAAATTCACCCAACTTATTGTGGGAAGCTTGTGGAAGGCTACCCGAAACATTTGATACAAGTTAAACAATTTAAAGGCAATGCTACCAAATACTAATTGAGTGTATGTAAACTTCTGACCCACTAGGAATGTGATGAAAGAAATAAAAGCTGAAATGAATCATTCTCTCTACTATTATTCTGACATTTCACATTCTTAAAATAAAGTGGTGATCCTAACTGACCTAAGACAGGGAATTTTTACTAGGATGAAATGTCAGGAATGGTGAAAAACTGAGTTTACATGTATTTGGCTAAGGTGTATGTAAACTTCCGACTTCAAATGTATATATATATATTCATGTTTTTTCTTTGTCATTTTTTTGTGGAAGCTTGGCTTCCCTTGTCATCCATGAATACATGCCACTGTCCACCAGGAAGAAAATGTGATAATGTATCATGTTATCATGTGCCAGTAACCATGTCAGTAGGCTATCATATTTCGTCAATGTCTCTCGGTGTTGGGGCATTTGACTGTCGCTGCCAGGACAACCGTAAAACAGTGCAGGTTCAGGTCAAGGCACACTGCTCTGAAGATGAAGCATTCTAATTTTATGGACATAACATGGACCAATAAAAGACCAGTTCTCATTTTGTCCTGAATTTTTACAGTAATTTACTTCATCTTGGCACTCCCCCATTGTAAAAAATATTTTGGAAGCTATAGAAATGCATTTATTAATGCCTACATTCATTTTTGCCATATTTATTATCTTACAAACAACTTAATGTATAGACACTTTTAAGGTATACAATGTGAGCTAAACATACACCAACAAATACATATAAAAACATTTTCCTTGGAGTATCATTTTTTGAGATGACTAATGTTACTGTCCCCACTACAACAACAAAAAATACACAAATACACGTCCTTGAAACATGTAATTGAAATACTGTAGAATTCCATTCATTCCATAAGGAGGCCTGCGTCTACTGGGAAGTGCCAATATGGCCTACCGGCAGCTTTGAAATGCCCAATAGTAACAAAAGCAATCCAGGGTTGATATACATCATTGGTGAGCGTCCAAGGAGGACTTGCCGAAAAATAAAATGTTGCGTGGCCCTTTAAATGTATGGTTCAGAGTGGTTGTGCACGCGCTGTTTGTGCGACTTGACAGTTCATCAGTTACTGCGCAATAGCGTACCATTGCCGAATTTGTACTGGATCGGATGATCGGAGGGCATGCAGGCTATAAAACAGTTGATATCCAATCATGCAACTTATTGAGGATATAAATAGCAGTTGCACATTGATCGGGAAACGGCACAACCGCTGATCATGACAACAGAAGCACATTCGGATGACGGACACAATGTATCACGCGGTTACCGATTTCTTGCTGTCGATGCCTCCACTGACTTAAATGGTGGCGCTGTCAGATCCGACCTTTCGTGAATTACACTGTAGGCTAATTCCGTGTTTTACTATTTTAAAGGCTATTGCAATAGGATACACTCACTCTTCAATCAAGAGCAACAATATAGCACCAGCATTTGTTTTATTTATGCATGGTTTATTCTACTGTAGAGTTACGTAATGCATGTTGTGTTACTAAATATGGCAACCTTTTGATATGACGACGCAATGTGCCTGCAAACACACATGTAGCGTTTTGCATGTGACTACAGCCTATACTGCCATAAGTGCACAGCATTTTAGTAACACACAGTTGTAATTACAGTTGTCATGCATTTACAAATCTAACTTGTGATTCTTGTCATGGCTAGATCTATTCAGGTTCATTTCAAATAACCAACCTAACCTAATTCGTCCAATCTTTCTTGAACATTTCTTAATACATTATTAATAAATATGCTCTTGAAATATGTAAACCTAAATGACTCATGAATGACTGTTCTCTGGCCCTCCACCCCTATAGGCATACAAAAGAAGACCCAAACTTAATCCTCCAGTCTGATGATATGAGAAGCCCTAGATGATGATGGAGATGCTCTGGTACATAAACTGGCTGTGCCTGATGGGTCTTTTCCTGGCCTCCCTACTCATCGTGTTGGCTTGGCTTGTCCAGTACTCCCTGGACGTACTACACCCGACGAGCCCCAAGTCACTCACCCAGGGCTGGGGTGCCACATCCAGGCTACTCCCACCTATCACCCTCTCCCAACGGACTCAGGCTGGGGGTGTGTGGGGCACCCTGCTCAAGCTCTGGCTCGGACGGGATCGAGGAGGAGCAGCGTCCGAGGCCGGGGTGAAGGGTCTGCTCACATCACTGTTCTCCTTCAAGTCTTTCCGGGAACATTGGCAGAGGGCTTGGGTCAAAGTTCTCAATGAACAAGCCTGCAGACATGGGGTAAGTTATTTTTGTTGTTGCTCCTAGCCGTTCTATGGCAAGATTGACTAATTCATTAGACGTGGAAGAAATCATGTCGATAAGAGCATTGAGCATCAAAACCCAATATATAATTAGCCTGTTACAGATTGCTTGTTTTGACATTAACTGTCAAGCAACACAGCAGCAGTTGCAATGTTGAAATCTGAAAACATTGTGCCATAATGTGTGTCTGTGTGCTGTAAGTATGTGTAGGCAGTGGTATCTCCATCATTCCAGGCAGCAGGCAGGGAGGCGGGCAGTGCTTCTCATTGTTGGGGTTTTGTGTGGGAGTTTGAGTGTCACGATAAGCAGGCGAGAGAGACCGGTTATTGTGTAACCGCACTGAATCAATCCACATGTGAGTGGTGAGACCATAGAGATGTGTTATAATATGTTCAACTTATCTCTGTGGGTGTGAGACAATCCCACAAAGCATGAACGTTCATCTGTGTCCCAAATGGCACCATATTCCCTACATGGTGCACTATTTTTGACCGGGGCCCATAGCGCTCAGGTCAAAAGTAGTGCACTATGTAGTGAATCGGGTGCCATTTGGAATGCCGACCATGTGTTATATAATCAATAACTATCCCTTTTCACCTGTATGGCAACAGAGATGGTGGTATCAAGGAAAGGGCTGAAATAAGCAGCCACTCTCTCTGATGAATGTATGCATTCAAATGGATGCCAATACACAATTTCTCTATCTTCTCTATTACTGGGTAATGCACATCCACTTTCAGTACAAAGTCCGAGCCTAGAAAACCCTTTAATTTCTCCCTGTCATGCTGCCAGTCACAAAGAGACAGTCTACCCCCTACTGTTGTAAGTCCTGTGTTTGCGGTGGACACAAGACTGTTAATGTACTCTTACTTTATTCAAACTCTATTTTTGATGTGCCTGTATCAAATCCCACTGCTCTGTCTACTGCCCTAGTGGGCACCTTCGACCACGATCTGTATGTGTGTGGGTGAGTGCATGTGCAAGAATGTGTGCGTGTTAAAGTTTAAAGCGGCTCAAACTACCACCAGTCAGCTCAAAATGTGTGTGCCGTGTGCGTGCGCATATGTACATGCGTCCATGCGCGTTTTTGTATGTGTATGTGTGTTAGTTTAAAGGTAGTCGAACTGCAACTCCCTAGGGTGAAAGGGGACACTGCTCAGAGCTCTCCTCTTGTTCTGACCTACAAAGGCTATTGTAGACCCAAAGATGGTACTGTACAAAGACCAGAGCGTCAACAAAACCCTGTAAGTCTAGTCCAGGAAGACAGAGGAAAATCCAGTTTGTGTGTTACGTCGATGCAGCCAACAATAACATCCTGGTGCAATTGATCAGATGCAATTATAATGTTGAGGCATGGTCCAACAGCATTCTTGTAGAATGTATCACTTCATATATTCCACACTGCTATATTCCTTCAACAAGCTCTGCAACTGAACTCTCTTTCTAATCAAAGAATGTCAAATGGGTGTTTTATAGAGAACAGAAGGCTTGTTAAGTTAAATGCTTTGCACACCGTTTCCACCCCTCTGCCTAGCGAATTAAATACTAGTGCTTGTTCAGCAACCCAGATATAGCCTCCCCGTTGTCAGGGGGTTAAGAACACAGTTACATCATTTTTTTGCTTACATTTCACAGCCAGTTTGCAAATAAATGCGCCAGGAGAAGACAAGGACAAGACCGCATCAGAAAAAAGCTGTTTACCCATGTGGTGTTTAATTTGTACTCTGGCTAACTGCCAAAGCTGATAGAGGCACCTAATGTTGCTATTTCCTCTGCGTTACGAAAAAACCCGCAATCAACTCTCATTGGTGTAATCTGTGTGGTATCTTGGATTAATTAGGCCAACAAGTATTTTGTGTGGGCAACTGGGCATCCCAAGTCTCTGGTAAATTTTACATCTGTGAGTAGGTTGGTTGTAGAAGGAATGTCATTGTATCCTTCACCGACTAAAGCCTTACATGTTGACCTCACACAATCATCCAATAACAGTGTTCACCCCCCTCATTTTGCTAGGCCCAACAACTGACTCTTACTCGACTTAATGGACTGTATGTATATTAACCTACATTTTAACCTATAACCTACTGTATTTGAAGGCAAAACACAGCTCCACAATGAACCTGTGGTGTTTAGTATGAGGTGGTCACATGCCTGTGTCTTAGTAAGAGGTCTATGGTTCCTCCTTACCAGCTCCCCTCATCTTCAAATACACCTGACCTGAAAAACCAGCGTGTGTTAGATAACCAAGGGTAGGGCTGTGGCGGTCATGCCATTTTGTCAGCCGGTGATTGTCAAGCAAATATCTGCTAGTCTCGCAGTAATTGATTAACATAAACACATTTAGCATCTCCTGTCTTCTATGCATAGCCTACAAGCCACTGATGCAGACCTTTGGAACATCTACATTTTAAAAAGTCAAATAAATCCATGTAATGTAGCCTATACCATCACAATAAATCCATCATTTATTTTAGACGGGTCTAAAGAAACATGATATTGAGAAAATGTAGTCTATTTCAGAAGAACAGAATAGCATACTCTGAGTTGTCCTTATGTTAGGCCCTGATCTGGCTATGCGACAGTGGGCTCAAATTACTGGCAATGTACAAAATATAAACCATATAATTATAGAGAAACTCAAAATACTAACATGTGAGAAATACTGTACTTTATTAATGTTTCAATGGAACCCACCAAAATTATTTATTGATTTTATTAAAATCAATGTCCTCCAAATCAAGGTTTCACAATTAATGGCATCCTTAAAGATTATTGTAAATAACAACTACCAAAATTAAATCAGGAATTAAATTCCACTTATTTAAGTTTATCTAAGTCTTAAGGAACTATATTGAGCTGTTACATCACTTCCTGTTTCACTAGTGTATAAAAACGAGGTAACACGCTGGCTAATATTAATAATATGCGTGTCAATCTCTCCTGGCTTAAAGTGGAGGAGAGATTGACTTCATCACTACTTTTATTTATGAGAGGTATTGACATGTTGAATGCACTGAGCTGTCTGTCTAAACTACTGGCACACAGCCATGACTACATGTAACTCTATTCCACATCAAGTAACTGACGCAATCAGTAAAATTTAGATTTTAAAAAACAGATTAAAAAAACACCTTATAGAACAGCGGGGACTGTGAAGCAACACAAACACAGACACATGCATACACACACACACACACACAATGACATACGCATTATACATACACATGGATTTAGTACTGTAGATATGTGGTAGTGGTGAAGTAGGGGCCTGAGGGCACACAGTGTGTTGTAGATATGTGGTAGTGGTGGAGTAGGGGCCTGAGGACACACAGTGTGTTATGAAATCTGTGAATGTATTGTAATGTTTTTAAAATTGTATAAACTGCCTTAATTTTGCTGGACCCCAGGAAAAGTATGTTAGGCCCTGATCTAATAGGGATCCATAATAAATACAAAATACAAATATCCCTTTGTCATCCAACACCATGAAGAAAACAAATGAACTGGCAGTTCAAAAGAGACACATGGTCATATACCTTTATTAATCTGGTAGTGGCTACAAGAATATCCACAAACAATTGAATATACCACTGAGCACTGTCAGGGCAATTATAAAAAAAATCAAAAGATACAGTTGAAAACCTCACGGGTAGAGGACTGAAAGGCATTTTGTCCACGAGGATAGGGAGGAGGATGGTGAGAGAAGCAACAAAATCCCCAAGAATCACTGTGAAATAATTGCAGGCCTTGGTGGCATCTTGGGGTCACCAGGTTTCAAAAAGCACCATCAGATGCCACCTCCACAACCACAGGCTATTTGGAAGGGTTGCCAGAAGAAAGCCCTTTCTGACCCCAAGACACAGACGCAAGCGCTTGGAGTTTGCCAGACGTCATTTCAATTATGACTAGAAGAAGGTGCTCTCCAAAATTGAACGTTTTGGTCAGATACAGCATTGGAATGTTTGGCATTGAAACAGATGCATACAAGGAGAGGCATCTCATACCCACGGTGAAATATGGTGTTGGGTCAGTGATGTTTTGGGGCTGTTTTAATTCCAGAGGTCCATGGGCACTGGTTAAGATTAATGGCATAATGAATTCCACCAAGTATCAGGCAATTTTGGCTGACAATCAGGTTGCCTCTGCCAGAAGGCTGTGACTTGGCCGTAGGTGGACTTTCCAACAAGACAATGACTCAAAACATACCTCAAGATCCACACAGAAATGATTTTGTTGTCACAGAACCAATGTTCTGCCATAGCCATCATAGTCGCCGGACTTCAATCGAATCCTAAACCTGTGGGCTGACTTGAAGAGGGCAGTTGATAAGCGCAAACCCAAGAATGTGAAGGATCTTGAAAGGATCTGCATAGAGGAATGATCCAAAATCCCTCCAAATGTGTTCCTTAACCTTGTCAAACATTAAACCTGACTCCATGCCGTTATCCTTGCCAGAGGTGGTTGCACTAAGTACCAAATGAGGAGTGCCAATAATTATGAAACCTTGATTATCCTTATCCAATTCCAAGACGCATATTGAAGATATTGGAAGAACTGTCCACATTTACTGTAATTTCTGGACTATTAAGCGCACCTGAATATAAACTGCACCAACTGATTTTTAAAAAAAAAAGTATTTTGTACATAAATAAGCCGCACATGTCTATAAGCCGCAGGTGCCTACCGGTACATTGAAACAAATTAACTTTACACAGCCTTTAAACGAAACACGGCTTGTAACAAAAATAAATAGGCTTTAACGAAATACGGCTTGTAACAAAAATTAAACCGTAAGCCTTCCAATAGAGTCATTGGTCACTATCTTCCTCCTCCTGTGCACTGAAACCACTGAAGTCATCTCCTTCGGTGTCTGAGTTGAATAGCCTCAGAATTGCTTCATCCGATGTTGGATCGTTTTCATTGTCGCTCTCGTCACTTTCATCCGGAGGCAAATTCCCAGCTGAACTGCCCTCAACAACACGCAGCAGTCCAGCCTTTCGAAACCCGTTGATGATAGTGGATTTTTTGACAATGCTCCACGCTGTCAGGACCCACTGGCAGACTTGACCATAAGTGGCTCTTTGCATGCGGCCCGTTTTAGTGAAGGATTTCTCCTCACTTGTCATCCAAGCCTCCCACTCAACACAGAGCGCCACCTTAAATGCACGATTTACACTGATGTCCAGTGGCTGCAAATACTTTGTTGTGCCCCCAGGAATCACAGCTGGAATTGAGTTTGTCCTCTTGATGGCTTCTTTCACAGAATCTGTTATGTGGGCCCTCATGCTGTCCAACACGAGCAATGCCTTGTTCTTGTGAAAGAATCCTCCTGGTCGCTTGCCGTAACACTCCGTATGCCCTTCATGCATTAGGCCTTCCGTCATCCATCCTTTCTTGTTGACTTTCATAACAATTCCTCTCAAATTTTTCTTTTGGCATCGTCATGCGTTTTAAATATCAACATCGGTGGAAGCTTTTCTCCCGATACGGTGCAGCTCAGAACACAGGTGAAGTGCGTTTTTTTTTCATGCCCAGTTTTCAGCGTGACGGATGATTCGCCTTTCCTGTTGACAGTCCGAGTGAGAGGCAGGTCAAACGTCAGAGGAACCTCATCCATATTTATGATGTCGTGCGGGCTGATGGAATGCTCCTCTATCTTTGCATCAGTAAATTTGCGGAAGTTTGAAAACTTTTTCCTCGTAGTCGGGAGGGAGCTGCTGACACAGACTCGTCCGTACCCTGATGGACAGGCCCTTACGTCTCATAAATCTTAGACACCACGATGGTCCACCTCAAATCCTCAAACTTCATTGCGGTGGCGATTGTTTTGGCTTTCAGTCGGATCTGCACAGTTGAAACACCTTGGCCGTCTGCTCTCTGTGTGTTGACCCAGTCTTCAAGCTCATTTTCTAGTTCGGGCCATCTGTTTTTCTTCCCTCTGAAAGCTTTTGTTGTCTTTTTGCACCGAGTCAGTTCCTCACGCTGCTGTTTCCAACGTCTTATCATTGACTCATTAAGGCCAAGCTCCCGTGCAACAGCTCTATTTCCTTTTCCAACAGCCAGATCGATCGCATTCAACTTGAAAGCTGCATCATATGCATTTCTCCGTGTCTTTGCCATGATGAGGGTGACAAGACAAAATGACTACCGTAATCAGAATGATGAAGTTTGAGCGTGCTCGATTTACGTCACATTATGTGACGGTGCTCAGTTTTTTTGGCGGCATGAATCTTGTGAAAGCGGGAAAAATCCATAAATTAGCCGCGTCATTGTATAAACTGCGAGGTTCGAAGCGTGGGAAAATAGTAGCGGCTTATAGTCCGGAAATTACGGTACTTTTTGTCAGCCAAGAAGATGAGTAGGCCTAACAAACAGCAAAAGCACTAGTTTATGTCAATCTACTATCCCCCATAGTACAAAAGTTGACCTATTCTGTGGGACAAATAAATATTCCAAACATAGTCCGGGACTGTTGTGGGATGCGATAGATCCCAAATTAATACAACACTAGCATTAAAAAAAACAATTTTAAGCAATGAGCCTGACTCAACAGGTGAGAACGTTTAGCTTAAAATGTTCATAAACTATTAGGCTATTTCTTCACATTATAAGCGCAGCAATGTGCACACAGGAGTAGGCTATAAGTGCGAATGTCCCAGGGATGCAAACTGCCTTTCGGCAAAAATTTGTTTTGAATCCAAAATAGGCTGGATGCCACTTTCTATCTTTCTCACTTTTTCAATACAGTGGATAAAAAGGGGTATGCCAGGTGTACTCTCTGCCTGAAAGAGATAAATTATTCCAACAAAGGGTATCATGCTCTGTTGGCACATTGTAGAACAGATTCCACAGGCAAAAAGTGTACAATATAATAATGTGCATGTTTGCCCAAAGATATTGCTTTTGTTGTTTTGAACTTGACAGTAACATGTGAGTCTTGGGGGATTATTGCATTTTTTTTCTCGGTGAACTTTATTTTTGCACACATGTAGCCTTGTGCACTTGATCGATGTCTACCATAGAGGCCACCTATAATAGAGCACAAATAGAATGCCTGTTTGTTTCATTCTATTTCTACTTAAGATGTTTTTTTCCGAAGTGAAATATTTAGATGTGTGTGTTAGAGGTCGACCGATTATGATTTTTCAACACCGATACCGATTTATTGGGGGACCAAAAAAGCCGATGCCGATTTAAAAAAAATATATATATATATATATATATATATATATACACACACACACAGAGTGGGGCAAAAAAAGTATTTAGTCAGCCACCAATTGTGCAAGTTCTCCCACTTAAAAAGATGATAGAGGCCTGTAATTTTCATCATAGGTACACTTCAACTATGACAGACAAAATGAGAAAAAAAAATCCAGAAAATCACATTGTAGGATTTTTTATGAATTTATTTGCAAATGATGGTGGAAAATAAGTATTTGGTCAATAACAAAAGTTTATCTCTACTTTGTTATATACCCTTTGTTGGGTATGACAGAAGTCAAACATTTTCTGTAAGTCTTCACAAGATTTTCACACACTGTTGCTGGTATTTTGGCCCATTCCTCCATGCAGATCTCCTCTATAGCAGTGATGTTTTGGGGCTGTTGCTGGGCAACACGGACTTTCAACTCCCTCCAAAGATTTTCTATGGGGTTGAGATCTGGAGGCTGGCTAGGCCACTCCAGGACCTTGAAATGCTGCTTACGAAGCCACTCATTCGTTGCCCAGGCGGTGTGTTTGGGATCTTTGTCATGCTGAAAGACCCAGCCACGTTTCATCTTCAATGCCCTTGCTGATGGAAGGAGGTTTTCACTCAAAATCTCACGATACATGGCCCATTCATTCTTTCCTTTACACGGATCAGTCGTCCTGGTCCCTTTGCAGAAAAACAGCCCCAAAGCATGATGTTTCCACCACCATGCTTCACAGTAGGTATGGTGTTCTTTGGATGCAACTCAGCATTCTTTGTCCTCCAAACACGACGAGTTGAGTTTACCAAAAAGTTATATCGAGGGAGATTATCAGTGGTCTTGTATGTCTTCCATTTCCTAATAATTGCTCCCACAGTTGATTTCTTCAAACCAAGCTGCTTAGCTATTGCAGATTCAGTCTTCCCAGCCTGGTGCAGGTCTACAATTTTGTTTCTGGTGTCCTTTGACAGCTCTTTGGTCTTGCCCAGAGTGGAGTTTGGAGTGTGACTGTTTGAGGTTGTGGACAGGTGTCTTTTATACTGGTAAGTTCAAACAGGTGCCATTAATACAGGTAACGAGTGGAGGACAGAGGAGCCTCTTAAAGAAGAAGTTACAGGTCTGTGAGAGGCAGAAATCTTGCTTGTTTATAGGTGACCAAATACTTATTTTCCACCATAATTTGCAAATAAATTCATTAAAAATCCTACAATGTGATTTTCTGGAAAAAAAATGCCTCATTTTGTCTGTCATAGTTGAAGTGTACCTATGATGAAAATTACAGGCCTCTCATCTTTTTAAGGGGGAGAACTTGCACAATTGGTGGCTGACTAAATACTTTTTTGCCCCACTGTGTGTGTGTGTGTGTGTGTGTGTGTGTATATTTATTTATTTATTTATTTATTTATTTATTTATTTGTAATAATGACAATTACAACAATACTGAATTAACACTTATTTTAACTTAATATAATACATCAATAAAATCAATTTAGCCTCAAGTAGATAATGAAACATCTTCAATTTGGTTTAAATAATGCAAAAACAAAGTGTTGGAGAAGAACGTAAAAGTGCAATATGTGCTATGTAAGAAAGCTAACGTTTCAGTTCCTTGCTCAGAACATGAGAACATATGATGCTGGTGGTTCCTTTTATCATGAGTCTTCAATATTCCCAGGTAAGAAGTTTTAGGTTGTAGTTATTATAGGACTATTTCCCTCTATACCATTTGTATTTCATTAACCTTTGACTATTGGATGTTCTTATTGGCACTTTAGTATTGCCAGTATAACAGTATAGCCTCCGTCCCTCTCCTCGCTCCTCCCTGGGCTCGAACCAGCAACACAATGACAACAGCTACCACATCGAAGCAGCGTTACCCATGCAGAGCAAGGGGAACAACCACTCCAAGGCTCAGAGCGAGTGAAGTTTGAAACGCTATTAGCGCGCGCTAACTAGCCAGCTATTTCACTTCGGTCACACCAGCCTCATCTCGGGAGTTGATAGGTTTGAAGTCATAAACCGCGCAATGCTTGACTCACAACGAAGAGCTGCTGACAAAACACACGAAAGTGCTGTTTGAATGAATGTTTACGTGCCTGCTTCTACCTACCACCGCTCAGTCAGATACTTAGATACTTGTATGCTCAGTCAGATTATATGCAACACAGGACACGCTAGATAATATCTAGTAATATCATCAACCATGTGTAGTTAACTAGTGATTATGATTGTTTTTTATAAGATAAGTTTAATGCTAGCTAGCTACTTACCTTGGCTTACTGCATTTGCGTAACAGGCAGTCTCCTTGTGGAGTGCAACGAGAAAGAGGCAGGTCGTTATTGCGTTGAACTAGTTAACTGTAAGGTTGCGAGATTGGATCCCCCGAGCTGACAAGGTGAAAATCTGTCTTTCTGCCCCTGAACGAGGCAGTTAACCCACCGTTCCTAAAATAAGAATGTGTTCTTAACTGACTTGCCTAGCTAAATAAAGATTAAATAAAGGTGTAAAAAAAAAAATTGGCGTCCAAAAATACAGATTTCCGATTGTTATGAAAACTTGCCCTAATTCGGCCATTCCGATTAATCGGTCAACCTCTAGTGTGTGTGGTCACAAGCGTTCTATTATAAAGGCTGTCATGGCTACCTGCAATATTAGTGTATTGTTTTTTTCTCAAGATCTCCGAAGTACATGTCTAAATCAATCACGCAGAGTTACAGCGGTACAGCACCGATTACACGGAGTACCAGGAAGTTAGCAGGTTTGGTAGGCTACTAATGACCATCAGCAGCATCAGAGCTTGGAGAAGCCTAATTACCATGACTAAACGCTCACATGGAATTTGACTGCCTTCATGACTCGTGGCGGTAAAATGGTCACCGTAACAGCCTTAACCAAGGGGCGAGCCATGTCACCGTCATCAAGCTCTCCGCTCCTCACACACAGGCACCTGCCAGGCATGTTGCCCTGGACACTCGGTAACAGATACCTTGGCAACAGTCCCAAACCATGGTGTCTGTGACTCACGTTCACACTGACCTGTGCACTGTCACGATTATGTTTCTGCATCAGGCAAAATATACAGGAGGAATAGAGGCATCAGTGTCATTACATGGTCGTTACGTCGGGATGGAGAAACCTGAGTAATTTTATTACATTATCCTAAAGTGCTGCTCTGGCACCATCCACTGATGTTGTTATAGAATACTTGCTGTGCTATCAAGACATGGCTATTCAAGTTTAAAATTACCACTACCATATCCTACACAGCATCATCAGATATGTGATAATCCACTAAAGGCTATATTTTGTAATAGAAATTAGAAAAGTTGTATCTTACTCATAAATAAGTATGTCATGTCTGTCTTTGTCTTCTGATACACTTAAATCCTTACACTCTAGGCATACAGTATGTCACCGCCTGACATCACACGGTAGAGTCCCATGGCCTTATTAGTCTTGCATTACCAAACTCCCAGGTCTCATTCCCACGTGTCGTGCAGGGAGCATGGAATCAACTGAGGATACCATCGCCTTAACCTGAGTGTACACCCAAGTCCGTCTTTGCTTGGAACTAGGCTGTCATGCTGTAAACCATGGCCCAAACGCGCAGACACTTTGAGGCTAAGAGCTTGCATTCGGAAAGTATTCATACATCTGGACTTTTTCCACATTTTGTTACATTACATTCTTATTCTAAAATTCTTATTCATTAATCCACACACAATACCCCATAATGACAAAGCAAAAACATTTTTTTTAGAATTTTTTGCAAATGTATTAAAAATAAAACACTGAAATATAACATTTCTATAAGTATTCAGACCCTTTACTCAGTACTTTGTTGAAGCACCTTTGACAGCAATTACAGCCCTGTCTTCTTGGGTATGATGGTAAAAGCTTGGCACACCTGTTTCTCCCATTCTTCGCCACAGATCCTCTCAAGCTCTGTCAGGTTGAATGGAGAGCGTCGCTGCACAGCTATTTTCACGTTTCTCCAGAGATGTTCGGGCTCTGGCTGGGCCACTCAAGGACATTCAGAGACTTGTCCCGAAGCCACTCCTGCGTTGTCTTGGCTGTGTGCTTAGGGTCGTTGTCCCGTTGGAAGGTTAACCTTCACCTCAGTCTGAGGTCCTGAGCTCTCTGGAGCAGGTTTTCATCAAGGATCTCTCTCTAGGCCTCCCGAGTGGCGCAACGGTCTAAGGCACTACAGACCCGGGTTTGATCCCAGGCTGTGTCGCAGCCAGCCGCGCCCGGGAGACCCATGAGGCAGCGCACAATTTTCCCAGCGTCATCCGGGTTAGGGGAGGGTTTGGCTGGCCGGGATGTCCTTGTCCCATCGCCCTCTTACGACTCCTTGTGGTGGGCCGGAGCGGATGCACGCTGACTTCGGTTGCCAGTTGTACAGTGTTTCCTCCAACACATTGGTGCGGCTGGCTTCCGGGTTGAACGAGAGTGTGTCAAGAAGCAGTGCGTCTTGTCAGGGTTGTGTTTCGGAGGACACATGACTCTCGACCTTCGCCTCTCCCGAGTTTGTACAGGTGTTGCAGTGATGGGACAATACTGTAACTACCAATTGAATATCACGAAATTGGGGAGACAAAGGGGTAAGGATAAAAATAAATAAAGGATCTCTCAGTACTTTGCTCCGTTCATCTTTCCCTCGATCCTGACTAGTCTCCCAGTCCCTGCCTCTGAAAAACATCCCACAGCATGATGCTGCACCGCCATGCTTCACTGTCGGGATGTTGCCAGGTTTGACGCTTGGCATTCAGGTCAAAGAGTTCAATCTTGGTTTCATCAGAGCAGAGAATCTTATTTCTCATGGTCAGAGTCCTTTAGGTGACTTTTGGCAAATTCCAAGTGGGCGGCAGGTAGCCTAGTAGTTAGAGCATTGGGCCAGTAACCGAAAAGTTGCTAGATCGAATCCCTGAGCTGACAAGGTAAAAATCCGTCGTTCGAACAAGGCAGTTAACCTACTGTTCCTAGGCTGTCATTGTAAATAAGAATTTGTTCTTAACTGACTTGACTAGTTAAATAAAGGTTAAAATAAAATAAAAAAATGCTGCATTAATGTTTTGGTACCCTTCCCCAGATCTGTGGGGAAGGGTACCGGATTCTAACCTCAACATCCAAACCTTACTACCAAGGATTATCAAGAAAAAAACTTCTAACAAACAAAACCTGCATAAGAAACACAGCAGAACCTGGAAATACTATCTTACTCAAAACTGAGTGAGTAATGTTCAGTCTGAACCTATTTCTGAAGTCAAGTTTTTTTTTTACTGAGAAGTGGCTTCCTTCTGGCCTCTACCATAAAGGCCTGATTTATTTGAGATGGTAGATGGTTGAGATGGTTGTCCTTCTGGAAAGTTATCCCACCTCCACAGAGGAACTCTGGAGCTCTGTCAGAGTGACCATTGGGTTCTTGGTCAACTCCCTGACCAAGGGCCTTCTCTTCCGATTGTACAGTATGGCCGGGCGGCCAGCTCTAGGAAGAGTCTTGGGGGTTCCAAACTTCTTCCATTTAAGAATGATGGGGGCCACTGTGTTCTTGGGGACCTTCAATGCTGCAGAATTTTTGGTACCCTTCCCCAGATCTGTGCCTCGACACAATCCTGTCTCTGAGCTCCTTGGACAATTCCTTCGACATCACTGCTTTGTTTTTGCGCTGACATGCAGTACACTGTCAACTGTGGGACCTTATATAAACAGGTGTGCCTTTCCAAATCATGTACAATCAATTGAATTTACCAGGTGGATTTACAGGTGGACTCCAATCAAGTTGTAGAAAAATCTCAATGATGATCAATGGAAACAGGATGCACCTGAGCTCAATTTTAAGTCTCATAGCGAAGGGTCTGAATTCTTATGTAAATAAGGTATTTCTGTTTTTTTTAACCTGTTTTCACTGTGTCATTATGGGGTATTGTGTGTAGATCGATGAGGAAAACAATGAATTTTAATTCATTTTAGAATAAGGCTGTAATGGAACAACGTGGAAAAAAAATCAAGGGGTCTGAATACTTTCCAAATGCACTGTAGGTGAGGAAGCCAGGGACACACGAGTGTGTGTATGTCTGCGTGCGTGCGCCGTGCGGTTCTGGGCTGTCCTGGCATCCAAGTGTCTGATACTATGTGATGGATGTGTTCCATTTCCACACACAGACTTTGGCGTCGATACCACACATAATTTGGTGTGACGGACACGGGTGTACCCCCACTCTCCTGAAGATGCTAGATCAGGATATTGTCATTCGTGTTAATCGGTTCTGCAAACACATTTCCACAGTCACATTTTAGTCCAATTATCACTGGTGTGCTGCTGATGGAGACGGATCACAGGAGTGCATATGCCTATGTGAATGGGAGAAAGACTGGAGAGGAGGAATGCAGAAGTGTGTGTGTGTGTGTGTCCGGTTAAATGATGATGATCAACAGGGTAAACTAAGAAGCTTTCCCGTCTCTCTCGCGCTCTGTAATCCAGGGATTTGGCATAAGGCCTCAGCACAGCTGGTTACGTGTGACTCGGATGTCAACAGAAGGACGTCCTCTGGGAGGACGCGCGCACACACACAATTACACATGGTACTGTGTAATTACAATTATAATCACCTCTATTGACTAGTACTGTACAAAAACATAAGTACACGCCTCTGGCTAATGTACCAACACATGCTCCTATCCACATGGTGGGTAGCCCATATGATGGCGGATCATATAGATTTTCATTTAAAACACAACGCACATCAGACAGAGACAGCTCTGACCGGCGGACTCATTCCACAGCGTAATGCTCCAGACTAATGCACAGAGAGAGAGAGCAGATGCTTACAAACACTAACATAGTGGTTCCAGCTTCACTTATACATGAGAATGCTAAAACAATTAAGCACACACACACACAAACACACACTGACCTCTTTGATACTGCATACGTAGAAAATGCACATATACAAGTAAACTCCTCTCTTCTGATGTAGTTGTTTACTAGTGTGTGATGCAACAGCTTCACGGCTTCCACCTTGGGAGAGAATTTTGGTAGTCCTTTGATGAGAGATTGAAGAGCTGTGGCATTGTCTGTGTGATGTTACTCAGCCAGAGGTTAAGGCCTATGAGTAGAAGAAGTGTTATTGCCGGGTTCCGAAACATTTAGTGACATGTTGACAAACAACATTGTGATGTCATTTGAATAGTAAGAACGAGTATAAAATAGTAACCCTATTTGAAGAAAGACTTTTATATAGCAAGGCTTTATGCTGAGCAGGGCCAAGAAGGTACTCTGAGCAAGCTGGTGTGACACTGCTGTAGGAGAAGGCTTGGTTGGCATCTGCATCATCAGTAATGTCATCCCATTGTCTGAGTGGTCTCTACACTACAGGTGGTGGGTCAGTTTGGGAGGAGCAGGTTACAGCCTCACTGTGTGCATCACTGTGCATCTGGAGGAAAGGAAAGAAGACTGTCTGCTGATGGGTGGCTGGGGGGGGGGATCTGCAATTATAAATATCCTGATGATTATCTCAAGACCAGATCTCTCTCTCTGTCTGTGACCGGGGCTTTGTTGGACAACAAATGGCATCCTTCAAAAAGCTTCCTTCAAAAACATTTATCTTCATTTTCCAACACCAGTAGATGGTTTTGTGTGGGAAATCTGGGAATCCTCTCTGATTTAATGCTGCACAAAAATATAACTTAATTTAACATGTAAAACACGCAGTATGAGTCATGGGTAGTAGCGTATCCATTGAAACATGTGATTTGCCGACTGCAGTATGCCATGTGGGCAATTCCACTTGGAATTTATTTGCAAATTATGGTGGAAAATAAGTATTTGGTCACCTACAAACAAGCAAGATTTCTGGCTCTCGCAGACCTGTAACTTCTTCTGTAAGAGGCTCCTCTGTCCTCCACTCGTTACCTGTATTAATGGCACCTGTTTGAACTTGTTCTCAGTATAAAAGACACCTGTCCACAACCTCAAACAGTCACACTCCAAACTCCACTCTGGGCAAGACCAAAGAGCTGTCAAAGGACACCAGAAACAAAATTGTCGACCTGCACCAGGCTGGGAAGACTGAATCTGCAATAGGTAAGCAGCTTGGTTTGAAGAAATCAACTGTGGGAGCAATTATTAGGAAATGGAAGACATACAAGACCACTGATAATCTCCCTCGATCTGGGGCTCCACGCAAGATCTCACCCCGTGGGGTCAAAATGATCACAAGAGCGGTGAGCAAAAATCCCAGAACCACACGGGGGGACCTAGTGAATGAGCTGGGACCAAAGTAACAAAGCCTACCATCAGTAACACACTACGCCGCCAGGGACTCAAATCCTGCAGTGCCAGACGTGTCCCTCCGCTTAAGCCAGTACATGTCCAGGCCCGTCTGAAGTTTGCTAGAGAGCATTTGGATGATCCAGAAGAAGATTGGGAGAATGTCATATGGTCAGATGAAACCAAAATATAACTTTTTGATAACTCAACTCGTCGTGCTTGGAGGACAAAGAATGCTGAGTTGCATCCAAAGAACACCATACCTACTGTGAAGCATGGGGGTGGAAACATCATGCTTTGGGGCTGTTTTTCTGCAAAGGGACCAGGATGACTGATCCGTGTAAAGGAAAGAATGAATGGGGCCATGTATCGTGAGATTTTGAGTGAAAACCTCCTTCCATCAGCAAGGGCATTGAAGATGAAATGTGGCTGGGTCTTTCAGCATGACAATGATCCCAAACACACCGCCCGGGCAACAAAGGAGTGGCTTCGTAAGAAGCATTTCAAGGTCCTGGAGTGGCCTAGCCAGTCTCCAGATCTCAACCCCATAGAAAATCTTTGGAGGGAGTTGAAAGTCCGTGTTGCCCAGCAACAGCCCCAAAACATCACTGCTCTAGAGGAGATCTGCATGGAGGAATGGGCCAAAATACCAGCAACAGTGTGTGAAGACTTACAGAAAACGTTTGATCTCTGTCATTGCCAACAAAGGGTATATAACAATGTATTGATAAACTTTTGTTATTGACCAAATACTTATTTTCCACCATAATTTGCAAATATATTCATTAAAAATCCTACAATGTGATTTTCTGGATTTTTTTTTTCCCCCCTCATTTTGTCTGTCATAGTTGAAGTGTACCTATGATGAAAATTACAGGCCTCTCTCATCTTTTTAAGTGGGAGAACTTGCACAATTGGTGGCTGACTAAATACTTTTTTGCCCCACTGTAGGTAGGGGTAAAGTGACGAGCAGCAGCGTATGTGTTAAGTGTGAAAATGTGTGTGTGTGTGTGGCGTCAGTATACATGTGTGTTCATGTTATGTGTGTTTGGCTGTCATTTAAGTGTGTGTGTGTGTGGGTAGAGTCCAGTGTGTGTACATAGTCAGTGCAACAGAGTTGGTTAAAAAAATGGGTAAATGTAGGTATCCATTTGAATAGCTATTTAGCAGTCTTGTTTAGAAGTCTTATGGCTTAGGTGTAGAAACTATTCAGGGTTCTGTTGTTTCCAGACTTGGTACCGCTTGCCGTGCAGTAGCAGAGAAAACAGTCTGTGGCTTGCGTGGTTGGAGTCTTCCTCTGACACTGCCTGGTATAGAGGTAATGGATGGCAGGGAGCCCAGCCCCAGTGATGTACTGGGCCGTACTCACTACGCTCTGTAGCGCCTTTCGGTCAGATGCCAAGCAGTTGCCATACCAAGCGGTGATGTAGCCAGTAAAGATGCTCTCGGAGGTGCATCTGCAGAGCTTTATGAGAATCTGAGGACCCATGCCAAATCTTTTCAACCTCCTGAGGGGGATGAGGCATTGTCGTGCCCTCTTCACGACTGTGTTGGTGTGTTTGGACCATGATAGATCCTTGGTGATGTGGATACTGAGGAACTTGAAGCCCTCAACCCACTCTAATACAGCCCCATCAATGTGAATGGAGGTGTGCTCGGTGATCAGCTCCTTTGTCTTACTGACGTTGAGGGAGAGTTTTTGTTGTCCTAGCACCACACTGCCAGGTCTCTGACCTCCTCCCTATAGGCTGTCTCATTGGTGTCGGTGATCAGGCGTACCTGCGTTGTGTTGTTGACAAAGTTAATGATGGTGTTGGCGTCGTGTTGTGAACATGGAGTACAAGAGGGGACTAAGCAAGCTACAGGGCGCGGTTGAAAATGTCAGTGACACCACTTTCCATCTGGTCAGCGCATTCTCTAAGTATGCATCCTGGTATTCCGTCTTGTGAATGTTAACCTGTTTTAAATGTCTTTCTTCGGCTATGGAGAGTGTGATCACAGTCATCTGGAACAGCCGGTGCTCTCACACATGGTTCAGTGTTGCTTGCCTCAAAGTGATCATAGAAGGCATTTAGCTCATCTGGTAGGCTTGTGTCATTGGGCATCTTGTGGCTGGGTTTCCCTTTGTAATCCGTGATAGA
Source organism: Oncorhynchus tshawytscha (assembly GCF_018296145.1). Taxonomy (NCBI): domain Eukaryota; kingdom Metazoa; phylum Chordata; class Actinopteri; order Salmoniformes; family Salmonidae; genus Oncorhynchus; species Oncorhynchus tshawytscha. The sequence continues at coordinate 4,033,854 of NC_056458.1, read as the reverse complement.
GCCGGAGTAGTAGGATTCAATCTTAATCCTGTATTGATGCTTTGCTGGTTTGATGGTCCGTCGGAGGGTGTAGCAGGATTTCTTATAAGTGTCTGCCAGGTTCTTTATACCATGACTGTGGAACAAGCCAACATATCCATTAACTTCAATATTCACCAATGTACATGTTACCTCATTATCCTTAATTAATAAACAGTTAGAACTTTGCCAAATAATATCAAATGTCATGACTATCAATTACTTCTAGAAATTCACATGATCAACAGTGGTGGGAACCCTTTTATAAAAAGGGGCTGAATGTGCCATCACTTCCTTTACAACACCCAGGATGAGACGAAGCAAATGGAATGCACATCAAGCTAAGTACACGGCTCAAGTTCTGAAAACAAATGCAGTTAGCTAACAGACATTCAAATACAGAAAGAGCACAACATAACGACTCTTAACAATATAAGGGGATCATTTTAACAATGGACCAGAGATCACTGAGATCACTGTGTTTGTTTGTTTATGTTACAGCTTGCTGTGTGTCCACTGTTTTGTCTTCCCCCGGCTCCCAACACCTCGCTCATATGGCACTCTGTTGCACATTACACACACCGGTGCTCAGTAAACAAATAAATAGTAACTTGTAATTTGTGAAAATCTCAAATGGATGGTGACGGAAATGAGAACCGTCACAGGGTGTGAATACTTTCTGAAGGCACTGTAGTTACCCAGAGACCCGTGGGCCTTAGGACAGTGACGCAAACACAAAGTGACACCCTGGACATCCTCAGGAAGGATCTCGCTCTATAAATTCCCCCTGTAGAGACTCCCACTCTCTCAAGAACAAAGCTGTAACTGTGACTGTCACTTCTCCCACATGAGGAGTAAGCCAATCTTTAACAACTCGGTTGTTCAACCATATAGCATCAGGTGCGGTAAAGAATGGATTTTAGACGATTTAAATGAGAAACGTTTCATTGTAATGACTCAGGATATATGAATGTAGTCTCATTGTATTACACAAATGACTGAGGATGATAGTATTGACCTTTTCAATGTTTTTTTGTGCACAGTGTTGGGATTCAAAGTGATTGATAATAGTGGGGGGAAAGTACTGTAGATACTGCTCTACACTAGCTTAACCTCATGGTGAGGGTAAATGTTTGTCATGCCATGTTTTTGATTTATTGAAATTATATGGTCATAGCTATTATTGAAGGCAAAGTGAAATCCGAGAGCTATGCAAAGTTATATAAACTGGAGGGTCGAGTCACTGTCTAATCAAAATCCTTCACTGCACACTGCATAGCTATTGGGGGGGGTTGTTGAGTAAGCACTCCATATGCCAGGGCAAACGGATGTTGCCTCATGACTCAAACTGAGTTATTCTGCTGCTCTATGATCGCTACATATTTCTGTCTGAGACTGTCGTCATTGAAGTCGTTTGTGGTGATGTCAAAATGAGGGGCGTTGTACAAAACAAAGTCCTCAAGCGATTGGCTCATCTAACCAATCGAGTAATATAAATAATGACATATACATATTTACAACTGTAACAATGATAAATGTCCATTGGAGGGTGTGCGCAGGGTATATGTCCATACAAGGTGCAGCAGGAGGGGTAGGTAGCTGCCTAGTATTCAGCAGCCTGATGGTCTGGGGGTAGAAGCTATTGGCCAGTCTGACAGTTTTTGCCATGATGATGATTATTATTATTATTATTTTATTTTTTAACCTTTTATTATTTATTTATGATTCTCATATACTGTATGCGTCTGAGTGATGGAAGCGGGGAGAACAGGCTGTGGCTCGGGGGCTGAGGTACTTTATGCTCTTTTTGGCCTTCCTGTGACACTAGTGATGTCGGTGTCCTGAAGGGCAGGCGGTGTGCACCAAATGTTGCGTTCGGCTGAGCGTACCACCCTCTGTAGAGCCTTGCGGTCAGCCGTACCAGGCTGTCATGATGGTGCTCCTGTAGAACACTGTCGGCTCTCGGTGACAGGCCAAATTTCTACAGCTTCCTGAGGTTGAGGAGTCGCTGTTGGGCCTTCTTCACCAAGACGCACCCTTGTGGGGTCCCCGTGTTGAGGAGGTAATGTTGCCTACCATCACCACCTGGGAGAAGTTCAGTTCCAGGGCCGTGAACTTTGTTGTTAGCTTAGAGGGCACTATGGCATTGAAGGCTGAGCTGTAATCAAACAACGTCCTCACATATGCATTCATTTTGTCCAGGTGGGTGAGGGCAGTGCAATGGCAATTGCGTCGTGGATATGTTGGTGAGGTAAGCAAATTGGAGAGGGTTGAGTGTGTTGGGGAGGGAAGAGGTGATGTGGTCTTTTACTAACCTCTCAAAGCACTACATGATGAAGGGAGTGCTACGGGTCGGTAGTCAATTCAGTTCAGTAACTTTACCTTTCTTGGGCACGGAGATGATAGTGGACATCATGAAATAGGTGAGGATAACGGCCTGAGATTGAAAATGTTCGAAAACAAAACAGTCAGCCGGTCCGCACATGAGGGGTGCGGCTACGGATGCCGTCTGGGCCGGCAGCCTTGCGAGGGTCAACACGCTTGAATGACTTACATACAGTGGGGAGAACAAGTATTTGATACACTGCCGATTCTGCAGGTTTTCATCATGGAGACCAGAGACTAGGATGCGATTGCTGCTGTCAACCACGTGCACCTGGTCTGTGATGATGGCACTGGCCCTGCCCACAACACAACAGGGAAATGAACATGTGAATGTATCATGACAGTTCATTAAAATAAGCCTTTTCAATGAGCATGCCATGGCAGCCGGGCTACTGGAGCATTCAGAGCATATGTTTCATCTCCTTGCCAATTCCTATGTACTTGCCAACAGCACAGAGAATCTAACTGTATTTTCCTTTTTACTGAAGTGACTGCAGTCTTTGCTCTGTCATTCTCACATGGAACAGATGGTGGTAGTAGACAGACAGATGTATGGGAGAACCTGTGTAGTATTATGCCCCAGAATGGATTCAATGGGGACATGAAGTCATGGGTCTTGAACTAATGTACTATGACAGAGAATGTGTCCCTATCCTTACAATAAATATATTCTGTTGGTATTGCAAGGAAGCATTTGCATTTTTCACATACAAGCAATGGATTTGTGTCAGCCACATGCTTTGCATAGGCATTGTATCTCTCTGTATCGGGTGGTACGAAGTGCTGGGAATTGTTTAATTGATGGGAAGCATATGCAATTTGTTTCAAGAGGAGTGTTACTAGAGGTACTTTTCACTGCAGGAAAAGCTCAGAATCTGATGTATTTGCATTTCAATGAAGTCTAGTCATAGTGAGGTCTCTTATAGCAGCTGTTGAAGTTTAAGCCTGAGCAGGCAAGGCCATGCAAGGCCAACTCTATTATAATCTGTATCATTGGTACAAAAATCTGCTTAAATACTTCCTCCTTGTGTGTTTAAGCCCTCTAGATTAGACTGATGTACTATGTCTGTTTTTGCTTTTTGCTCTCTCTTCCTCAGAGCTCCATCCAGATCACCTTTGACAACAGTCTCCAGCTCCCTGCCTCTGCTATTGTAGATAGTGTGATCTGCACAGACCAATCACCTACCACTATGGTGAGTATCAACTAAACATGCATGCCTTTTCTAGAGGTTAACATGATATAGAACCCATGATGTGTTATTTTTTTTATCAAGACAAGACTTCTCATAGATCCATTTCTTCTAGTACATTATAGATTCTTAATGGTGGTCTCTTCCCTCTCCCTGCTCCAGGTCTTACAGTGTAAGTGTGCGGTTGACACTGTAACGTTCCCTGTGACTGTCACCCAGCAGTCACCTGCAGCTGTTTCCATGGATACCTACCAGATCACCATAAAGCCAATGCTGGCCCAGGTATGACACATCACCATGGTTTTGCATTTGTAAGTTTGCATGTGTGTGCCTCTCAAAAAAAGTTAACCCTGTTGAGCTTTCACTTCATTGAATTGCCCTCAAATGGAATGGTGTACCTGCGTTGGATGAAACCTCAAATGCTTACGTATGCATATGTAAAATCACTTTCAGAAAAATGAACTCTCCTATGCTTCATGACTATTCCATTGAGTTGAGCTATACTAAGTAGGGATAGTTCACTCAAATTACAAAATGACATTGGTTTCCTTACACTGTAAGCAGTCTATGGACAAGGTATGAAAGCAATCCATGCTTTGGTTTTGTTTACCTGGCCACTATTTAAAATGCTAACTTTTTAGCATTTGTGGCAATAATCCAATACAGGTCAATTTGCACCTTTTGCGCTTCATGTCCAAATCATCCTAAAGTATCCAAATATGTATTGTTTAACTTAATGAAGTTACTTTAAGATGGTTTGGACATGAAGTGACAAAATGCTAATATAGATACCATTGACTTGCATTGGAGTTGTGCCACAAATGCTAAAATGTTAGCATTTGAAACAGTGGCCAAGTAAACACAACCAAAGCACGGATTGCTGTCATACCTTATCCATAGACTGCTTTCAGTGTAAAGAAAGCAATTTGTCCTTTTGTAATTTGGGTGAACTATCCCTTTAAACCAGCTTGCGACTGCCTGTAACATGCCTGTCCCCCTCTCCCCCCAATCAGTTGGTGGTGCGTCTGGAGGAAGTAGAAGAAGAGGGTCTGCTGGTGTCCTGGACTTTCTCCCAGCAGCCGATCTCCCTCACCGTGGCCCCACGCAGGATCCAGAGAGAGGTGAGAAACAGTCACACTAAAGGTCCATTTATATCTTGCCAAGTCTAAAGAATGAAGTACCGTCGCTTATATGTGAATTAAATTCGGAGCATGTTGGGAATGTGTTGGAGGCCGTTGGTTGAAAATTTCCCCCTTATGGAGAATCTGATGGTCTCATCGGTTTGGCCTCCTATGACACTAGCAAATTACAATGGTCCTATTTTTATTCTTTATTTATTTTACCTTTATTTAACTAGGCAAGTCAGTTAAGAACAAATTCTTATTTTCAATGATGGCCTAGGAACAGTGGGTTAACTGCCTTGTTCAGGGGCAGAACGACAGATTTGTACCATGTCAGCTCGGGGATTCGATCTTGCAACCTTTCGGTTACTAGTCCAACGCTCTAACCTGACACCCAATAAATAATATAATAATACTCGTAGGAAAGGTTTTCATCTTTAGCTCACAATCTGTCGATACTATACTATTAGAAAGGTACATTTAAAAAAAAAAAAAAAAAAAAATCTTGTGCATATTGTTTTGTATTGCAAGGTATTACTACTGCACTGTTGGAGCTAGAAACACAAGCCTTTCGCTGCACCTGCGATAACATCTGCAAATCAGTATACATGACCAATAAACTTTGATTTGATTGGAAAAGGTTCTACATGGAACCCAAAAGCAAAAGGGTTCTACCGGGAACCAAAAAGGGTTATTCAAAAGGTTCTCCTATAGGGACAGCCAAAGAACCCTTTTAGGTTCTAGATAGCACTTTTTTTTCAGTGTAGTGCCCAGAGTTTGTTCAGTCCAGGTCACCATACACCTAATCTGTTTACTATCTAATATATTTTAGTCTGTTTGGTGTACTTCTTGGTGGCAGGTAGCTTACTTTAGTGGTGTTTTGTGCTCAGGAGAGTGATGCAGAGATAGACCCAGACATGATTCGGGAGCTGGTGAAGGATACTCTGTTCAGCACACAGCCAGCCATGATCCTCAACCTCAGGGCCTGTGTGTCCAGCACTACGGTAAGACCATTGCACTACAACTACGCTGCAAGTGTTTTCCTTCCATTAGAGTTGTTTTTAGCCTGCTACATCAGACTAGAAGCATCAAAACTGAGGCAGAAATCAAAAGCAGCGAGAGCTCACATCACTGACTTGATGCTTCTGCATACGGAATAGCGTGTCTCATTGAAAGGCACCCAATGTAGTCAACTGCGGCTAGTAGGCATGGGAAAAACCAACATGCGAAACATGCAGTATAATTACCATTACCACTGGTAAAACCTTCCTGATAGGATGAACCAAGAGCTATGACTAAATGTTTTATGTTCTAGTGATTTGACTCTCTGGTCTTTGACTTCCAGTTCCCCAGGGCAACAGGCCTAACCCCGACAGGTCTGACCCCCCCGTCCCAGAGTTTACCCCCCATACGAAGGCTCCTGCTTCGCCAGCTCAGGGAACCTGCCTCAGAGCAGGTCAGCTATATCACATCAGCCACGACCCACCATCTCTTCTCCCAAAAACCAGAGTCGATTACTGTGTGTGTGTGTGTGTGTGTGTGTGTGTAGCCAAGTCATGCAGTTCAGGGAGCTGTGCTGTACCGTGAGCCTGGACCAGCCATCAACAGAAAGGAGGACCTGCTTCCTGCCTGCAACCCTCAGCCCTGACACCTCACTGGACTGGAGTGAGGACATCTCACTGTAAGACAGCTAGCTATAGCCCAGCCAGCCACTGGCAGTCACACACATACGACCTGATTATAGATATGAATTATTGATATTTTACAACAGAAACAAACTACAATAATAGTTCAACAATGATTTTACCATCAAGTGAAAACTCTAAATAGCATACACTCATTGTTTGACACTGTTATGCCTACTGTGAGTCTAACATACAATCTTTGATTATCTGTGATTGTGTTCTGCAGGGATCTGGCTCCAGAAACCAAAGAGCTGAGAGTGAGAATGCTGGAGAAGACCACCAAGGGGGAACGTAAGGCTCCTCTCAATTAGATACTTATTATTAAAGGTCATAGATTAATGAGAAATTGCCAATCTACTTTTGTAAAGACTATAGACCCTCTACACCAGTGGTTCCCAAACTTTTTATAGTCCAGTACCCCTTCAACCTCCAGCTGCGTACCCCCTCTACTAGCGCCAGGGTCAGCGTACTCTCAAATGTTTTTTTTTGTTGTTGCCAGTATTGTAAGCCTGCCATGCACGCTATACGATACATTTATTAAACATAATGAGTGTGTCACAACCTGCCTCGTGGGAAGTGACAAAGAACTTTTATAGGAACAGGGCACAAATAATAATATAATAATAATCAATCATTTTTCTCTTTATTTAGCCATCTTACAATATAAAACCTTACTTGTTCATCAAACATTGTGAATAACTCACCACAGGTTAATGAGAAGGGTGTGCTTGAAAGGATGCACAGAACTCTGCAGTGTTGGGTTATATTGGAGAGAGTCTCAGTCTTAAATCCTTTTCCACACACAGTCTGTGCCTGTATTTCGTTTTCATGCTAGTGAGGGCCGAGAATCCACTCTCACATAGGTACGTGGTTGCAAAGGGCATCAGTGTCTTAACAGTGCAATTTGCCAAGGCAGGATACATTGAGCGCAGCCCAATCCAGAAATCTGACAGTAGCTTTTGATTAAATTCCATTTTCACAGAACCCCTTTCGCAATTTTGATGAGGCTCTCTTGTTCAGATATCAGTAAGTCGACTGGAGGCAGGGCATGAAAGGGATAACGAATCCAGTTGTTTGTGTCATCTGTTTCGGGAATACCTGCGTAATTGCGCACCCAACTCACTCAGGTGCTTCGCTATATCACATTTGACATTGTCCGTAAGCTTAAGTTCATTTACACACAAAAAATTATACAATGATGGAAAGACCTGTGTGTTGTCCTTGTTAATGCAGATAGATAAGAGCTCCAACTTCTTAATCATAGCCTCAATTTTGTTCCACACATTAAATATAGTTACGGAGAGTTCCTGTAATCCTAGATTCAGATCATTCAGGCAGGAAAAACATCACCCTGATAGGCCAGTCGTGTGAGAAACCCGTCATCATGCAAGTGGTCAGACAAGTGAAAAATGATGGTCAGTGAAAACTTTAATCTCGTCTCTCAATTCCAAAAAACGTGTCAATACTTTGCCCCTTGATAACCAGCGCACTTCTGTATGTTGTAAAAGCATTACATGGTCACTGCCCATATCATTGCATAATGCAGAAAATACACAAGATGATGTCTTCCTCTTCTGCAAACCACTGGAAACGGACATATACCAGGAGCTGTGCCAGGCCTGCCACGTCTGACTCATCCAGCTGTAACGCATAAAATTGACTGGGTTGTATGTGAAGCAGTAATTTTTTCAAAACATCTCCTGCCATGTCACTGATGCGTCGTGAAACGGTGTGGTATGATGATAGCATTGTCCCAACCATATCCACGGCAGCAGGGAGAATTAAGTCCTCCACAATAGTATGGGGCTTGTCTGTCCTAGCCACTCGGTAGCTCACCATATATGACGCTTCTAGCCCCTTCTTATTAATGGCATCTGTTGCGTCTTTATAAGGACACAAGGCGAGACCCAAATGCAGACACAGGAAGCAGATGGTTGAGCTCCGATATTTATTAATCCAAGGGGTAGGTAAAAGGTAGGTCGGGGACAGGCAAGAGTTCAATAACCAGATCCGAGTCCAAACAGTACAAGGGGATAGGCAGCATTGAAGACAGAACAGGCAGAGTGGTCAGGCAGGTGGGTTCAGAGTCAGGACAGGCAAGGGTTGAAACCAGGAGGACTAGAACCAAAAGAGACTGGGGGAAAAAATAGGAGCAAGGAAAACCGCTGGTTGACTTCGCAAACAAGGCGAACTGGCACAGAGAGACAGGAAACAGGGATATATACACCGGCGATAATAAGCGACACCTGGAGGGGGTGGAGACGATCACAAGGACAGGTGAAACAGTCTGACAGTCTTAATTCTCGCTCAAACTCCTGTTTTTTTTCTTCAAATTGGCATGTTTTGTTTCTAAATGTCTGTGAAAGAGTAAAGGTTTCCCGCGAGAGAGTAACGGAGTAATTTTAAATTTTTATTTGGCGTACCCCCGACGGCATTGCGCGTACCCCATGAGCACAATTCCTGCCTGCATTATAATCAAAAATTTGTGCCCGAACTTTTGATTTGTTGGGAGATTTGTCCAAGAGAATCCTTTGTGATTCCCAAAAGTAGGGCTGTTGCCCTAGTTTGGGATTTCCAATACTATAAAGACTATATTCAAACCATTTTTCAAATGTCATGTTATACTCTAAGTAAGCAAAGCACTGTGATGTTGTCTTCTCTGTATTTCTATGCTTAGTCTTTCTCTTTTGGCAGAATTCTTGTCTGGCTTTGCCTCGCTACCCTTGGACCTCAACCGCAGAGCTCCTACTGGTCAGCATGTGCTGTCAGTCAGCCCAGGGCACGGCCTGGCACCCAATGCTACGGTCACCTTTGAGGTGATTGGCATGTGATAGGTGGAATGCTGTTCCAAAGTGTGTAGATAATAAGTTGGTGTGTTACAACATAGATGACATAGAAATACAATTACAGAACATTGATTTGAATGGAGTGTTCTCTCTTATCATATCAATGTATTATGGAGCACTCCACATGATAATCCTAGAGGGTAAAACAGTACATAACAATACTTCCAACACAGTCCATAACATTAATGGTAATCTGGGTCCCTCTCCACCTGTAGCTGGTGTACCTGGAGGTAGTGGACCCCCTTGGAGCTCACTACACCACGCCCTTCCGCACCTCCATCACCCCGACCAAGAAGGTGGATGTGGACCGGACCATCATGCCAGACGGCACCATCGTCACCACCGTTACCACCATACAGTCACGACCCAGACCGGGAAAACTAGGTACAGTAGGTCTGGGTGAGTTAGCATATGGAGGGGCCGGAGAGTGGACTGTAGCTAATCATAATGACATATGATATTGATTTTTGATAGTACTGATTCTATGAAAAAAAGAGGATTGCAACCCTGCACCCTGCATGCCAATCCTTCATTTTACTATACTCTATTGCAATGGTGGAAAAGTACTCAATTGTCATACTTAAGTAAAGCTACCTTAATAGAAAGTGACTCAAGTAAAAGTGAAAGTCACCCAGTAAAATACTACATGAGTAAAAGTCTAAAAGTATTTGGTTTTAAATATACTTAACTATCAAAATTAAATGCAATCTCTAAAATGTACTTAAGTATCAAAAGTAAAGGTATAAACCATTTCAAATTCCATATATGAAGCAAACCAGACGGCATAAATTTATATTTTTATTTTTATTGACGAATAGCCAGGGACACACTCCAACACTCAGACATGATTTAGTGAGTCCACCAGATCAGAGGCAGTAGGGATACTTATCAAGGGAACTGTCAACACTTTGTTTAACACTTTATAAGCCATAAAATACACATTCTCCCTATTCCATATGTTTAGAGGTTAATGTTGCATAGGCGTACATTCTGAGCGGTAGATCTCGTCTTTCATTTTGACTCAGAAAGTGATCTTGACTCAGAAAAGGTTGGTGACCACTGCAATAGAGCAGTGGTGTAAAGTACTTAAGTAAAAATACTTTAAAGTACTTCTTAAGTCGTTTTTTGGGGTATCTGTACTTTACTTTTTATATTTTGGTTAACTTTTACTTCACTACATTCCTAAAGAAAATAATGTACTTTTTACTCCTTACATTTTCCCAAAAAGATGGGTGTGTGAATTTGACCATTTTCCTGTCAAAATGTAATGAGTACTCAGAATGTACGCCTATGCAACATTAACCTCTAAACATATGGAATAGGGAGAATGTGTATTTTATGGCTTATAAAGTGTTGAACAAAGTGTTGACAGTGCTGAATAAACTAAATCATAAATTACTCATAAAAACATCAGCTCTTTGCTGTATTCATTGAGTCGCTCTCTAGTCATGGTTTTTAAATCTCATAGTATCAACTTTGCTGTGCATTTTAGGCTTCTTTTTACAGTCTATGGCTTGAGGAAATCTGATTGGCCAGCGGTAGGCCCATAGGTGCACTTAATTTGACCTCTGGGCTTGCCGGGTAGGTGGAGTTCTACCTTCAGACACATGAAATGGTTCAAAATGGGAACACTTTGCCTTCCTGGTGCTAGGGCTGCTGAATCAAGTGCACCTACGGCCAACAGCATGAAAAAAAATAAAATAAATAGGAACGCAAGGCTTTATCATCTGGGTTTTTATCAAAATGTTTGATAATCGACAAGGAATGCGTTGGAGATCGACGAGTTGGTGACCACTGCTCTGTTGCTTCTATTGACCCTCACATCCTCTGTCTCTGCGTTTACTCAGGTGACTCTCCCTCGCGGTCCCCGTCCAAAGTGGAGGTGACAGAGAAAGGGACCATATTCCTCACTGATGGCTGCCATAGCAGGACCAGCTCCAGCCCTACTCTAAGCAGTGAGTTATGTTTCTCCATCGTTTCATAGCCTGGTCTCAGATCTGTTTGTGCTGTCTTGCCAACTCCTATGGTCATTGTTATAGTCATTATTATCACAAACAGATCTGGGGCCAGGCTAATGGCTCCACACTCCTCAACACTTACTTCCACAGATATTTATTCTAGTATTTTTCAACATGATACATCCAGTGGGTCCTCATTTAGTAGTTGTGTCACGTTATGGTGCATTACAGCGCTTGCCGTTATGTCTCATTCAAGGCACCAGAGGGCATCTTTGAGCACATCTACTCCAGCCTGAGTTAAATAAATACTGTGGTGAGCAGTAGTGGTGCGTGGGTCAGCTGTATGTTCACCCGCACCCGCAATTGCTAATAACCCATCTGCAACACATGATATATATGTGAAAATCTTAGGCCCGTACCTGACCCTAACCCTCAAATATAGAAAATGTGCTGTAGGCTACAGTTAGAGACGCCAGGCTACAGTTAGAGACAAGGAGTGCAGGATTTTTTGTTGTTGCCTAATTTTATATATGTTTCTGCTTATAATTTCCAACATTTTGGTAGGCTATTTGTTAGTCAACTTGTCTATAATTAGATACATGCATCTTCTCTTCTGTCATCACATGTTTCCCTAGAAGACTTCAGAAACCCTTGCTCACCAGAATGTCATAAATGATCAAATGAATGCTTCAATCTAGTTGACATCAGTAAAGTTTTCTGTCATCTCTGCTTCTTTCGTGGTGCAAAGATGTTTAGCAATAACTCAGCCCCCAAAAATGTGAAAGATTTTTTGACCGGTGGTAAGGAAATAGAAAGCTGTGAAAACGATCCAACATGTTTCTGATGAGATTTCAGTTTGCATATATTATGTGGTTGAAATACTATCAGCTTTTATGATGCTGATGGTCCCTAACTGTGCATTCACATTCTCTCAAGCTTAATGCTTAAAGAAAGAAATCATATATCTTCACTCTTGTTCCCGAGTGAAAATGTACAATTTGTGTATTATTTTACTGCAAGAAATGCTTAATTCTGCAGGAGTTAATATTAAGACTATGTGAGAGGTTATAGACCTACAGTCAGTGTAATAATTAAAACATAAATGGGATAGCACTTTGATAGACCAGAGCCTTAGATATGCAGTTTTAGAAACTGTTCTACATTTTGTAAGCATTACATAGCAAAGTAGCCAGAAGGTTGTGGATTCACAGACCACTGTGGACAAGGGTAGGGGTGAAATGATATCCATTATAATAAAAGCACTGCATGAATCTATCATGTTATTTGCGGTCCGAGGAAAAAAATTGCTTTTCATAAATGCATTTCATGCAATTCTGCATCATTTTACATAACTGGAGACAGGCAGAATATATCTATATTTTTTTTATACCACAACAGAGCATGACAGCGAATGAGCTCTTGCTGCAGCACCGGAGATGTTTGATTACTACAGTGGCTTGCGAAAGTATTCTCCCCCCCTTGGCATTTTTCCTATTTTGTTGCCCCACATCCTGGAATTAAAATAGATTTTTTTGGGGTGGGTTTGTATCATTTGATTTACACAACATGCCTACCACTTTGAAGATGCAAAATATTTTTTATTGTGAACCAAACAAGAAATAAGGCAAAAATATTATGTCAAAGTCAATAGTTTGTAGAGCCACCTTTTGCAGCAATTACAGCTGCAAGTCTATTGGGGTATGTCTCTATAAGCTTGGCACATCTGGCCACTGGGATCTTCAAGGCAAAACTGCTCCAGCTCCTTCAAGTTGGATGGGTTCTACTGGTGTACAGCAATCTTTAAGTCATACCACAGATTCTCAATTGGATTGAGTTCTGAGCTTTGACTAGGCCATTCCAAGACATTTAAATGTTTCCCCTTAAACCACTCAAGTGTTGCTTTACCAGTATGCTTAGGGTCATTGTCCGACTGGAAGGTGAACCTCTGTCCCAGTCTCAAATCTCTGGAAGACTGAAACAGGTTTCCCTCAAGAATTTCCCTGTATTTCCCTGCGCCATCCTTCAAATCTGAATACAGATATTAAGCTGTTGGTCAAAGATACCTTTTTTTTAAAGTAGGGGCGTGGATCAGAAAACCAGTCAATATCTGGCATAACTAACATTTGCCTCATGCAGCGCCACACATTTCCTTTGCATAGAGTTGATCAGGATGTTGATTGTGGAATGTTGTCCCACTCCTCTTCAATGGCTGTGTGATGTTGCTAGATATTAACAGGAACTGGATCACGCTGTCGTACATGTTGATCCAGAGCATCCCAAACATGCTCAATGGGTGACATGTCTGGGGAGTATTGAAGTCCGTAGCAAGAGGAGACAACGTGGAGATTAGGAATAACAAAAATATATTTATTAACTGAAGTAACGTAAATACAATTAACAATGGTGTGTGTGTAGTCAGTAATCAGTCGTGTAAGTGAGTGGTTGCATCCATAAATGTGATAATGAGGGGTGTTGAAAGGTGCCAAAGCAGACAAACAAAACAGTCACAAAAATGCCACAACCAAAATCAGTGTGTCTGCATGGAGAGAGTCTCCTCAATGAATGGGGAAGAGGTGTATTTATCCCAGGACACACCCGGGCCCAGGTGTGTCCCATGTCGCTCACCACCCTCCCAGCTCCACCAACTGACATCCTGTTAAGGAAAGCAAGAGCAAAGAGAGAATTTGGCAGACAGAGTGGGAGGCGGTCACAGTATTCAGGCCATGGAAGAATTGGGACATTTTCAGCATCCAGGAATTGTGTACAAATCCTTGACATTATCATGCTGAAACATTAGAAGATGGTGGCAGATGAATGGCACAGCAATGGGTCTTAGGATCTCGTCACGGTATCTCTGTGCATTCAAATTGCCATAGATAAAATGCAATTGTGTTCAATGTCCATAGCTTATGCCTGCCCATACCGTAACCCCACCGCCACCATGCGGCACTCTGTTCACAATGTTGCCGTCAGCAAACCGCTCGCCCACAAGACGTCATACCATCTGGCCGGTACAGTTGAAACCGGTATTCATCCGTGAAGAGCACACTTCTCCAGCTTGCCAGTGGCCATCAAAGGTGAGCATTTTCCCGCTGAAGTTTATTACGACGCCAAGCTGCAGTCAGCTCTAGACCATGGTGAGGACGATGAGCACGCAGATGAGCTTCCCTGTTACGATTTCTGAGAGCTTTGCAGAAATTCTTCGGTTGTGCAAACCCACAGATTCATCAGCTGTCCAAGTGGCAGGTCTCAGACGATCCCGCAGGTGAAGAAGCTGGATGTGGAGGTCCTGGGCTGGTATAGTTACACGTGGTCAGCAGTTGTGGGACCGAGTGAACGTACTGCCAAATTCTCTAAAATGACGTTGGAGGCGGCATATGGTAGAGAAATGAACATTCAATTCTCTGGTAACAGCTGTGTTGGACATTCCTGCAGTCAGCATGTCAACTGCACGCTCCCTCAACTTGAGACCTCTGTGACAATGTGTTGTGTAACAAAACTGCACATTGTAGAGTGACCTTTATTTACCCCAGTACAAAGTGCACCTGTGTAATGCTGTTTAATCAGCTTCTTGATATGCCACACCTGTCAGGTGGATGGATGAACTTGGTAGAAATGCTCACTAACTGGTGTAAACAAATTTGTTAATAACATATCTGGGAACTTTTATTTGAGCTCATTAAAAACATGTGACCAACACTTTACATGATGCGTTTATATTTTTGTTCAGTGTAATTGCCTAATACAGTGTGCATAAATGAGGCCCATACAGATGACTTGCCTGTCAGTTTTTCCTCCCTGTACTCTTTCATTCAGTTTCTTCTTCACATCAGAAAAGAATGACTCTAGTCCTTAAGAAACTCACTTTATATAGACTAGAAGTATTACCCTTTCCACACTGTGGTAATTAAAGCCAGTTTGTTATTTTAGAATTATTTATGTTTTTCTTTTGTCTACTGCCCACATCTTATTGTCACAATAGAAACATTCTCCATTTATTCTTATTTGTGCTTATGAATTTAACATGTTAAATCTGACTGCACTATTTAATTTGTCTGTTTTTTAAAGAGAGAGGAGAGGGAGAGAAACCAAAAGCAAATCAGCATTCTAACTCCCCCTTGATATGGTGTGATGCGGTCTACCACGACCTGCCACAGTTTACCTCAAATGTGCTGCGGCATAACTTCAACTTTTAATTGAGGAACAACTGTGTATGACTAGTGTTTTGTGACTGTGTGTTTGTGACTGTTTGTGTCTAGCTGATAGTCCCCTGTCTAATGGGCTGGACCCGGTGGCTGACACGGCTATAAGACAGCTGACGGAGAACGCCAGCAAGGTGTCCAAGAAGACTCCCACTAAACGGAGCACGCTCATCATCTCTGGCGTGTCAAAGGTTAGAAACAAACAGTGGTGTCCAAACCATAGAAATAGAATCTAGAGCAGCTAGCTGTTCTCTGCCAATCTCACAACACACTGCGCTGATGGGTCTGGTGCTGGAGTAGCTAGGAATACATATATTGTGTACATACTGTATATACATATTGTTACATTTAGGTTTTGTAATCATGTAGGACATTAGTTTCATTAGGCTCAAATAGAAGTACTGTAGTTTGGGCCTCAGTGTCTGTCTCCTGTGGGTGAAATTTAAATGAATTTAATACCTCAGGTTCCCATCTCGGAGGATGACTGTGGCCTGTCTTGTGGCTACGCTGCAGCCATGGATGCTGCCCTGCAGGGAGGAGGAGCCTCCAACTACTATGGGGCGGGGCAACATCAGGAAGCAGACGAGACCACGCCCTCGGATGTGTCTGAGCGGCCGTCTGTCGATGACGTGGAGTCAGAAACGGGCTCCACTGGGGCCCTGGAGACACGCAGCCTCAAAGACCATAAAGGTACCAGGCTGCCAGAGCCCTGGCTGGGCCTGCTTCAGACCAATTCTACTCAATCTCCATGGAGAGATACTCTGGCTGTCCTGAGTACTTCTCTCTGGAAATGTACAGTATTTTATAGAATCAAGAAAATACGATAAGAGGAAATTGTGTTGTGGTTTGCATCATCTTACGAGGATAATTAGATATGGATGTAAATGAATATGTAAATGTTTTGATATAAATTTACGGTATTTATGTAAACTGCAATATCAATATTGTATTTTCCAAATCACCATAATACACCATGATGTAACTCCTGTCTCTATTACGCTCTTCTAGTGGGCTTCCTCCGCAGCGGAACCAAGCTACTATTCCGTACAAGACACCGAAAGAAGGACCCAACCTTCAGCCAATCCCACGAGGACCTCTCCAACCTGGCCAGTGTCTCTGCCTCTTCTGCCTCTGGCACCATTGTGCGTAAGAAGTCCGGCAGCTTCTCCCGACGACTCATCAAGCGCTTCTCCTTCAAGTCGAAGTCGAAGGACAAAGCCAGTGCCACCAATGGAGGGCCGAGCACAGCAGACAACTGATAGACAATTGAATGGTGTATAGCGGATGGCTAATGGCATTTTGCTACCGCCTTCCAGAGACTTAGAAGTAGGCTACTGTTGCCGTGGACCCAGAAATCGCCCTGGCTTGGTCATCCCGTCCCACCATTTCTTCCTCTGTTTTCACCATCTGATGAGGAACCCAAATTTGCCACTTGTATCTAGTTTTTGCAGGCAGAACACGTACACCCCAGGTTGGTGGTTACCTATCCTGCATCTCTTACCTCTGATAGGACTCATTTTCCTCTGGATAAGAAACGCACACGTCAGGGACAGATAGATGGATCCAGGGACTGTTTGCTTATTATCAAAGCCATTTCTTTTCAGAAGGAGCCTCTGTTGCTCTGGTGGATTTAAAGGGGGTAAAGGGGGATAACGAAAGTAAGAATAAACTTGAAGATGTTGCAATTCAACACTAAAGGGGCAGTAGGTAGAGTGAGTGTGGCCTCTTCCAAATCAATTTATTTAAAAATATGATTTTCTTGGTTGCACTTTATCGGATTGTTTACAGCACTTGACAGCTTCTTCTGGTGTTAATTTTATTGGTATTTGTATTGTTTGCTCTCTGATTCACATGATTATCCTTCTGTTTCCCCCCAAAATATTGGTTCACGTTTGGTGGTTTGCATTATGTAGGCCTAGTAGAGACATGACTTTATCTTTCTTTCCTGCTTAGTTGTAAAATGTAATCTTAAATAACAAACTTAGTTGAAGAACAAATATCAACCCCTCGCATAGGTCTTAAGTGGTAATGTTGACATTCATAGTGGCTTATACATTATGTTTTAACAATGTTGTTCATAATTGTAAGTTGTACAAAAACCAAATGCAGGCATACTTATGTCTGTGTTTCGTATTTTGTTTTTTTAGAAAGGGAAATCTTCAAGGCAAACTGTTATAAAAAAGGCAAACTGTTTTAAATGATCAGCTCAGACCCTTTTTAATTTGTATCTACTAGGCAAGTTGAAATACCTCAATCACCTGAGTACTAACGTTACACATTCTCTGGGTCAGAATTATTGATGGAGGATATGCCATAAATATCTTTAATAGTTGAATGGTAAATGATATACAGATTGAGTCCTCTTAATATTAATATCAGGGAATTATCATGGTTGAGGTAATAAAAAAAGATGGTCAGATGGTTATGACTTTCTCCCCTGTAATGCAAGATTGTTGCTCCTTAATTCAAGTTGAGCTTATAAGATGTCACAGTCCTCCAGGACATGCGTTGTCACGCACAGAACATAGGGTAGTGTAAAGATGTACATAAAAGTAGTTATCTTGTACAGTATTGGCATATGCGTTTTGTAAGACAATTATTTTGCCATCCACTCAGAATTTGTATTGTGTATCCCTAAAGTATATTTGATGTTATAGTAAGGGAATGTGGTTCAGTAGTAATAGACAAGGAAATATTGTTACTCCTGCCCCACCTCTACTCTTTAAGACCGACTCCCATAATCATCATAACATAGTACTGTTTGCCAAGTAAAGTAACACACATTATTACGTTTTCTTTATGAAATTGTCACTGGGGTAACATCACTTTTTTGTTGGTTGAAACCCATAAACATTACTACTTGAAGTTACAGCTTGTCTGAAGACAATGTATAACAGCATACAGTGCCTTCAGAAAGTATTCACACCCCTACACATTGGGATTCAAATTGATTTAAGTGCGGGGGGAAAAAATCTAAATTGTTCAAAGCTTAATAAAAAATCAAACACTTATATATCTTGATTCGACAAGTGTTCAACCCCCTGAGTCAATACATGTTAGAATCACCTTTGGTAGCGATTTACAGCTGAGACTTTTGCGTTAAGTCTCTTAGGAGCTTTGTACATCTGGATTGTACAATATTTATTATTTTTTAAACTCTTCAAGCTCTGTGAAGTTGGTTGTTGATCATTGCTAGATAGCCATTTTCAAGTGTTGCCATAGATTTTCAAGCCGTTTTAGTCAAAACTGTAATTAGGAACATTCAATGTCGTCTTGGTAAGCAACTCCTGTGTATATTTGGCCTTGTGTCTTAGGTTATTGTCCTGCTGAAATGTGAATTTGTTTCCCAGTGTCTGTTGGAAAGCAGAGTGAACCAGGTTTTCCTCAATGATTTTCCCTGCGCTTAGCTCTATTCCGTTTCTTTTTATTGAAAAAATAAAATCCCTAGTCCTTGCAGATGACGAGCATATTCATAACATGATGTAGCCCCCACCATGCTTGAAAATATGAAGAGTGGTACTTAGTGATCTGTTTTGTTGGATTTGCCCCAAACATAATGCTTTGAATTTAGGACAAAAAGTTAATTTCTTTGCCAACTTTTTGGGAAATATTACAGGATGCATGTTTTGGAATATTTGTATTCTGTACAGACTTCCTTCTTTTCACTCTGTCATTTAGGTTAGTATTGTGGAGTAACTACAATATTATTGATCCATCCTCAGTTTTCTCCTATCACAGCCATTAAACTCTATTTGATTTGATTTATTTAACCTTTATTTAACTAGGCAAGTCCGTTAAGAACAAACTCTTATTTACAATGATGGCCGACTTGTAAAGCCCAAACCCTCCCCTATCCCGGACAACGCTGGGACAATTGTGCGCTGTCCTATGGGACTCCCAATCACGGGCCGGTTGTGATACAGCCCGGGTTTGAACCTGGGTCTGTAGTGATGTCTCTAGCACTGCGATGCACCACTCGGGAGGCCTGTAACAGTTAAAATCACTATTGGCCTCATGGTGTAATCTCTGAGAGGTTTCTTTCCTCTCCAGCAACTGAATTAGGAAGGACGCCTGGATGTATTGATACACCATCCAAAGTGTAATTATTAACTTTGCCATGCTTAAAGCGATATTCAGTGTCTGCTTTAAAAAATTCTTTACCCATCTACCAATAGATACCCTTCATGCGATGCACTGAGGGACCTTACAATTATCTGTATGTGTGGGGTTAATTTAATTTATTACCCCTTTCTCCCCAATTTCGTGGTATCTAATTGGTAGTTTAGTCTTGTCCTATCGCTGCAACTCCCATACGGACTCGGGAGAGGCGAAGGTCGAGAGCCGTGCGTCCTCCGAAACACAACCCAGCCAAGCCGCACTGCTTCTTGACACAATGCCTGCTTAATCCAAAAGCCTTCCGCACCAATGTGTCGGAGGAAACACCGTACACCTGGAGACAGTGTCAGCGTGCATTGTGCCCAGCCCGCCACAGGAGTCGCTATTGTGTGATGGAACAAGAACATCCCTGCCGGCCAAACCCTCCTCTAACCCGGACGATACTGGGCCGATTGTGCGCAGCCCATGGGTCTCCGGTCGCGGCCGGCTGCGACAGAGCCTGGACACGAATCAGGATCTTTAGTGGCACAGCTAGCACTGTGATGCAGTGCCTTAGACTACTGCACCATTTGGTTGGCTGTGGGGTAAATTTTTACTCCTGAACGTATTTAGGTTTGCCATAACAAAGGGGTTGAATACATATTGACTCAATTTAGAATTTTTTTACAAAATAAAATCTAAAGCTGAAAACTAAATTCCACATTGACATTGTACGGTATTGTGTGTAGATCAGTGGCAGATAACCTCAATATAATACATTTTAAATTGAGGCTGTAACACAATTTGGAATAAGTCAAGGGATGTGAATACTTTCTGAAGGAGCTATATGTTTTTTTAGGGGTTCAAGCAATTTGGTGGAAAAAAAATCAAATTCCTGTGAAACGGTAAGCCATGCTGGTACAACATTGTAGGATGGTAAAGGGCCATGGGCCCCACCGTCTCATGCCATGCCAATTGCACACTTGGCGCTATAATAAACAATTGAAAATGGAAACTTTGAAAGCTCACGCCCCTCTGCCTGTGTGATGTAGTGTCATAAATTCGGTACATAGGTCCCTCTCCTTACAAGGAACAAATGTGCATTAAGGACCCATAACAAACAAAAAAAGTTTAACTAACCCAAACTAGACCACAGCCTGTCATTTCCAATGAGAACAAATTCGTCAGTGGGCAGAACCAGCAAGAAGGGGCGAGCTAGATCCTTTCTATTTGAAGCCTATAAAGTATGATGTGATCATTTTAAATGTTTAATTTATTTGAAATAAATGTATTTTTTAAAACACTGATACTCATCATTTGTCACAGTTCTAGTGTAGGGATGTGTTGTTTGAATGTCATACTGTATGTTGAACATTATGTTGAATTGACCAACTTTAAATTTCCTCCCCAAAATACTTTCTCTACCTCCAAGACAATGGGTTGTAATAATGGCTCTAGATGCCTAGGATACCATGTAACCTGGCAGGACTAGAAAAGTAATGCTCCCCTTTCTCTCATTCTCTTAACTCTGGACCCAAAGGAGGAATAAGCACCTCGAGCTCCAGCAAGCTGACGACAGGCCCTGGTCTTTGCCTTTTAATGTCCAAAACTGGTAACTGATAAATTAGGGGGAAAGTACATTTTTTAGGGAATTGTACTTGAAATTGGGACTGAAGTGCCCATGCACTAAAAAGGCTCAGAAGAAGAGGAGAGTTAAAAGAGCTAGTGTAGCCTGAATGGCACACTTGAGCTAACCTTCTTCAAGGAAAGAAGGAGAATACTATTAGAGCACAGCCACTGCAACTCAAGCAAGGAGTCAACAGAGAAAAGCAACAAGCATAAGGACACCAACTCCGGACTAAAGGAGGAACCCCAACTCAAGAAGAAAGGACATCTTCCTTTGTTCTTCACATGCAGCCTGAACAATCAAGAAGCCACAATGGACTTTGATCACAGACTGAGAATAACATCATTTCATGTTCAGGATCTCAAGCTCTTCAATTCTTGTCTTTCATTCTATTTCCTAACTTTTCATGATCATTCTCATTATGTTTGTGAATATTTAGATTAGTGTTATTAAATGTTGATTGTATAAATACATTGTGTTTGTCTTGTTATTCTGGTAAAGAACTCTCAATTGATTCTCAAAATAATTCATACCTTCAGATAAGTCAACTATTACTATTGTTCCTATTTTAGTCTTAAGAGTTATTCCTAAAATATCACATAAACCACATATTCTTAGAATACTATTTTTGTCCAATAGAGGACTGATGCCTTGTTAATAATCCCATAGACATGTGTACCACTACCACACTAGGCTAAATGTGTGACTGAGAAAGGAGCCCCAAAGTTTCACTTTCGCTTGGGGGTACAATGACAGAGACGGTGGAGATTGCCCAGTGAACATGCCGACCAGTGGAGGCTGCTTAGGGGAGGACAGCTCCTAATAATGACTGGAACAGAGCAAATGGAATGGCAACAAACATTTGGAAACCATGTGTTAGATGTATTTGATACCATTCCACTGATGCTGCTCCGGTCATTACCATGAGCCAGTCATCCACAATTAAGGTGTCACCAAACTCCTGTGATGCCGTCTCCTGTGAATGTCTACAGAGAGACTACAATTTCCATAAGTGATGGAGGCAGGCGATGGCCCATACCTAGCCCATTTAACCATCTAATCAAGGGACACATTACATTTTTTTCTTTGAGGGATACTTTTTTTGCAGGCGGGGTGAGCAGATTATGTTCCAAAACAGATTCCAAACTAACAAGATGGCTGTGCAGACATAATAATCTTTTTTTATGGAAAATAAATAATGCATTTTATATAACGTAAACTCACCCCATTCCGTACAAATGTGCGCAACCGTAACATTCACACGAGGCTACAAAGAAAACCAGATCTGACCTACCCTATATACCCAGCTACCTCAGGAGTAGCCCCTAGGTGGCAGCAAATCTATGACTCACAAGCAATGAAAAGACAAAACTACTTTGCTTGAATTGTTAACCCAACCTGTAAACGGTCAATGTACACTAGATTGCGGTAAATTGCCACGTGCCGTTTAGGCCGCCCATTGTGACTCGCTTGCTGGCACCATGATCGATTGTGCATCAAGAATTCAGCATAGCAAGTATGTATGAAGGTCTGGTTATTAAATGGGTACATAGTTCAATAGTAAAATCCTCTAAAACATTATGGTGATAAACACTTTGCTGCCCTGTTTCCAATTGTCCACATGGCTGGGAGAACCTATTCAAGTAAGTAAATACTTTTCGAAAATGTTTTTAAAAAAGAGGTATTATTAGCTAACTAGCTACAGTGCAGGCTAGCTCAAATGAGCTAGCTGGTTAGCTTCCATACAAATGTGCGCAACCGTAACATTCACACGAGGCTACAAAGAAAACTAATGAGACTGTAGCGACTGTGTTGACTTCAAAATTGGGGGTGTGAACTACGTTTCTATTCAAGTGTTGATCGACATGGTAATGGCTCTATAGTATTGGAGAAAAGTTGAAAAAAATGGACCCTCCGTTACTTCGTGATGTGTCATGTCTTAACGTACAGCACATAAAGCAACTATTTCAGTCTTACAATCTCTCTCCACCAGGTGTAGCACTTCTCTCATCCTTTAAAAACAAAAAATGGACAGTGACGGGGGGATACCTAGTCATTTTTTGTTTCATCATTGCATGCAATCATCATTCTCAAAGCCACCGTTTACTTCTAAGATCACTTTAGCACCGCCCTAAAAACCTGATTCAAATTCGACACAAACCTTCAAATAATATAAACTCTTTATAGTGTTTTACTTACATTTTAGAGGCGATAAGATGATAAGTTGGACAGATTGAGTGAAAAAAAGCTATTTTCCCACACAACATCTCTCCTTCTCACTATCACGCATTAGTTTCGCTTCCCCACCCCCCATTTTTAAAAAGATCCGACAGGGCTCATTGTTTTCTTGAATCATGCAGAAACGGGCAACGTGGGGGTCATTTAATTGATTCTGTTGGAAAGGGGAGAAATTGTGCTTTACAATGGTATTGACATTACAGTTGATCTGGAAGTATTACGTTTTTGGGGCGCTAAAATAAGGTCAATTGTACAGACCAAGGCGATGTACAAAATTGAGTGAGTTTACGTCAGCTATCTAGCAACTTCACATACTGTATAGATAGCTAGCTAAGTGAATTAAATATCACCAGCTACATAACTTCATATTAGCTAGCTATCTTGATGTATTTATCACTGTAAAAAAACTAACTCCAAATGCATTTGTAGGTAGCTAGCTAACAGCCATGGAGGAGGGTGAAAGGATAGCAGCCCCAACTGTCAAAGTGAGAGAGTAGGCTATTCTGGATAGGGCAGGTAAACGTTACTTTTGTGTAGTTCCTGTCCCTAAAAGTGAGGACAGAGATAATAGTAACATAATATTCAGTGCGGTGTAATTTGGCTATAATGAAGTCTGTTTCTTGTGAGGTTTTCTGTCCTCAGATAAAGAGAGCTATGAAAGCCTGTCTACATATGAAGAGGTCCCAATGAAGAGCAGTGGTTCTCAGTCCTGGTCCTGGGGACTCAAAGGGGTACACATTATTGTTTTTGCATTAGCACTGCACAGCTGATTCAAATGATCAACTTATCATCCAGCTTCAAGTGGTATTTATGTATTAATTTGTGATGCTATCCTTGATAGGATCCTGTTATTATCATATGCACATATGTGTGCCCATGCATCTATCAATCCAATGTTATCATGATTTGTTATCAGGGATATTATACTTTAGTATTCCACAATGACCTGGTGATGTAAAAGTCAAATAATTACATTGCCTTCCATATTCCTAGATACCTTGTAACTGGAGATTCCTTCAAAACGATTGCCTACAGTTACCTTGTAGGGCACTGCAATGTTGGGTGACCAGGGCTATCTGGGACTGCCTCCTGGAGAAATTCAGGTGTGTGAAGGCTACCCGTGTCCTGCATAACTTCATGAAGTTGGACACGAGATCCAGGAGGGGATCTGCAGCTCGCCGTCGTGTGCCAGAGGAGAAGTCTGCTGCTCTGCAGGATGTTTCAAGGATGGGGTCCAACAACACAGCAAGAGAGGCAATCCGTGTGCAGGAGATCTTCACCTCCTACTTCTTCAAAGAGGGTGCTGTTCCCTGGCAACACCATAGACCACACTATGCACAACCAAAGGCTATTGTAAGAGTCATTCACATTGCAATAAGAGTCTTCTTCCATTTACTTAGCTATGTCAACTGCAGTTATTCAATTCTCAGTTTCTCTCCCTTTGATTTCTACTTCTCAGGTGAGGGTGCTGTTTAGGTAAGGGTCTGTACAAAAACAAAAAAAAATCACCCATATTGAAAAAATGTAGAACAATTAGACACCCTATAACCCACACCTACACACTCATGTATCAATCTGATTGATGGATTGTGTTGTGCACTAAGCAGGCTCGTGTGTATAACTATGTTTTTTTTCTACCTTAAAAGAATAGGCAAGAGGGCCAACCATGGAGAATAGTAAGACACTTCATTTTTTCTATAACTACGCTATATTATTTGTCCTCGTGTGTCCGTTCATGTTTTTCAGCATAAAGTACTCTGCAGCCACTTAGTGTGGTGTGGACACCAGGTGAGGCCACACACACAGATTCCTGTTGAACACTGTCTCTTTAACTACCTTATTTTCTCAATAAGTCTTTCTCCTTCACTTCATCCCTCTCTCCCCTAGGTTATCAGCTGTGTCGGTGAACCCCTCCCACATCTGAACTATCTACATAGAGGGCACTTCATGATCAGAGGTGAGAGGTCACTTGGTCAGGTCAACAGGAAGTATTGTTAGAGATGCTTTACATTGAAGTACAGATAGATGCAGTAGTCCTAGAATTAATGATCCAAGGTCAGTTTTGCATTTCACCTCCTGATTATTATGATGACTAACAATGTTAGAATAAAAAATAAAAACAAGGCTTAAACATGCTCGCTCTCTCTCCATCTCTCTCGTCTGCAGAATATGTTTTGATGTGAGAGGATGCCAACCCCTGTGATTCATTAATCATATGCTGCCTTCCCTGCTCCTATGTTCTTACCTCTTTCCCTGTCTGTCTTTTACACCTCTCTCACCACCTCTTTCTTCTGGATTTTATAATGCACAACAGAAGTACAGATTGAACATGTATTTATAATATTACAATTATAATATTTATAATGCATGTATTCATAACACTTGAATAATGAACTTTCAATAAGGAGTTTCACATTCTCTACTGGTTGAAATAGTCTAATTTGATGAAATACGACACCTATCCTGTTTATCAGATCAATGCAGATGAAGGGCATTAGATATTGAGATGAACTCGTTTTAGAGTATTTACATGATGCATAGTGTAGTGTGTAGTGTAGTGTACTGTTTAAAACAATTATATTTCTGTATATATTAATTACAAAGCCATTAACTAGTAAAATCCTGTTTCTAGTCTATTAGTTAGAATGTGTAACCATTGATGTCCCAGGACCAAATTGGTAAACACTGTTGAAGTGTATAATTGTAATACATACATGCAGACACAGCATCATACAAAGACTGGAAGACTGAGGTTCATAGCTAGGCTTGGAACTAATATGTATACCGAACGTTTGGGTCTAAACACAGGTCGGCAAGACAGCTAGCTACACATCCATAGGCATACAGGTAATTTAAAAAAATCTTACACTGCACAATAAGCAAGAACATAGCTAGCTACGTTATTTAATCTATCTGCATTGCATAGCAAATATCAGCAGGAAAGCTTACAAACTTGTACATTCAATTTGCAGTAAATGCTTTAGCTAGCAAGATTCTTTAGATCCACTGTTTCACAAGATGACAGCCTGGTTTGCTGGTTGTTTCAGGAGTCCCTAAAACATGAAACAACCAGAATTACAATTTCATACTCATGTCAAAACACCCATAAAGCTAGCCAACCAGCTGGCTAATGTTAATGTAAGCTAGTTTACTAAATTGCGATTTTCATAAATGAACTTTATGATTAAAAAAATATGCATAATTGTTTGTCTCTACATTAACTAACATATTCCTGTCAACTGTACATTTTTTGCATGATTCATCATGATGTTATAATCACTTACATTTGCTTCCATTCTAGTATTTTTGTCTGCCATCTTTGCTGAAGAAAGTCTCCGGCCTTGGGTCGCATAGCATCAAATTTGTCATGGCAACCACTCGATATGATTGGTCATCGCCCAGCAGTCGCCGCTGGTGATTTGCATAATGTTGGGAAAAGTGTATATTTTTCACCGCCTCCCACACTACCTTCACACCGCCCAAAGGTCCCCTGCCCTCTCCACTTTCCTTCCATTGAAATGAATGGGAAGCTGTGTTTCACCGTGCTGCATCCTGTGCTAGTGTATCATACCCGTAAGGGTGTTGCACCCATTCATACTTCTGTAGGCCTATACATTTTTTAAATTCTTCTGTTTTTGTTGAGGAGGGGGGATACATTGAAAGGATGCATTTTTCAATGCATGAGAAGCTAAAATGGTTTGTTTCTCTCGTGCATGTTTACTGCAGGTTTGAAAGCATAGCAAGACTAAGCCTACTTTGCGGGTTTGTGGTGCTTTCAAGACAACTGGTGCCATGTTCAAAACAACTGGGAACTTGGAAATCTCAGACTTCAGTGCGTTCAAGACAACTAGGAACTAAGGACAAAAAAATCGTTTTCAAAGAAAGGTCATCCAACTCGGGAACTCAGGCCTCTTTCTAGAGCTCTGACTTTCCGACCTGAAGATCACTGACATCATGATTCGACCTTGTATTTTTCTGTAAAAAAAAACGAGGTCATATCATGATGTTGGTGATCAGAGCTTGAAACATGGAATTCCGAGTTGGATGACCATTCAAAAAGATTTTCCCCTGTCGGAGCTCGTTTTTTTCTGAGTTCCCAGTTATTTTGAACACACTGAAGTTAGAGATTTCCGAGTTCCCAGTTGTTTTGAACGCGGCATAGAGCTCGCCAGTTTGTAGTCTTAAAACCGGGAAATAAATTACCTCTGGTTCATTCAGCCATCCCTTTGGGGGAAATAAATAGGGAAAGAAAAACGTTTTGGAATAAACGGCGAAAATAAAGTCTGAAGTTAACACAAGTTTAGGAGCAGGGTTGGAAATTAACACCGCCAAAAGCTCAATCAGAGCTCAGTGTCGCTGCTCTTCAATGGAGGTGTTTGTGGACTCACGCGACCTGTGTTTCTTGGGTTTGGGACCACAGCATGCCAGGAGTGGCCTCACGGATCCTTTTTTTTCAGGAGGATATCCCTCAAGAGGACGTACTCTCAGTATCAAGAATATGCATATCCTTAGTTTCATGTCCTCGGCTACAGACAATAAGATTTGGGTATGTCATTTTAGGCGTTTTTTTTTAAAAGGGTCCGATCCTTGGGATGGAGGAGCCTATGTGTTGTTTGCTCCATAAAGAGATGACTTTGAACCTCTCTCTCTCTCACTCACACACACACACACATACACACACCCCTCTGGTTGTAGGACTGCCCACCACGGGTGCGTAGTTTAGCACTCACACAAGGTTGGTTTGAGTAGGGCTAATGACAAGGTAGCAGGGCGGACACCTTTAATGACCCCAGAGCTACACTTCATAAAAACCTCACGACACAGTCTCCTATGAGCAAGGTGGCTCGGGTTTCACATAACAGCCTGCATACACAGCCCGTTTCTGGTCAGGTGACGCAATCCCTGTTGGGGGACGGCGCTCTGACTCAAGCGAGCGCCTCTGTCAGTGCAGTACAGACCCGTGCTGCAATCACGGAGGGCTTGGACAGCAAGTTTACACGTATAACCAATCTGTCATCACCCCGTTTCTCACAGAATACGCTATTGTTCCCTCTCCCTTTCATGGGAGGCCCGCCTTGGGATGTACCGCCGCTTTATTGTCGGCGGACAGCGGCGGAAAGGGCTATAGGGGATTACAGGCATTTCCTACTGAATGCACCAAAGCTTCGCACTCTCCCGCTTTGTCATTATTATTGGACCAGACGCTGGAGAAGGGTTATACCATCCAATTTCGCTGGACCCCTCCCCATTTACGGGGTTCGTGTAGACGGTAATGAAATCGCACCAAAAAGTCACCGCTCGTTGCAGAGATCACAGAACTTTTGGCGAAGGATGCGGTCACCGTGGTTTCATGAGAGCTAAGGAACAGCGGGCTATATTCACTCTACTTCCTAGTGTCAAAAAAAGATGGGGGGGGATGAGGCCGATACTGGATCGACGCATTCGCAACAAGAGCGTAGCCAAATGAATGCTCGGAATGCTCACAACAAAATGTCTGCTGGGATGTGTCCATACGAAAGACTTTTGCATAGACCTGAAGGACGCATACATTCATGTGCCGGTGCATCCGTTTTGCCTTTCAATGGGTGGCATACGAATACACAAGGATGCTGTTTGGGTACGCCCTGGCACCTCGCATCTTTTCCAAATGCGTGGAGGTGGCAATAGAACCATTGCATTGCCAGGGGATAAGGGATTTGGATTACCTGGACGACCTACTGGTGCATGCCCCGTCAGCAGAGATGCCGATCGCACACACACAACACAGATGATGATTCATCTCACACATTTGGGGTTCATGTGAATTGTGGAGAGCGTACCTTGGCCCAGTCAACAGGATTGTCTACCTGTGTATACAGCTAGACAAATCAAATCAAATGTTATTGGTGACATACACATGGTTAGCAGATGTTAATGTGAGTGTAGCAAAATGCTTGCGCTTCTAGTTCCGACCTTGCAGTAATATCTAACAAGTAATCTAACAATTCCACAACAACTACCTAATACACACAAATCTAAGTAAAGGGATGGAATAAGAATATGTACATATAAATATATGGATAAGCGATGACCGAGCGGCATAGGCAAGATGCAATAGATGGTATAGAATACAGTATATACATATGAGATGAGTAATGTAAGATATGTTCTCCTGTAAACATTTCCACCACTGTCCTCCATTCTCCTGCTACTAGCTCTGGTGAGTTCAGGCGGGTTGTCAATCATATTGATAGCTCCCGATCGCTCAGGGGCTCCATAGTTTGCGGAGATGATTCAGATGCTGATTTCGCCGCCTCGTCCCATTCCACATCAATAGGACACGTTGTTTCAGGCAGGAGGCTGAGTGGTCTGATGGTCTGGTTCCTGAGAGGAACAGGTTAGAGTGCTGTGGGTTATCTGATGCAGGGATCAGAACCATACAGGGCTCACGTGCCAGTTCCACATCCAGGAACGTGTTTTCACAGTGGTGCGTCACAAAGAACGTTGACCCGTGTCCTGTCAAGTTGAGAGCGTCCTCTCATTCCTACAGTGTATATTTGATAAGCAGTGCTCACCCGTCACTATTAAGGTGTTCGCGGTGGCGATTTCAGCTTGTCATGAGGGTTTTGGCAGAGACACCGTCTTCAGTCACCCACTAGTGAAATGCATCCTATTGGGAACGCTTCGGCCAATGCCTAGAGCCACGCTCCCTCAGTGGGATAAGACTTTGGTACTCCAAGCGCTTTGTAAGCCTCCGTTCGAGCCATTGAACCAAATCCCCTTCAAAATGTTCTTTGAAGATGGCACTGTTACTCACTCTGACCACTGCTAAGCGTGTCAGGGATTTGTGCGCTCTTTAGATGAGGCCCGACCGCCTTGCCATTAATGGCAATCAGAGCAGGGCAGTGTTAGGTCCTAACCTCTATTAAGATTTCATACAGATAACAGATTGTAGATTTGTGGGCCTTCTCTACCCCTCCGCATGTTGTTCATCGCCTGTGCCTTGGCGTACTACTTGGAGCGCACGGCGGCCATTAGGTCATCCCCCCAGCTGTTTGTGTGTCACGGTGCTGCGGCACTCGGTAGACCACTCTCTAAACAGCGTCAGTTTCATTGGCTTTGTGAAAGCATTGAGATGGCTTATGAGGCTGCAGAGCGTCCATTGCCTCTGGGTAGAAGAGCCCAGTCCACCGATTGAGTTGTGGCTTCTGCTGCTCTTTTCAGAGGAACAGGGATAGAGGATATTTGCCCGGTGGCATCCTGGTCGTCACAGTCCCCTTTTATTAGTTTCTATCTTTCAGATATGTCTTCCAACTCTCTGGCTCAGTCCGTACTCAGTGTTGCTGATGGGAGGACTTGAACTAAAGGAGAAAGATGCTGGGTCAATGGGCATGTTCCCAAGAGGCCCGCTTTTTCGCTATTAGAGTGACATATGAGACTTGTCTCCTGACTGACGTTCAGTGGTAGAGTTCATGTATTTTTTTATATGCCAACAGTTTAAGACTGTGTTGGGGCAGAATGATGAGGGAAATAGTATTTGTAACCTTGTATTAC
This sequence comes from Oncorhynchus tshawytscha, assembly GCF_018296145.1. Lineage (NCBI taxonomy): Eukaryota > Metazoa > Chordata > Actinopteri > Salmoniformes > Salmonidae > Oncorhynchus > Oncorhynchus tshawytscha. Next base: position 4,002,956 of record NC_056458.1, on the reverse strand, counting down.
ATTACTATTATACCAATCTTTGAAATTACATTGGAGCGTTATTACTGTCTGAGCGTTCAGTTCAGTATTTGCCCATGTTTTATATACTCTTTTACCTATCATCATATATTAACTGTCTGCATGTGCAGTACAGTTTCTGGGTTGATGTTTTTTGAGTGAAGCGGATTTACTGATAATACGGTCTAGGGTGACACCTTGTGACGATTCACTGTAATATCAGTTGTGCGGGAATATTGGAATGCAAACTGCCTGATGGTTCAGGTCGTCCTTTTCTTTGCCCGCTAGTCTGTGGATTATTCCTCAGACTAGGTGTGGTGGATTTACTGATGACACGGTGAAGGACGACACCTTGATTTGCATCACTGTTGAGTGTCAGTTATTGAAGGAATATTGGAGAGGTAACTGTCAGCTTGTTCAGTTCAGTTGGGCTGTGTAATTACTTTTCAGCCCACTAGTCTTCGGTTTCCTTAAGACTAGGGGAGGCGGATTACTAGAAGCACACTGTAGGGCGACACCTTGTGTTGCAAACACTGTAGTACCAGTTGTTATAAGGGATATTAGAGCATTAATTAACGTCTGCTTGGTTCAGTTAATTTCAGCTCATGTCCTGCATCTCTACCCACCAGTCTTTGTGTTCCTCAGATTGAGTGTGGTGGGTTACCGAAAACACAGTGTAGGGTGACACTTTGTGTCACTTCTCTGGTGGGTCTGTTTTTCTTGACAGGATATTGGAGCACTATCTATCTGCTTGTTCAGATTAGCTGTGTCTCATATTCTAGTTGTCTGTTCACTAGTCATTGGCTTTGCCTTAGACTGAGTGTTGCAGATTTACTGAGGACACAGTATATTGTGAGACCTTGTGTTACTGTACTGTGGGACTCGGTCAGGGGCGGACTGAAACAATAATTCAGGCCGGGAATTTGACTCCATCCCAGGCCAACCTGTTCATGCACACCACCAAACCGCTAATTTTGTAGGCTAACCCTATTTGTTGATGCAACGGGTACCAAACTAGTTATACATTTGGCCACTATGTTCATCTGGGAAGAAAGTTATCCACATGACAAAATACATTTGGGACTGACCAACAAGTAGCCTATCTGAAAACTGAGTTTTCAAGGTATGCTATGGCTATGGGTGCACCCTCAAAAACTCACTAGGAATACACCAATCATAGCACATACAAATGTACAAGGTATGCCCCCGATTACAGTCCTACTGATAATCTCATAAATACAGCACATAATAATCTAAAATCATAGCCTACATGTTTAGGTTTGTGCCTTTAAGTTGTACCTGAAGGTTCCTGCTCTGAGTCTGACTCTGAACTGACCACCATCTCCAGTTCTGCAGGAGCACCTGAATCTCTAGTGCTGCTGCTGCTTCCTTCTTCACCTTTGCAAAGAAAATTACTGTAGCCTGTTTCTCTGTACAGTGTATGTGCAGATTCCCTAGTTTATGTGGCATGAGTCATGACCGAATGCTGGCAAGTCCATGTCTAGGTTTACTATTTTTTACTAGTTTAAACATATTGCCTTCAAATGTCATATTATGATCGCTATGCTGCACTAATTGCTATGATATAATTACTCCACGAAGACGTGCAAACTGTTTAGCCTACCGGCCGTTATGTCACCATTATTAGCTAGGCTACTTAGCTAGCCATGCTGGGTGTCGTGTGTGTGTGTTTTAGCTAGTGGTTTTGACTGACCTGTTCCCTTACTAGCGAACATGTAGTTTATTTTGCAGCATTTAGCTGCCTCTGTGGCAAGGGCCTTTCTCTTTTTTATTCTCTCCCTCTTTGCTCCACCTTTCCTTTTCTGACCGTCCATTTCACCGTGCGACTTATCTAAAATGTTAATCGGTAGAGCAGCAGGTAGACGGTTGCTATGTGCGTCGCGGAGAGACCTGATGTCCTTTTTGGTGTGGGGACACTGCAGCGAGAGAGTGTAGCGCTTGATGCTTGGCTTCTCCGTCAACTCATTCCTGCTTGCAATATTATCGCTGGTCAAGTTGACTATTCACCGCAGGCCAAAATGACCCTCAGGCCACCGGGAAATGTCCCGGTGCTCCTGACGGCCAGTCCGCCATTGGACTCGGTCACAGCTATTGCTAGGACCAACCTTGTCATTACGTGGGAAGTGTTGGGCTCGGCAGGGAGTACATTAGGGAGCGTTTCGCTCCGCCTTAAACCAATAGGAGCAGAGGGGGAGCTCCACGATATAGAACAATAGTTATTGAAGTTGTAACTCCAGCTCTATATGTGGAGCAGAGCCCCATGGGCCTTAAGGCCTTGCCAACCCAGTCTCGCTGAAGATCATTTTCAGGAGGCGGAGGCTGAATGTGGGGAGGCAATCCCCATATTTAGGGACACCTGTACACCCATTGGCTGCAGGTGTGTGCATAATACATTTCTCAGGCTACTCACTGCCTCAGCAGCAGGGTAAACCAACAAGAGCAGAGCTGCATTATGGGGCTCCCCGCCACTCATAGAACTGGAGTTACAATTTCATTAACTGTCGTTACCACGGACCCCCTGAAATGTTTTTGGCTCACCTAATGATTGTGCTCGATTATGGATCACTCTCCAAAATGTTTATTCATTAAGTTTTAGTCATTGTCATTGTTCTCCTAGATTTATTTGTGTGCTTCTACCTTTCTAATTCAGAGCACATCACGTAGGCCCTATCCTTGTAAAAAAAAAAAAATCATCATAGACCCCTGAACTATAATTTTTTTGTATTAATTTTATTTCACCTTTATTTAACCAGGTAGGCTAGTTGAGAACAAGTACTCATTTGCAACTGCGACCTGGCCAAGATAAAGCATAGCAGTGTGAACAGACAACAACACAGAGTTACACATGGAGTAAACAATAAACAAGTCAATAACATAGTGGGGGAAAAAATTATCTATATACATTGTGTGCAAAAGGCATGAGGAGGTAGGCAATAAATAGGCCATAGGAGTGAATAATTACAATTTAGCAGATTAACACTGGAGTGATAAATGATCAGATGAACATGTGCAGGTAGATATACTGGTGTGCAAAAGAGCAGAAAAGTAAATAAAATAAAAACAGTATGGGGATGAGGTAGGTAAATTGGGTGGGCTATATACCGATGGGCTATGTACAGCTGCAGCGATCGGTTAGCTGCTCAGATAGCAGATGTGTAAAGTTGGCGAGGGAGATAAAAGTCTCCAACTTCAAAGATTTTTGCAATTCGTTCCAGTCGCAGGCAGCAGAGAACTGGAAGGAAAGGCGGCCAAATTAGGTTTTGGCTTTAGGGATGATCAGTGAGATTCACCTGCTGGAGCGCATGCTACGGGTGGGTGTTGCCATCGTGACCAGTGAACTGAGATAAGGCGGAGCTTTACCTAGCATAGACTTGTAGATGACCTGGAGCCAGTGGGTCTGGCGACGAACATGTAGCGAGTGCCAGCCGACTAGAGCATACAGGTCGCAGTGGTGGGTGGTAAAAGGTGCTTTAGTAACAAAACGGATGGCACTGTGATAAACTTCATCCAGTTTGCTGAGTAGAGTATTGGAAGCTATTTTGTAGATGACATCGCCGAAGTCGAGGATCGGTAGGATAGTCAGTTTTACAAGGGTAAGTTTTGCAGCGTGAGTGAAGGAGGCTTTGTTGCGAAATAGAAAGCCGACTAGATTTGATTTTGGATTGGAGATGTTTGATATGAGTCTGGAAGGAGAGTTTTCAGTCTAGCCAGACACCTAGGTACTTATAGATGTCCACATATTCTAGGTCGGAACCATCCAGGGTGGTGATGCTAGTCGGGCGTGCGAGTGCAGGCAGCGAATGGTTGAAAAGCATGCATTTGGTTTTACTAGCGTGTAAGAGCAGTTGGAGGCCACGGAAGGAGTGTTGTATGGCATTGAAGCTGGTTTGGAGGTTAGATAGCACAGTGTCCAAGGAAGGGCCAGAAGTATACAGAATGGTGTCGTCTGCGTAGAGGTGGATCAGGGAATCGCCCGCAGCAAGAGCAACATCATTGATAATAATAATAATGAATAAGCTGTATCACTCAGCCTTTTGTGGAAGGGCATGCACTTTGTTGATTCTTGATGTTTATCTTATTATTATTGGATTTTAAATAAATAATTTATTTTAACACATTGAGGCAGGTCACAAAAATGTTATTAAACATTATACCCTATTAATAGTAATACATCTCATCTTTTAAACATTAGAAAGCGTGCTCACCGTTGTTTATGTATTTTCTTTGTGTAATTATGGAGCAAAATATTATTTTGATAGGTAAAAATCTGAGTGGCTGCTAGATTTTTTTGTATCTAACGTTACCTACCACATTGGCTGTTGAAAGAAAAAGTTAAATTTCCCACCGTGCTTATGAGATCTTCTTTGTTTTGATCTATGATATAATGGCAGTCAGTTAACATGACCTTTACGAATTATGAAGCATATGTGATTTGTTTGTATTATTACATATTCTAAATTCTTCAAAATTCAAAAATGTTAGGTTAGATGAAGAATACCTCATAGAACAAAACATAAGATACCTAAACCTGTGTTAACCATAGACCGAACGGCGTTCATCCAAAAACACCATCCATTTTCCTCATAGGCTTTGTCCAACGAACCATTCATTGCCTACAAAAAGACGCCATTAATATTTCTCTCTATCGTTGGTAGCAGTAGCTCTACCCCCGCTCCCCAACAATTAGTTGTTTACCAAAATATACTTTGCCCTATTCATCTGTGATATACCTTGCTACAAACACGCTGATTCATGTAACAAATAATTGTTTCGTCTTCATAGACTGCTGGCTTTCCACCAAAAATTAAAATAGGGAGGGAGGATATTTGATTGGCGTGACATTTCCCCCCAAATTTGAGAGAGCAATGTGATCCAATGACAACAGCGATAAACACAACAAACCAATCAAACACGGTCGTCAACTACTCTGATATGCACAGAAAATTCAGGCCAATGAGGGTTCATCTCTTTCAAGCAGTTACCTCTCAAAGCCAATTATATGCGCCTTCTCATTTCAATATCCAATAGGATTTGAAGGCGGGATTAAATTGCAGTGTTTATATTCCGCAGTAGTTCCTTTAGCGTTCATTATTTCCTTGAACCACAGCCTGTTTGATCTCTGTTACCCCTGAGTCTTGAGAATCTGCATCATGTCTGGAAGAGGCAAAACCGGAGGAAAGGCCCGCGCTAAGGCAAAGTCCCGCAGCTCCCGCGCTGGTCTTCAGTTCCCCGTAGGTCGTGTCCATCGTCTGCTGAGGAAGGGCAACTACGCTCATAGAGTAGGTGCTGGTGCTCCCGTGTACATGGCTGCTGTCCTCGAGTACCTGACGGCTGAGATCCTCGAGTTGGCTGGCAATGCCGCTCGGGACAACAAGAAGTCCCGTATCATCCCCCGCCATCTACAGCTGGCCGTTCGTAACGACGAGGAGTTGAACAAACTACTCGGCGGTGTAACCATCGCCCAGGGAGGTGTGTTGCCCAACATCCAGGCTGTTTTGCTACCAAAGAAGACAGGGGCGGCCGCTGCACCAAGCGGGAAGGCGGGAAAGAAGGCTTCCTCACAGTCCCAAGAATATTAGTTGGCGATTTAAATAAACCTCCACCGAACTCTTCAACCAAAAGGCCCTTTTAAGGGCCACCCACACATTCTGAAAATTGTTAAATTTCCATTCCTATTTTCCTTTGTTGAAAATGTGCTGTTTTTTTCGCGCTTAAAATTCTTTAGGTTGCAATAAATGTTCTTTTTGATACATCTTGTCACGTTTTGTATCCATTCGAAGGTTAAACAAGTGTGTAAAATCAATGTTTGTTTGAGAGGGCTAACCTTAAGTGTTTGCGACAGGGTTGAGCATGCTAACAATAGCCATTACACTGCTGTTGGGGGAACTTGGCTAACCAATATACCAATCGTAGTTCTCAAAGGACATGCCATGGCGATTACCTTTGCCTAGTTTGTCCAGACCACAAATGAACTAGATAACTATGTACTGTGTCTCTACATCTCGATGTGACAGGTTCGCGTGGACTCGACAATCTGATGAAACAAAGGCTGTGTAGTTTGTACCCAATGAAGTGTTCAGGAGCCGCACTCCTGCAGCTGAATTATCTAACAACCTTGTTGGTAGTGCTGAGCAATTAAACGAATAACTGACCTACATCGGTTCAATTTGAATTCCATTTCGTTCTTCCTGTGCGCAGTTTCTCTAGAGAAATCAGCTCAAACCCAAATAGGGATTTAGGGAGTTGTAGTTTTATACAGTTTAACGCAGAAGGTAATTAACTACAATGACCATTATCCATTGAGCGCATACGCGGTCTGTTTCTCTTACTCCTGCTACAGACATAATTCAAGAGGGATACATGAGCTCTATCTGATAGTTGGTATTGACAAAAGTATGCACTTCAGTAACTAAAATAGCTCAGCAAATGAAATATCAAACAAGTAATATACACGACGTTTGGTAAACTGATGGGCAGTCACCATCATGGGACTTGTTTTAGTCTGTTACTGCATTTAATGTACAACTTTTAAGTAATTGAAACGACCTCAAAAAGCACTAATCACTCAGTACAACTGGTCGGTATTTATAGAGCTGAAGCAGATATGAAGGCTTCATAGAAAGCACATAATGTATACAAACATGGCACTATCGGTATGAGACATTTTCCAGTAAGAGTTGATAGTTATATATTCACTTGTGACAACATTCTCTTGCTGTCAATATATTCCAGGTTTGAACATCATTTTGTTCTTGCTTAGAAAAGTGATTAAAAAAAGGCCAGGGGCCTTGCCTGAGATGTGTCATACGGTTCAGTTGTAATACTGTGTGTGGAGTTGGTCAGTCATACTCACAGAAATCTTTGTTTGGTACATTCTTAACCCTCAGCATCTATACAAATTTTCACCTAGTATTTACCCAGAGTAGTAGCTCATACATAAATAGAATCATATACATTTAGCTTATACAATACAACTGAGGTGAATCTGTACATATTCAGAGTAAACATTATTCAAGACCCTGCCGACTTCTGCTGGTCTTGGATGCTGACGATGGCTTGCACAGTGGTAGGCAGCCAGTCCCAATCCGCTCCCTACTTGTTCCCCTTGGCCGAAAGGTTAGAGAGCCATAGGAAGGGGTAGGGAGCAAATTGGGACCCGCTGTAGGAGTGGAGAGGGCCTTAGCGTGCGTCGTTGAGTTTCCGAGCAGTGGTCAGGATCTCCATGGCTCCTTTGCTGAGCAGGAGATCGGCCAGGTCCACCCCCAGCTTCTCAGCTGCTACCTGGGCACACTGAGGCACATTGTGGGCTGTAACCCCAACATGCTGGATGTCTGCCGCCGACACTAACTGAGAAGAGGAAAATGGAGACAATCAATTGGCTAAAATATCACATTCACTTTCTAGGAATAAAATGAAACTAGCCATAAATCCAAACGTTCACCACAATGTTGAAACTGAGCATATCAGTTTAGATTCCAGGATAATCGTAAGCATGACCACCATACAAAAACAGAAAATATCACATACAGTAAATAATACATTCAGAATATGGCATTATGGCCATATAAAAATAGGTCCTGTCCCCAACCTTATTTCCTGGGTCTACACTGGTTTCCATGGCCTCCTTCAAGCTGTCAGCTCCATCTAGGCTGTACACAGCACCAGTCAGAGAGAGCTGGAACAGGAGAAAAGAGCATTAAACTCATGAGCACACCTACTCTCATCAATTACAGAAAACTTCCATCTGTAGATAATTTCGACAGTCTACTGATTATTTTAAATAGGCCATTGGAAGTGACTGAATAAAATCAGTACAGTAATCTGCTTAGAGGTAATTCTGCTCAGCTCTACGGTTGGTGGTTTCTGCATCTATTCCTGATTCTGATTAGATGTCTAACTATTTCCTTACCACCGAGTCCTTCACTTCTGTGTTCACAGCAACTGGTACACTGCAACCTCCCTCCTGTGTACAAAAAGGATCAAAGCAGCAAGGGTCAGAGTGATAATATAGAAGGCTTTGTAATATTGATGCACACAAATTATGATCCATGCAACAAATTGATTGTGTGAGGCAAGAAAAATACACATTCAGTTCTATAAGCTGCAGCTTTTGAACCACAATTATTCGGCATCAGCAGGTGCAGCTGCCAGCTAGTGTCTTGTTTATGTTTTTGTCAGGCGTGTGTATGGAGAAATGCATGGTTAACTTGCCAGGCGTCTGAGAAAGGCCCTCTCTGCTATGCAGCGCAGCACAGTCTCTGAGTGGTGCAGGGTAGACACCATCTCCAAGATGTCACAGTCTCGCGCCCGCACCTCCACAGCAAGGGCACCCTGGGGGATACAGACTCTCTTAAAGTCTCAGTGCAGTCAAAAATGTGATTTCCCTGTGACACATTGGTGTCCTTTAGTAGTGGTTTCTTTGCAGCAAATTGAACATGAAGGCCTGATTCATGCATTGTCCTCCGAACAGCTGATGTTGAGATGTCTGTTACTTGAACTCTGAAGCATTTATTTATTTGTGCTGCAATTTCTGAGGCTGGTAACTAATGAACTTATCCTCTGCAGTGGAGGTAACTCTGGGCCATCCTTTCCTGTGCTGGTCCTCATGAGAGCCAGTTTCATCATAGTGCTTGATGGTTTTTGCAACTGCACTTGAAGAAACTTTCAAAGTTCTTGACATTTTCTGGATTGACTGACCTTCACGTCTAAAAGTAATGGACTGTCATTTCTCTTTGCTTATTTGAACTGTTCTTGCCCTAACAAATAGGGCTATCTTCTGTATACCACCCCTACCTTGTCACAACACAATTAATTGTCTCAAACGCATTAAGAAGAAAATAAATTCCACAAATGTACCTTTAACAAGGCACACCTGTTAATTTAAACGAATTAAAGCAGCATGGCCCCATCCTACCTGTTGTCAACAGTACAGGCTGCTGGCAGTGGTGTAATGGTGTGGGGAATGTTTTCTTGGTACAAGCCCCAAAGAATTCAGGCTGTTCTGGAGGAAAAGTGGGGTCCGACCCGGTACTAGATGAGTGTACCTAATAAACTGTCCACTGAGTGTATATTTCCACATTGATGTTGGAATAATACTGTGAAATTGTGAAAATGATAATGCCCTTTTAGTAAATTAGTTAATAAACCAACAAGAAAGAGGTCCAAAGTTCTCTGCCAATAATAGCTAGTTTTCAATGTTCCCCTCCCCAATCAGACCACTCCCAGACAGTCCTAACAGAATTCTTGCTTGAGAAATGTCTCTATTTTTATTTATTTTTTAATATTTGATTGAAAACAATCAGAGTAATGTGCTTTATTGTTACCAAGACATTTTTTAATATTGAGATAAAAACAGCTGTATTGGACCTTTAAATATCATCAAAGGATTCATAAGCCTTCAGTCTCCCAAGATGAAATATTTTACAGTGAATCTACGCCAACATGCAGAATAGATGTGCACGGTGTGGCACTCATGGTGTAACGGTTATAACGGCTGGCACCCCAGGTGCTTCCTGTAAACAACAACAATAGCTAAAAACTGTACCCACCTGGCCAACAGCATACATACAGTCCTCAGGGCCAAGAACCTGTAGAGACAAACCCAACAAACATTTAATTTCTACAGCAGCTTCTATAGCTACCAAGAGACATACAACACAACAACATTATCAAATAAATGTTCCTAGCATATTTATCAACTTAAGGAAAGGGGGATACCTAGTCAATTTATAGGTATGCACTCTGAAATTGTATTGTTTGGTGAAACGTTTTGTGTCTTGTGTTATGCCATGACATTTGCCTTGAGGGCCAGGCACACCAGAGATGTTTGGGGAGGCAGGTTGCATTGTACCTGGCTGACTCGTGCCTCCCACCCCATCCTCTTCAGCCCTGCTGCCGCCAGGATGATGGCAGCATAGTCCTCCTTTTCATCCAGCTTCTTCAGACGAGTGTTGAGGTTACCTCGCTATAGGGCTCAGGTTAAGGAACAATTACTAGGGGAGACTGGGGGCAATTGTAACACCTTGAATTTTGCCAAACAGAAGCTAGCTAGAGTGATGAAACACACAGTACATGCCCATTTAGTTTTTTTCCTGCTTGAAAAGTTACAGCCAAATATCTCACATTTTATGGGCAATTTTGTAAACTTTTTTTTTTCAGGGGTGAAAGTAGTTTTTCGTATTTAAAAAAAATGGCTGTATTTTTCTTATATTGCGCTGAGCATTAATGTCTAATAAATCCAACTAGCATAATTTGTTCACTATATATGTTGGCTAAATATTGACGTCGTCACTATTCAAGATGGCATGACAGATATGGCCGCTCTGCTTCTAGCGCCTAAGCAACTTTGCAGTATTCAGTTTTTTTATGTGTTATTTCTTACATAAAAATGTTCACAAGCGTTTCACTACACTGCAATAACATCTGCGAAATGTGTGTATGTGACCAATAAAATTTGATTTAATTTGTTGTCTCTTGCTAGGCACATGAGGTTGTGACATGGCTGCCGAGTTGGGGGCATTCGTAACACAGTGTTAAAATGACCCTGAGCCAAGCAGCCAAATGATGAAAACAAGTGAATTTAACTTTAAGATTGTATGAATTATACATATAACTGTAAATAGCCGTGGGGTCCTGTAAAGTGCCAAATAAGTTGTAAACGGATATAATCTCGGTACCATCGACTATTCAGATGTTTTGAGAGGAACCAAATGGCCATGTAATTATTGGTTACGTATGTAGAAATTGTCATATTTCTTGCAAAATCATTACATACGTCTCTGATATGATTATTCATAAATATGACTTTTTTTTCATTTTATGGACAGACAGTAAATCATAGCAGTTCTGCATTAGAAAACGATACAATGTCTTTAAACTCCAGATGAGGAAACCTCTTCTTCAGCTGAGCAGCTCGACGCAGAGAGCTAGTACCAATCACACTGTGAGAACAGAACAGACGCAGACGTCAGTGGAGTTTGGTCTGAAAATCATCCATTGAAGTTCTCAAAAGGATCAAATATAGATATACACATTGACCATTGCATTGTAACAGTCAGTAATTCTAAAGGACATGGTCGCAAAAAAACAAAACAAAAAACAACTAAGTTTTGTCTTTTTTTGCAGGTGCAGTTTTGCAATTGCTCCAACTGAATATCATAGGATATGCCATGTCCTAGTCTTAAAGCTTGATGAAGACATCATAGGCTGTGTGATGTGTGTCAAGTTTACCACAGAACACTGAGAATTGGTCTCTTTCATTCACTATTCTCCCTGGCATAGTGGCACACCTACCTGCCATCTGGCAAAGTGTCCAGGGTCAGTCCACTGTTCTTTGGATGTAGCACCACTGCATCATGTGGGCTTTCACGCCTTTGAGAAACATTGGAAAGGAAGAGAAAACATATACACAGAGAATCTTAGTATTCAAAAGGGAAACTTATTTAGCAAAAAAGACATAGGCCCAGACTCAATGAATGTGAAAACTAAAAAGAATTTCCATAGATCAATTCATAATTGATTTGTATGAATGGACATTTATTGGAAGACATCAGCTTCCGGCTGTTGTTGTTGGTACTATCCATCCCAAAACACTGTCACTGCTTAGTCCAACTATAAGAAGAGTGTGGATGACAATGGACAGTGCTGATGATGTACTAAGTAGGGTTTGTACTCACTGAAGCACTGCTCCTATAGTGAAGCCATTGGGCAGAGTTGTAGGGAGGTCTTTGAGAGAGTGCACTACTAGGTCTACCCTGTTAGAAAGAGAGATGCTGGTTATAGAATAGTTGTACACTCCAAGTTTTTGTATTAACTCCATAGCCTTGTCATTTCCAAACACCAAAATAAACCCCCATTTCACAATATAGTTAATACTATAATAAAGAACTGCTCTTTATTTTCCAACCTCTAACGCACTCATCTACAAGTTACTGACAAAATAAAGGAAACACCAACATAGTGTCTTAATACGATGTTGGGCCACCACGAGCCGCCAGAACAGCTTCAATGTACCTTGGCATAGGTTCTACAAGTGTCTTGAACTCTATTGGAGAGATGCAACACAATTCTTCAACGAGAAATTACATAATTTGGTGTTTTGTTGATGGTGATAGAAAACGCTTCAGAATCTTCCATAAGTTCCTCAAGTTGGTTGAGATCTGGTGGTCTAGCCATGGTAGTCAAAATAATGGGCAACTGAGCATTTTTACACATGACTCTAAGCATGATGGGATGGGGGCTTTGTCATCCTTTGGGGGCATAGCCATGGTAGCCAAAATAATGGCCTGCCCACCATTTTTATACATGACCTTAAGCATGATGCAATGTTAATTGCTTAATTAACTCAGGAACCACACATGTACGGAAGCACTTGCTTTCAATATTCTTTGTTTCTTTTATTTTGGCAGTTACCTGTACGTGTTCTTACGCAATGAAATCTGATAAAGTTCAGAGTTGTGTCAACAGAGGGAGCTTTTTATCAGACTTGCTACTTGTCACCAGGAGAGTGTCACTCAAATCAATACTTTCATTAACATTGTCCATACTTACTCATTCCTCTCCAGAGCATTCTCGAGCTCCTTTGTGAAAAGACTTTTCTCACCTATCTGAAACAACCAAGACACATTTTGAGACGCTAAATACAGACATACCAGCCACGTTGCCATACCAACAGCACTGATAAAGTTAATAAAAATAGCATCCTGCAATGGATTGACAATGATCTCAAACCTACAAATACAATTCAAGCATTATTTATTCTGAACTAACCTTTGATAATGCAGTGTCCAAGATTTTGTCACCAATTGTGGACATGGCAACTGGAATTAATGAAAAAGTAGTGTATTACAATCATGACTATGAATGACAGTGGTAGTGAGGTCATCAGTTCCATTTCAGCAGATTCTCTTTAAAAGACAGTCAGAGCAACAAAGCCGAAAGACAGTAAACTGTGTGTCAGTACAGTTGTATGCTTTACACCATCTTCTTCCAAACACAATCTACTATTTGTTCAGTAACTGAAAGGCTGACAAACAGAGGAAAGAAATACAGAGAGAGAGTCAGGGAGGGAAAGAGAGAGCGGGAGGAAAAGTGAGAGAGCGAGAGAGAGTGTATGGCTGTATGAGTGTTCTTGTATTACGCATCTCTACTTTTCTCACCTATTTCAAGATGGACATCTGGATAAAGTGTCTTCAGTTTCTCTGCCACATAATCAGTCTGGATGCGAGCCAACTGAAATATAAAAATACATTATTTTATATTATTACATACATTATGTAGATATGAAAGGAATGATGTGCCAGGTGAAACTGATTTATCATCATTGCTTAGAGCAAATGTGGGCACTTTCCTTGATAAAGGCTACGACATGGACATTAATGTGAAAAAATAAAAATAGTGAACATTGAACAGTGAACCATCGTATTTTTGTATAAAAGATCTAATAATGAGAGAAAGAATAGCAGGTTTTGCATTTGGTCAAGTTAGTGTGGGAGAGGTTGAAGAACTATTGTTATCCATCAATAATGATAAGCCACCATTTATTGGTATTAACAACCTAGATGGGAAACTATTGAGAATGGTAGCAGACTGTATTGCCACCCCTATTTGTCATGTCTTTAAACAAAGCCTAAAAGGAGTGTGTCCCCAAGGGTGAGGAAGGAAGCTAAAGTCATTCCACTACATAAAATTGTAAAGCACCATTTGCTGTCTCTAACAGCCATCCAATTTGTTTGCTGCCTATTCTTAGTAAATGCTATTTTTCTAAATAACAAGTTAACTACTATTAAACACAAAATAAAGTATATTTGGGTACAAAAATAAAATCCAAATTAAAACAATAGCAGGGCATAAACCGTCATTATTATTCCTCCTCATACACCGATAACAATTCAGTGACCACTCGTGTCCTGTGGATGGGGGCCATGTCATCCTATGAGGGCATAGCTATGGTAGCGAAAATAATGGCCTGCCCAACATTTTTATACATGATAAGCGTGATGCGTTGTTAATTGCTTAATTAACTCAGGAACCATGCCTGTGTGGAAGCACCTGCATTCAATATACTTTGTATCCCTCATTTACTCAAATGTTTGCATTATTTAGGCAGCTAGCTGTAACTCTCCAACCATGTGATGTAAAGGTGATGTTTTTTCAATAACAAATGATGATCAATAACATTAAAGGCTGCACTGAAATCTAACAAAACAGGTCCAACTATCATCTTATTATACATTTCCTTTAGCCAATCATCAGTCATCTGAATCAGTACAGTACAAGGGGGAGTCCACACCGGAGTAGGCAGAAAATATTTTGGTATCTCGGATTGTTCTGGCAATTTTCACATATAAACTTAATTGGGAGGAAGGATGCTTGACAAACATTTTTTTTTTTTTATCATCATGAAAGTGACCATTTCAGGTCCTTTTTTAGACCTATACATGACTCCTGTAAGATGTTATGATATGTGAATCGTACATAAGACAGACAACATCTTGGTGTCATTATCCTCCTTATAGTGTGGTCTAACATATGGAGTATATCTAGATTCTGAAATAAAAATGCTCACATTGAACATAAAAAATATTAATATCTAAAAAAATACACTTTCGTATTTTGCCTTTATAGACAGTATTTGGAACAATATACTCTTTAAACATGTCACATTTCTAGAGTAGGCTCTCTGCTAATTCTGAAGTGATGATACATTTTATGAGCAACACCAACACAGTAAATGGGTCAATGGAGCTGTGCATAACGAGTGTGACCATTGAGCAAGTTGAGGAAGCTGAGCTCCGAGGAGTAACATTGGATGGTCAGTTATCATGGTCAAGTAAGTCATATTGACTAGGTTGCATTAAAGAAGGGGTGAGGTATGTCTGTTACAAAAAGTTTGTGTTTTTGACTAAACTCGACTGTACTAGTTGTTCAGGCGCTGGTCTTGTCCGATCTTGATTACTGTCCAGTAATATGGTCAGCTGCAGCAAAGAATGACCTAGTAAAGCTGCAGCTGGCTCAAAACAGAGCAGCACAACTTGCCCTTAACTGCACACACAGAACTAATATCAACAACATCAATTATAGTCTTTCCTGGTTGAAGAGAGATTGACTATTTCTCTTCTAGTCTTTTTAAAAACATTTGTGTATTGAAAATTCCAAACCACTTGTATAATATATTTGCATACACTTCAGTTAGACATACATATCCCACTAGGCACGCCACTATGGGTTTCTTCACGCTACCCAAACAAACAAAAAACTGATTTAATGCGTCAATCAGTTATGTAGAGCAATGTCATCATGGAATGTTCTGCCACCAGAGGTGGCAAAAAGCAAGTTCAGTAAAAACTTGCACCTCTTCTCTTTCTAAAGATCTAAAAGAACTGTACTGTATGTACAGTTGAAGTCGGAAGTTTACATACACTTAGGTTGGAGTCATTAAAACGTGTTTTTCAACTACTCCACACATTTCTTGTTAACAAACTATAGTTTTGGCAAGTCGGTTAAGACATCTACTTTGTGCATGACACAAGTAATTTTTCCAACAATTGTTTACAGACAGATTATTTCAC
This sequence comes from Oncorhynchus tshawytscha, assembly GCF_018296145.1. Taxonomy (NCBI): domain Eukaryota; kingdom Metazoa; phylum Chordata; class Actinopteri; order Salmoniformes; family Salmonidae; genus Oncorhynchus; species Oncorhynchus tshawytscha. The sequence continues at coordinate 3,987,369 of NC_056458.1, read as the reverse complement.
TTATAATTCACTGCATCACAATTCCAGTGGGTCAGAAGTTTACATACACTAAATGGTGTCATGACTTTAGAAGCTTCTGATTGACTCAAATGATGTAAATTAGCCTATTGGAGGTGTACCTGTGGATGTATTTCAAGGCCGACCTTCAAACTCAGTGCCTCTTTGCTTGACATCATGGGAAAATCAAAAGAAATCAGCCAAGACCCCAGAAAAATAATTGTAGACCTCCACAAGTCTGGTTCATCCTTGGGAGCAATTTCCAAACCCCTGAAGGTACAATGTTTATCTGTACAAACAATAGTACGCAAGTACAAATACCCTGGGACCACGCAGCCATCATACCGCTCAGGAAGGAGACACGTTCTGTCTCCTAGAGATGAACGTACTTTGGTGCGAAATGCAAATCAATCCCAGAACAACAGTAAAGGACCGTGTGAAGATGCTGGAGGAAACAGGTACAAAAGTATCTATATCCACAGTAAAACGATTCCTATATCGACATAACCTGAAAGGCCGCTCAGCAAGGAAGTAGTCACTGCTCCAAAACCGCCATAAAAAAGCCAGACTACGTTTTGCAACTGCCCATGGGGACAAAGATTGTATTTTTGGAGAAACGTCCTCTGGTCTGATGAAACAAAAACAGAACTGTTTTGTCGTAATGACCATTGTTATGTTTGGAGAAAAAAGGGGGAGGCTTGCAAGCCGAAGAACACCAGCCAACCGTGAAGCATGGAGGTGGCAGCATCATGTTGTGAGGGTGCTTTGCTGCAGGAGGGACTGGTGCACTTCACAAAATAGATGGCATCATGAGGTAGGAAAATTATGTGGATATATTGAAGCAACATCTCAAGACATCAGTCAGGAAGTTAAAGCTTGGTTGCAAAAGGGTCTTCCAAATGGACAATGACCCCAAGCATACTTCAAAGTTGTGGCAAAATGGCTTAAGGACAAGAAAGTCAAGGTATTGGAGTGGCCATCACAAAGCCCTGACCTCAATCCAATAAAACATTTGTGGGCAGAACTGAAAAAGAGTGTATGAGCAAGGAGGCCTACAAACCCGACTCAGTTACCCCAGCTCTGTCAGGAGGAATGGGCCAAAATTCACCCAACTTATTGTGGGAAGCTTGTGGAAGGCTACCCGAAGCGTTTCACCCAAGTTAAACAATTTTAAGGCAATGCTACCAAATACTAATTGAGTGTATGTAAAATTCTGACCAACAGGGGAATCTGATTAAATAAATAAAAGCTGAAATAAATCACTCTTCTATTATTCTGACATTTCACCTTCTTAAAATAAAGTGGTGATCCTAACTGACCTAAAACAGGGAATTTTTACTAGGATTAAATGTCAGGAATTGTGAAAAACTGAGTTTAAATGTATTTGGCTAAGGTGTATGTAAACTCCCGACTTCAACTGTAGGTATGTGAATATGTATACATGAAGAGTGTGTAAATAGTTTTTAAATAATTGTCTCTTGGTGCCTTGACAATATATTACTTTTAATTTGAATGTAATAATATCTAAGGCCGTTCTTATCTACAACTGTTCTTTACCTTTTCATGTATTTTCTGTTTTATGTGGACCCAAGGAAGAGTAAATGCTGCATGTGCAACAGCTAATTGGGATACGAATAAACATCAAGTTAACCACAAATGTATGCATTGTCATCAGTTATATAGCCTGTGCAGTATCTGTGACACATGGCCACAGACACTTGTGTGACTATCACAATGGTGACAGATCAGGGATGAGCTCTTATCGGATGAGTACACACAGACCCACCCTTTTCAAGTTGACCTCCCTTCCTAACCTCTCAACTGAAAAATCCTTACTAATATGGAGCCCTAATGGATACAGGGGCTTTTTGAGAGGACATTTTACTATGATGACTGAATGATTTTAAGTCAACATTTGGTGACCAGAATTAGTGAACGGTAATATTAATGACATGAAGTGATCAAATATCCTACAGTGGATCATCAGAACAAGCTTGTGAATCAATTAATGATTCGATTTTTATTTAGTCACATGCACAGATGTAGTTGCTGTGTACAGTGAAAATCTTAAGCTCTGAGCGCCAACAGTGCAGGTGTGAATAAAAATACTTATTATAATGATATACATTTACAACTAAATAAATGAATTAATTTACCTGGCTCTTCCTGGTCCCCATCCTAATGACCCGATTCACTGTTCCGTTTCCATCCTGTTAAGAAAATATCAAAAATACATCAACTTCCTTATAAGCCATCTTCCTAATAACTCCAGCTTATTAGGCAAGTACCAGGTTAAACCTTAAATCACTCACTCTAACACACTTATAAGGTCCTTCCTCCATTCTTTCGGGTGACTTAAAAAGGGGGATCTTCCTGGTAAGGGTGAAAAAAGACGAGAGCTCTTCCTCAGGCTCTACAATGATGTGTCTGTGAGGAGTATGTGAAGAGCACTGCAATGAGTGTCCTTGCCCTGTAGTGTCTTAGACTCTAGCCTCCACCCTCCTGGCATATGCTGATAAATTAAGAATGCAGATTCATTGTGTCAGTTGTTGGGTGGTAAGCCTACACATAGCCTTCACACTGTATTATTTAGGGACAAATTAAGAATTTAGGCTATTCTTTTCACATTTTTTCTTGTCATTGTCAGTGCATGTAACACGTATCAATCCAATAATAATACAATCATTCAAATTGAATTACATAATATTATTTTAAATGTTTAAAAAAAATGTCTGATCCACTCATAAAATTGAAAATGTTCAAACCTGCAAAATTGAGATTGATATAGTTTTTCCAATTTTCTAGTTTATCTTTTTTCGTTTGTAGAGTAACAGCTAGGCCTAGCCCGTATGTCGAAACGGAAGGTTAACTTACAAATCTGCACATAATGGCATTTTATGTACACTTCCTATGAAGTCGCCTTATAGGCCTATGCTTATCTTGTGAATTTAGCCTAATGCATGGATTGCGTAAAGAAGAAGGATTAAGCTTCCCTGCCAGACCCCGAACCCCTGTGATGGCTACCTTGCATAGCCACTGGACAGGGGGCATGGGTATAGACCCATCTGGGACAAAAATCAGAAAAAGTCAAGCGGTCTGAATACTTTCCGAATGCACTGTAGACAGGTGTGCGCCTTTCCAAATCATGTCCAATCAATTGAATTTACCACAGGTGGACTCCAATCAAGTTGTAGAAACATCTCAAGGATGATCAATGGAAACAGGATGCACCTGAGCTCAATTTTGAGTCTCATGGCAAAATATCTGAATACTTATGTAAATAAGGTATCTGTTAATTTAAAAAGAAATGTGCAAACATTTCTAAAAACCTGTTTCCACTTTGTCATTGTTGAGCAATCTGTATATTGATAAGGATTTTCTTTTTAAAATCAATATTAGAATAAGGCTGTAACATAACAAAATATAGTAGAAGAAAAGGGGTCTGAAAACTTTCTGAGGGCACTGTATGTAGCCTATTGGCCTACTGGATTTAATTTTTTAATGCAGTCATATCGGTTTGCATTTGAAATATATTTGTATCCTTTGCTTGTTCAATTGCAAAGACATTGCCAATTTTGTATTGTAGTCAACTTTGTTTCCGAATTAGCAAAGGTCACAGAGAGACAAACAAACAGTGATGCGGAATTGAAAAAAAAAAAACATCTTACGATGCTGTTCTAGGAGTAGTCAGTAAATAAATAGCAACTTTAGTAACGATGGTTTTGGGAAACAGCTTGTCGATTTAACAATGTTCCTAAGAAGGTTCTATAAATTAAACTTAGCCTTAAAATGCTTTTGGGAAACTGGGCCCTGATGAATTACAGATACTCACGACCAAGACACTTTGAACGCGTTAATTCAGATTTCCACGCCAAAGATTTTTATAACTAAACCAATATAGACCACAGCCTGTCGTTTCCAATGGGAGCAAATGAATCAAACTGGGCACAACAGGCAAGGAGGTGGGCAGAGCCAAGCACGAGCTAGCGAAATCCTATTGGCACGCTCTAGCATGTATTTGCATATTTCTGTTAGGGAATGCCTGCTCTGAAGTGCGTGTGTGCAATAACTCAATCCGCCCTTACACTCCAAACTGTTTTGTATTCCAGCCAATGTGGCAGTTAGATTTATTTATTTTAATATACCAGCCACTCAGATTTTTTACCAGACAAAAAAAAATCCGCCATAATTACACACAAAAAATAGATGAGCATACTTAATTATGCCTTACTATTAAGAAGTAAATGTGGTATATTGCTCGATTTTTCAGCTGCCCCTTTTATTTGGTAACAGGGCCACTGAGCATAGATAGAACAATTAGAATACTTCATATATAAATGTGAAGCATCCAGTTGGTTTCCACTCACGAACAAAATATGGTGGCGAGAACAAGCCCAGTGGCCGGCAGTGGGGAGAAATGGATTTGGGTCGACGTCCTGCAAATTCTCTCATCGATGAAGCATTTGATGTCAATACAGTTCTGTTTCCAAAACTAGAATATGTTACTAACAGACCACCTTTTGTAAACTTTACCCTTTGCCAAAGTTTTTTTGTAAATGGGTTGTTTAGGAGTGCAAGGGCTAATTGAGTTATTGCACTTCACAGAGTAGGCGTTCCTTAAGGGAAATATGCAAATACATGCTAGAGCGCGCCAATAGGCTCTCACCTCCTTGCTTGTTCTGTGATTAATGATTAATTTGCTCCCATTGGAAAAGACAGGATGTGGTCTATCTGGCGTTAGTTATACAAATATATGACTCGAGTCATCACGACTGCCTGTGAGAATCTCACTAGTAGAGGCTGACGATGTCTCTTTCTGCTAGCTTGTGAACAAAACAATGTAAATATCCAAGATGCACAAGGACAAAGGCACACTTTAGTAGACTTGAGTAAATTAGACCAACTTTTATGCCTGTGCGCATTGCTTCTAAAAACATATATTTTAGCACTTCACTAGCAGTGCTCACAGCCCCCCAGACAGGCAGTGTTGCTGCGTAAGGTGGGATAACGTTAAGATTCAGATTTCTTTGTGCATTACAAGATATGAAACAAAACGGCAGAAATACTTTGAAAACAGATATTGCAGCATTTATTTAGCCACAAATCACAACTCACACTATTTGCATGAAATGCTGCACTGTTGAGCCTTGACTGTGAACCTCCACAGCTGTCAGCTGTTAATTTTAGGCCCTGATTTAGGCAAAAGGGTCAAGTCTACAAAACGTACTCCACTCTGTGGGTAAACTGAAGAAAAATACACTGATTTACAGTTCATATAAGGAAATCAGTCAAATAAATTAATTATGCCCTAATCTATGGATTTCACATGACTGGGCAGGTGTGCAGCCATGTGGGGGCCTGGGAGGGCATAGGCCACCCACTTGCCAGCCAGGCTCATCCTTTGTGGAGCCAGTAGCAGCCAATCAGAGCTTTTCCCCCACAAAATGGCTTTATTACAGACAGAAACCCCCCCCATCGCAGGTGAAGAAATCGGATGTGGAGGTCCGGGGCTGGCATGGGTACACGTGGTCTGCGGTTTTGAGGCCGGTTGGACATTCCTGCAGTCAGCATGCCAATGGCAAATCAAATCAAATGTATTTATATAGCCCTTCGTACATCAGCTGATATCTCAAAGTGCTGTACAGAAACCCAGCCTAAAACCCCAAACAATGCAGGTGTAGAAACACGGTGGCTAGGAAAAACTCCCTAGAAAGGCTTCCTCGAAACTTGAGACATCTGTGGCATTGTGTTGTGACAAAACTGCACATTTTAAAGTGATCTTTTATTGTCCCCAGCACAAGGTGCACTTGTGTAATGATCATGCTGTTTAATCAGCTTCTTGATATGCCACACACGTCAGGTGGATGGATTATCTTGGCAAAGGAGAAATGCTCACTAACAGGGATATAAACAAATTTGTGCACAAAATCTGAGAGAAATATGAAAATGTCTGGGATTTTTTCATCGGACCAACACTTTTTACATGTTGTGTTTATATTTTTGCTCAGTGTAATTTTGGGAACAAGAAAACGTATTGAGATCAAATGTTTAATTGATCAGAACATTTGCAGAATGTTGGCAAAAATGTATCTCGTTCCATCTTCTCCCACTAGGCTTCCTCTTATCACCATATTTGGTGGCGAGTGGAAATGCCAACTGGATAATTATACATCCGGTGAAACATCTGGCTCATTGTTCCATCTGTGGCTACGCTAGCTTCGACCTTATGTTGGTGCTAGCAAGTAGGCAAGGTGTCAACAGACCCCTTCAAATTAGTGGATTTGTTTATTTCAGCCAAATTCGTTGCTGACAGGTATATAAAATCGAGCACCAAGCCATGCAATCTCACTAGACAAACTTTAGTAGTAAAATGGCCTTACTGAATAGCTCAGTGACTTTTATTGTGGCACCGTGATAAGAACTAGTCAGTTAATCAAATTTATGCCCTGCTAGAGCTTCCCGGTCAACTGTAAGTGCTGTTATTGTGAAGTGAAAACATCTAGGAGCAACAACAGCTCAGCCGCGAAGTGGTAGGCAACACAAGCTCACAGAACGGGACCACCGAGGGCTGAATCGTAGAACAGAATGGTCTGTCCTTGGTGGATTGCAACACTCACTACAGATTTCTAAATTGCCTCTAGAAGCAACATCAGCACAAGAACTGTTAGTCGGGAGCTTCAATGGGTTTCCATGGCCGAACAGCCGCACACAAGCCTAAGACCAGCATGCGCAATGCCAAGCGTCGGCTGGAGAGGTGTAAAGCTCGCCGCCATTGGACTCTGGAGCAGTGGAAACGTGTTTTCTGGAGTGATGAATCACGCTTCACCATCTGGCTCTCTGACGGACAAATCTGAGTTTGGTGGGTGCCAGCGGAACGGTACCCACCCGAATGCTTAGAGCCAACTGTAAAGTTTGGTGGAGTAAGAATAAGGGTCTGGGGTTGTTTTTCATGGTCTGGGCCAGGCCCCTTAGTTCCAGTGAAGGGAAATCTTAACGCTGCAGCATACAATGACATTTTAGACGATTCTGTGGTTCCAACTTTGTGGCAACAGTTTTGGGAAGGCCCTTTCCTCTTTCAGAATGATAATGCCCCCATGCACAAAGCGAGGTCCATACAAAAATGTTTTATCGAGATCGGAGTGGAAGAACTTGACTTCGCCCAACATCAGTGCCTGACCTCACTAATGCTCTTGTGGCTGAATGGAAGCAAGTCCCCGCGGCAATATTCTGCTAGTAGAAAGCCTTCCTAGAAAAGTGGAGGCTGTTATAGCAGCAAAGGGGAACCAACTCCATATTAATGCCAATGATTTTGGAATGAGATGTTCGACGAGCAGGTGTCCACAAACGTACACTACATGACGAAAAGTGTCTCTCCGCTCTAACAATGGCAGTTGTTGTCCACCAAGCGGCACTACGGCATCTTCATGCTTGTGTGACACTTTTGAATTTGCGTCAAAAAGGTTTAAAAAAGTGTTTTTAGACCGTGTCCTTCGCTTCCCGCCTGCCGAACACCTGCCCTCACTGTCGTTAACAGAGCTGCAGGAGAACAGTGCCCGACAGGCGGGGGTGAAGGACACCGTCAACCTGTCGTCCCCACCTCCCGCTAGCACAGCATCAGACGGAAGGCTAAGGCAACACTGTGTATTAGCTGGCTTGCTAGTTAGCTAGCACACGGTGTCGCCACCTGCCTCCAGCCTGCTGTGTACCAGAGTCCTCCTGAGGACTAGCTGGCAAAGCTACCACAGAGTCCTTTGCTCCTGCCTGCCGAACACCTGCCCACGACATCTTTAACAAAACTGCGAGAAAACAGTGCTCGACAGGCGGGGGTGAAGGACAGTCTACCAGTGTACGGATAACTAGCTACCGGTAGGCTGGACAATAGAATGAGTCAAAATTCACCCAAGGCTGAAAAATGTCCAAGGAACGTTGGCTGAGCTGGAACACTAGAGCAAGGCCATAGAAAATAAACTTTGCCGAGACTCTTCTGATTAGAGTGATGCTTAGAATTCCATTTACCCTAAATGTCACAAAAAATGTATCCCTTTTTATTTTACCACTACAATCTGTTCTTAGGACGAATCTGAAAAAGAACGACTTGTGTCAACTGTGCTTACATCTGCATAATGAGGAATTATTGAAAAAAAATTGAAAAAACTTCTGACCATTTCTCTAAAATGGATAACATAAAATACAAATCCTCAGCAATCTACACACAATACCCCATAATGAAAATAAAAACAGTTTTAAAGACATTTTTGCAAATGAGACTCAAAACTGAGCGCAGGTGCATTCTGTTTCCATTGATCATCCTTGAGATGTTTCTACAACTTGATTGAAGTCGACCTGTGGTAAATTCAATTGATTGGACATGATTTGGAAAGGCACACACCTGTCTATAAAAAGGTCCCACAGTTGATAGAGCATGTCAGAGCAAAAAACAAGACACCAGGTTAAAGGAATTGTCCTTAGAGCTCTGTGACAGGATTGTGTCGAGACACAGATCTGGGGAAGAGAACCAAAAAATGTCTGCAGCATTGAAGGTCGCCAAGAACACCGTGACCTCCATCATTCTTAAACGGAAGAAGTTTAGAACCACCAAGACACTTCCTAGAGCTGGCTGCCCGGCAAAACTGAGCAGTCAGGTAGCAGACAGAGAGGTGACCAAGAACCCGATGGCCTTTATGGTAGAGTCGCCAGACGGAAGCCACTCCTCAATAAAAGGCACATCACAGCCCGGTTGGAGTTTTCCCAAAAGGCACCTAAAGACTCTCATACCATGAGAAACAAGATAACCTGGTCTGATGAAACCAAGATAGAACTCTTTGGCCTGATTTCCAAGCGTCACATCTGGAGGAAACATGGCACCATCACTACAGTGAAGCATGGTGGTGGCAGCATCATGCTGTAAGGATGTTTTTCAGCGGTAGGGACTGGGAGACTTGTCAGGATTGAGGGTAAAATGAACAGAGCAAAGTACAGAGAGATCCTTGATGAAAACCTGCTCCAGAGTGCTCAGGACCTCAGACTGGGGTGAAGGTTCACCTTCCAACAGGACATTGAGCATAAGCACACAGCCAAGACAACACTAGAGTGCCTTCAGGACAAGTCTCTGAATGTCCTTGAGTGGCCCACGCAGAGCCCGGATTTGAACCCGATCAAACATCTCTGAAGAGACCTGAAAATAGCTGTGCAGCAACACTCCCCATCAAACCTGAGCTTGAGAGACTCCGCAGAGAAGAATGGAAAAAACTCCCCAAATACAGGTGTGCCAAGCTTGTAGCGTCATACCCAATAAGACTTGAGGCTATAATCTCTGCCAAAGGTGCTTCAACAAAGTACAAGGGAAAAGGGTCTGAATACTTACGTAAATGTCATATTTCCATTTATGATTTTTAATAAATTAGCAAAAATGTATAAAAACCTGGGGTATTGTGTGAATAAGGGGGGGAAAACTATTTTATCATTTTTATAAATAAGGCGGTAACCTAACAAAATGTGGAAAAAGTCAAGGGATCTGAAAACTTTCCAAAGGTACTGTATACTAGGTTGAGGTTAGTTGTATTACTTTTACCCATTTTTCTCCCCAATTGGTAGTTACAGTCTTGTCCCATTGCTGCAACTCCTGTACGGACTCGGGAGAGGGGAAGGTTGAGAGCCATGCGTCCCCCGAAACACGGCACTGCCAAGCCACGCTGCTTCTTGACACACTGCACACTTAACCCAGAAGCCAGCTGCACCAATGTGGCAGAGGAAACACCATACAGCTGGCATCTGAAGTCAGCGTGCATGCGCCTGGCCCCCCCAAAGTCGATAAAGCGCGATGGGACAAGGACATCCCGGCTGGCCAAAGCCTCCCCTAACCCAGACAATGCCGGGCCAATTGTGCGCTGCCTCATGGGTCTCCTGGTTGCAGCCGGCAAAACAGCCCGGGATCGAAACCGGGTCTGTAGTGATGTAGTACCTTAGACTGCTGCGCCACTCGAGAGCCCAAATAAATAAACAAATAAATATTACTGTAAAAGTCATGAGTAATCATTTTAGAAAATCATGGGACATATAGTCTTTGGTTGCATGCTACTTTATGTCAAACATATTGCTGCTATAGCCTATACCTGATGCATAGTGGTCTTATGCTGCCATCTATTGGAAATATTTAGCAGTTAATTTATTAATTCATATAAAGACTGAGAAATAGTGTATTTTTCTTATTAATTCCTGAGATCAGTCTCAAACCTGCCTATCTCACCCCAATTGCTGGACTTTTACATAGAGGTTACTAGGTCACACCCAGTTCAAACCACATTTGAAATATAAAACATAAAATGTGGCTTGTTTATCAAGTGTTCTGCCTTGCAATAATAAATACACTGCTCAAAAAAATAAAGGGAACACTTAAACAACACAATGTAACTCCATGTCAATCACACTTCTGTGAAATCAAACTGTCCACTTAGGAAGCAACACTGATTGACAATAAATTTCACATGCTGTTGTGCAAATGGAATAGACAACATGTGGAAATTATAGGCAATTAGCAAGACACCCCCAATAAAGGAGTGGTTCTGCAGGTGATAACCACAGACAACTTCTCAGTTCCTATGCTTCCTGGCTGATGTTTTGGTCACTTTGAATGCTGGCAGTGCTTTCACTCTAGTGGTAGCATGAGACGGAGTCTACAACCCACACAAGTGGCTCAGGTAGTGCAGCTCATCCAGGATGGAACATCAATGCGAGCTGTGGCAAGAAGGTTTGCTGAGTCTGTCTGCGTAGTGTCCAGAGCATGGAGGCGCTACCAGGAGACAGGCCAGTACATCAGGAGACATGGAAGAGGCTGTAGGAGGGCAAGAACCCAGCAGCAGGACCGCTACCTCCGCCTTTGTGCAAGGAGGAGCAGGAGGAGCACTGCCAGAGCCCTGCAAAATGACCTCCAACAGGCCACAAATGTGCACGTGTCTGCTCAAACGGTCAGAAACAGACTCCATGAGGGTGGTATGAGGGCCCGACGTCCACAGGTGGGGGTTGTGCTTACAGCCCAACACCGTGCAGGACGTTTTGCATTTGCCAGAGAACACCAAGATTGGCAAATTTGCCACTGGCGCCCTGTGCTCTTCACTGATGAGAGCAGGTTCACACTGAGCACATGTGACAGACGTGACAGTCTGGAGACGCCGTGGAGAACATTCTGCTGCCTGCAACATCCTCCAGCATGACCGGTTTGGCGGTGGGTCAGTCATGGTGTGGGGTGGCATTTCTTTGGGGGGGCCGCACAGCCCTCTATGTGCTCGCCAGAGGTAGCTTGACTGCCATTAGGTACCGAGATGAGATCCTCAGACCCCTTGTGAGACCATATGCTGGTGCGGTTGGCCCTGGGTTCCTCCTAATGCAAGACAATGTTAGACCTCATGTGGCTGGAGTGTGTCAGCAGTTCCTGCAAGAGGAAGGCATTGATGCTATGGACTGGCCCGCCCGTTCCCCAGACCTGAATCCAATTGAGCACATCTGGGACATCATGTCTCGCTCCATCCACCAATGCTACGTTGCACCACAGACTGTCCAGGAGTTGGCGGATGCTTTAGTCCAGGTCTGGGAGGAGATCCCTCAGGAGACGATCCGCCACCTCATCAGGAGCATGCCCAGGAGTTGTAGGGAGGTCATACAGGCACGTGGAGGCCACACACACTACTGAGCCTCATTTGACTTGGTTTTCCACTTTAATTTTGAGTGTGACTCCAAATCCAGACCTCCATGGGTTGATAAATTTGATTTCCATTGATAATTTTTGTGTGATTTTGTTGTCAGCACATTCAACTATGTAAAGAAAAAAGTATTTAATAGGAATATTTCATTCATTCAGATCTAGGATGTGTTATTTTAGTGTTCCCTTTATTTTTTTGAGCAGTGTATAATACCTAATACAAAATAATACAGCAAAACATTTTATTTTTTAAATTATCAAAATGCTACTAAGTACTATAATGGCATATACTAATCTCTGTTTAGTTGTCACTGTGTTAACCACAACCAACATGTTGGATCTCTGTTTAGTTGTCACTGTGTTAACCACAACCAACATGTTGGATCTCTGTTTAGTTGTCACTGTGTTAACCACAACCAACATGCTGGATCTCTGTTTAGTTGTCACTGTTTTAACCACAACCAACATGCCGGATCTCTGTTTAGTTGTCACTGTGTTAACCACAACCAACATGTTGGATCTCTGTTTAGTTGTCACTGTGTTAACCACAACCAACATGTTGGATCTCTGTTTAGTTGTCACTGTGTTAACCACAACCAACATGTTGGATCTCTGTTTAGTTGTCACTGTGTTAACCACAACCAACATGTTGGATCTCTGTTTAGTTGTCACTGTGTTAACCACAACCAACATGTTGGATCTCTGTTTAGTTGTCACTGTGTTAACCACAACCAACATGTTGGATCTCTGTTTAGTTGTCACTGTGTTAACCACAACCAACATGTTGGATCTCTGTTTAGTTGTCACTGTGTTAACCACAACCAACATGTTGGATCTCTGTTTAGTTGTCACTGTGTTTAGTTGTCACTGTGTTTAACCACAACCAACATGTTGGATCTCTGTTTAGTTGTCACTGTGTTAACCACAACCAACATGTTGGATCTCTGTTTAGTTGTCACTGTGTTAACCACAAGATGATAAATTCCACTTTTCCAGTTAAAAAATGTTAATTAATTATAAATCACCTAATAATTCAAATGTACTGTTTCTGCAGGATTATTTTCCTGCTGTAGCAAACTGGCTCAAATGTAGATCCAACATCTGTAGCAATATACCTCTAATGTATATGGCTTTATCAGGATATATATACCTCTCTCTAATGTATATGGCTCTATAAAGGATTCACTTTTGACCGTTTGACATCTTTTATTTTCTGTTTAGGCTGGTTGAATGAGTTGCCTATGAAAGCTACTTCATCTGCAATAAAACAGACGGCTGCACCAGTGACTGTAAGTTATGTGATTTCCTCATATTAAATTAAAAGTATGTTTGTAAGCCTACGCAGTTACCAATTGGCTGTTGAAACTGTGGCACATATTTCTCGGTAACATTAGTAGGCGGATAAAAGTGTTGATACGTAGAAAAGATGGGCAAACTCTCGTTGGTCTTGGCTTTCTACAAACGATTATAAGGTTAGGTTGACGTCAGACATTCATTATTCAGAGTAGGTTTGAGCTATGATCACTTATCATGGTGATAAACCTGATGGTCTCTGTGAACTGATCTGAACAGGTTTAGGCTGGTCATCTATGATATGTAGGCTATAGGCTGAGGCTTTTACCTTGATCTGCATATCACTAACAAACCACGTAATAAATAACCTAGTCTACTTTACATAATATATCATCTATATATCACTAACAACCCACTACTATACATTATAACCTAGTCTACTTTACATAATATAACATCTACATATCACTAACAACCCACTACTATACATTATAACCTAGCCTACTTTACATAATATACAATATCTTACTTTTTGAATAGATTAATGATTTCCCCCTCACATCAATTATGTCTCTTTTAGCCCTTCTGTCTATATTCTCAGAAATATTTAGAAAATAACAGATTGAAAGACAATAAATAGCCTACTTTTAATGAATACAAATAATTGTGAGACATGGCCTTGTGTTGCTGTATGGTCTATAACTACCTTAACAAACAGTAACTTACTATTATTATTGACAGTTACCATGGAGATGAAATGTCACAACTACATGTTCATGTGATTGCATTAAATCACCTGACTGGTTAGATATGTCTGTGTCACGCCCTGACCTGAGATATCTCTGTTTTCTTTATTATTTTGGTTAGGTAAGGGTGTGACTAGGGTGGGCATGTTAGTTTTTGTATTGTCTAGGTTTTTTCTATGCATAGGGTTTTTGTAGATCTAGATGATTTGTATGTCTATGGTGGCCGAATATGGATCCCAATCAGAGGCAGCTGTTTATCGCTGTCTCTGATTGGGGAACAACCAACATGCTGGATCTCTGTTTTAGTTGTCACTGTGTTAACCACAACCAACATGCTGGATCTCTGTTCAGTTGTCACTGTGTTAACCACAACCAACATGTTGGATCTCTGTTTAGTTGTCACTGTGTTAACCACAACCAACATGTTGGATCTCTGTTTAGTTGTCACTGTGTTAACCACAACCAACATGTTGGATCTCTGTTTAGTTGTCACTGTGTTAACCACAACCAACATGTTGGATCTCTGTTTAGTTGTCACTGTGTTAACCACAACCAACATGTTGGATCTCTGTTTAGTTGTCACTGTGTTAACCACAACCAACATGTTGGATCTCTGTTTAGTTGTCACTGTGTTAACCACAACCAACATGTTGGATCTCTGTTTAGTTGTCACTGTGTTAACCACAACCAACATGTTGGATCTCTGTTTAGTTGTCACTGTGTTAACCACAACCAACATGTTGGATCTCTGTTTAGTTGTCACTGTGTTTAACCACAACCAACATGTTGGATCTCTGTTTAGTTGTCACTGTGTTAACCACAACCAACATGTTGGATCTCTGTTTAGTTGTCACTGTGTTAACCACAACCAACATGTTGGATCTCTGTTTAGTTGTCACTGTGTTTAACCACAACCAACATGTTGGATCTCTGTTTAGTTGTCACTGTGTTAGTGTTGGATCTCTGTTTAGTTGTCACTGTGTTAACCACAACCAACATGTTGGATCTCTGTTTAGTTGTCACTGTGTTAACCACAACCAACATGTTGGATCTCTGTTTAGTTGTCACTGTGTTAACCACAACCAACATGTTGGATCTCTGTTTAGTTGTCACTGTGTTAACCACAACCAACATGTTGGATCTCTGTTTAGTTGTCACTGTGTTAACCACAACCAACATGTTGGATCTCTGTTTAGTTGTCACTGTGTTAACCACAACCAACATGTTGGATCTCTGTTTAGTTGTCACTGTGTTAACCACAACCAACATGTTGGATCTCTGTTTAGTTGTCACTGTGTTAACCACAACCAACATGTTGGATCTCTGTTTAGTTGTCACTGTGTTAACCACAACCAACATGTTGGATCTCTGTTTAGTTGTCACTGTGTTAACCACAACCAACATGTTGGATCTCTGTTTAGTTGTCACTGTGTTAACCACAACCAACATGTTGGATCTCTGTTTAGTTGTCACTGTGTTAACCACAACCAACATGTTGGATCTCTGTTTAGTTGTCACTGTGTTAACCACAACCAACATGTTGGATCTCTGTTTAGTTGTCACTGTGTTAACCACAACCAACATGTTGGATCTCTGTTTAGTTGTCACTGTGTTAACCACAAACAACATGTTGGATCTCTGTTTAGTTGTCACTGTGTTAACCACAACCAACATGTTGGATCTCTGTTTAGTTGTCACTGTGTTAACCACAACCAACATGTTGGATCTCTGTTTAGTTGTCACTGTGTTAACCACAACCAACATGTTGGATCTCTGTTTAGTTGTTACTGTGTTAACCACAACCAACATGTTGGATCTCTGTTTAGTTGTCACTGTGTTAACCACAAGATGATAAATTCCACTTTTCCAGTTAAAAAATGTTAATTAATTATAAATCACATAATAATTCAAATGTACTGTTTCTGCAGGATTATTTTCCTGCTGTAGCAAACTGGCTCAAATGTAGATCCAACATCTGTAGCAATATACCTCTAATGTATATGGCTTTATCAGGATATATATACCTCTCTAATGTATATGGCTTTATCAGGATATATTTACCTCTCTCTAATGTATATGGCTCTATAAAGGATTCACTTTTGACCGTTTGACATCTTTTATTTTCTGTTGTTTAGGCTGGTTGAATGAGTTGCCTATGAAAGCTACTTCATCTGCAATAAAACAGACGGCTGCACCAGTGACTGTAAGTTATGTGATTTCCTCATATTAAATTAAAAGTATGTTTGTAGCCTACGCAGTTACCAATTGGCTGTTGAAACTGTGGCACATATTTCTCGGTAACATTAGTAGGCGGATAAAAGTGTTGATACGTAGAAAAGATGGGCAAACTCGTTGGTCTTGGCTTTCTTACAAACGATTATAAGGTTAGGTTGACGTCAGACATTCATTATTCAGAGTAGGTTTGAGCTATGATCACTTATCATGGTGATAAACCTGATGGTCTCTGTGAACTGATCTGAACAGGTTTAGGCTGGTCATCTATGATATGTAGGCTATAGGCTGAGGCTTTTACCTTGATCTGCATATCACTAACAAACCACGTAATAAATAACCTAGTCTACTTTACATAATATATCATCTATATATCACTAACAACCCACTACTATACATTATAACCTAGTCTACTTTACATAATATAACATCTACATATCACTAACAACCCACTACTATACATTATAACCTAGCCTACTTTACATAATATACAATATCTTACTTTTTGAATAGATTAATGATTTCCCCCTCACATCAATTATGTCTCTTTTAGCCCTTCTGTCTATATTCTCAGAAATATTTAGAAAATAACAGATTGAAAGACAATAAATAGCCTACTACTTTTAATGAATACAAATAATTGTGAGACATGGCCTTGTGTTGCTGTATGGTCTATAACTACCTTAACAAACAGTAACTTACTATTATTATTGACAGTTACCATGGAGATGAAATGTCACAACTACATGTTCATGTGATTGCATTAAATCACCTGACTGGTTAGATATGTCTGTGTCACGCCCTGACCTGAGATATCTCTGTTTTCTTTATTATTTTGGTTAGGTAAGGGTGTGACTAGGGTGGGCATGTTAGTTTTTGTATTGTCTAGGTTTTTTCTATGCATAGGGTTTTTGTAGATCTAGATGATTTGTATGTCTATGGTGGCCGAATATGGATCCCAATCAGAGGCAGCTGTTTATCGCTGTCTCTGATTGGGGAACAACCAACATGCTGGATCTCTGTTTTAGTTGTCACTGTGTTAACCACAACCAACATGCTGGATCTCTGTTTAGTTGTCACTGTGTTAACCACAACCAACATGTTGGATCTCTGTTTAGTTGTCACTGTGTTAACCACAACCAACATGTTGGATCTCTGTTTAGTTGTCACTGTGTTAACCACAACCAACATGTTGGATCTCTGTTTAGTTGTCACTGTGTTAACCACAACCAACATGTTGGATCTCTGTTTAGTTGTCACTGTGTTAACCACAACCAACATGTTGGATCTCTGTTTAGTTGTCACTGTGTTAACCACAAACAACATGTTGGATCTCTGTTTAGTTGTCACTGTGTTTAACCACAACCAACATGTTGGATCTCTGTTCAGTTGTCACTGTGTTAACCACAACCAACATGCCGGATCTCTGTTTAGTTGTCACTGTGTTAACCACAACCAACATGTTCAATCTCTGTTTAGTTGTCACTGTGTTAACCACAACCAACATGTTGGATCTCTGTTTAGTTGTCACTGTGTTAACCACAACCAACATGTTGGATCTCTGTTTAGTTGTCACTTTTTAACCACAACCAACATGTTGGATCTCTGTTTAGTTGTCACTGTTTTAACCACAACCAACATGCCGGATCTCTGTTTAGTTGTCACTGTGATAACCACAACCAACATGTTGGATCTCTGTTTAGTTGTCACTGTGTTAACCAAAACCAACATGTTGGATCTCTGTTTAGTTGTTACTGTGTTAACCACAACCAACATGTTGGATCTCTGTTTAGTTGAGAGCAATATTTGTCAAAACATGACACATCCCTAAAATCTGTCTTCTCATACAAATGTCTGTAGCTTCCGATCGGTTTGACCTACAACATAGTTTGAACTCTATGGAAAGGGGAGACTCTCACAAACACAATGCTGTTCTCAGTTTTTCTCTACGTCCCCCACAAGTGTCACCGGACTCGTCTGAAGGTAACCTATGTCCCGGTAAAATGACAGATTTTTTAATCAAGGAAGAAATTAATAAATGTTGTGCGATGCTGAAGCCACGAGTGCAGAGCACAATGGATCAGCAGTCCATTGCCTTAATCACTCATCCACCTGGTCCTGCGCTCCAGTGGTGGCAGTCGACCCTCCAACCAGTTGCCCAAGATCCGCCTGTCTCAGATTGTTAAAGGCTCTTTAAAAGGGCTCGTCCGGGATTTGAACCCGGGACCTCTCGCACCCAAAGCGAGAATCATACCCCTAGACCAACGAGCCATTTATTTCAAGATATTGTTTTGCAGTCGCCAGCAATGACGGTGAGGACATGGATTGACGGGTCGATGTTGCCAGGCCACAGTGAATCACGTGAGTGTTGGTGGTATTCTTCTGAGCATAGCTATCTTCCAAGCAGTTGACCAGGTTTCAGTTCAAATACTCTGTAATTCATCTGCTGAGTCTTTCAGATTCAATCTTCATCAGCTGTAACAGCAAGAAACAAATTAAGAAAGAGCTAAATGTAGATTTTAACAATGAAAAAGTAGACATCAAAATCAATTGGATCTCATTTAATTTTGGTCCGATTGAAGCACCGGTATGTGAATAAAAAAATTAAAAAAATTGGAATCTGTCAGTATTAAACTAGAAATGTCACGTATTTTGCACTGGATGCTTCTCAATCCTACAATAACCGCTGATGTCACATCTCTGCATCTTTGGTGAAATGTGGCTGAGCGAGAGCAATATTTGTCAAAACATGACACATCCCTAAAATCTGTCTTCTCATACAAATGTCTGTAGCTTCCGATCGGTTTGACCTACAACATAGTTTGAACATTCTATGGAAAGGGGAGACTCTCACAAACACAATGCTGTTCTCAGTTTTTCTCTACGTCCCCCACAAGTGTCACCGGACTCGTCTGAAGGTAACCTATGTCCCGGTAAAATGACAGATTTTTTAATCAAGGAAGAAATTAATAAATGTTGTGCAATGTGGAAGCCACTAGTGCACAGCACAATGGATCAGCAGTCCATTGCCTTAATCACTCATCCACCTGGTCCTGCGCTCCAGTGGTGGCAGTCGCCCCTCCAACCAGTTGCCAAAGATCCGCCTGTCTCAGATTGTTAAAGGCTCTTTAAAAGGGCTCGTCCGGGATTTGAACCCGGGACCTCTTGCACCCAAAGCGAGAATCATACCCCTAGACCAACGAGGCATTTATTGCAAGACATTGTTTTGCAGTCGCCAGCAATGACGGTGAGGACATGGATTGACGGGTCGATGTTGGCAGGCCACAGTGAATCACTGTGTTAACCACAAACAACATGTTGGATCTCTGTTTAGTTGTCACTTTTTAACCACAACCAACATGTTGGATCTCTGTTTAGTTGTCACTGTTTTAACCACAACCAACATGCCGGATCTCTGTTTAGTTGTCACTGTGTTAACCACAAGATGATAAATTCCACTTTTCCAGTTAAAAAATGTTAATTAAAAATTATAAATCACATAATAATTCAAATGTACTGTTTCTGCAGGATTATTTTCCTGCTGTAGAAAACTGGCTCAAATTTAGATCCAACATCTGTAGCAATATACCTCTAATGTATATGGCTTTATCAGGATATATATACCTCTCTAATGTATATGGCTTTATCAGGATATATTTACCTCTCTCTAATGTATATGGCTCTATAAAGGATTCACTTTTGACCGTTTGACATCTTTTATTTTCTGTTGTTTAGGCTGGTTGAATGAGTTGCCTATGAAAGCTACTTCATCTGCAATAAAACAGACGGCTGCACCAGTGACTGTAAGTTATGTGATTTCCTCATATTAAATTAAAAGTATGTTTGTAGCCTACGCAGTTACCAATTGGCTGTTGAAACTGTGGCACATATTTCTCGGTAACATTAGTAGGGCGGATAAAAGTGTTGATACGTAGAAAAGATGGCGCATCTTTTACAGGGGCTGAGTCACTGGCTTACTGGGGCTCTCTCATGCCGTCCCTGGAAGGGGTGCGTCACCTGAGTGGGTTGATTCACTGATGTGGTCATCCTGTCTGGGTTGGCGCCCCCCCTTGGGTTGTGCCATGGCAGAGATCTTTGTGGGCTATACTCAGCCTTGTCTCAGGATGGTAAGTTGGTGGTTGAAGATATCCCTCTAGTGGTGTGGGGGCTGTGCTTTGGCAAAGTGGGTGGGGTTATATCCTTCCTGTTTGGCCCTGTCTGGGGGTGTCCTCGGATGGGGCCACAGTGTCTCCTGACCCCTCCTGTCTTAGCCTCCAGTATTTATGCTGCAGTAGTTAATGTGTCGGGGGGCTAGGGTCAGTTTGTTATATCTGGAGTACCTCTCCTGTCCTATTCGGTGTCCTGTGTGAATCTAAGTGTGCATTCTCTAATTCTCTCTTTCTCTCTCTCTCTCTCTCTCTCTCGGAGGACCTGAGCCCTAGGACCATGCCCCAGGACTACCTGACATGATGACTCCTTGCTGTCCCCAGTCCACCTGACTGTGCTGCTGCTCCAGTTTCAACTGTTCTGCCTTATTATTATACGACCATGCTGGTCATTTATGAACATTTGAACATCTTGGCCATGTTCTGTTATAATCTCCACCGGGCACAGCCAGAAGAGGACTGGCCACCCCACATAGCCTGGTTCCTCTCTAGGTTTCTTCCTAGGTTTTGGCCTTTCTAGGGAGTTTTTCCTAGCCACCGTGCTTCTACACCTGCATTGCTTGCTGTTTGGGGTTTTAGGCTGGGTTTCTGTACAGCACTTTGAGATATCAGCTGATGTACGAAGGGCTATATAAATACGTTTATTTGATTTGATCTAGCTTCAGAGTTTGTTCTGTTAGGTGACCTAAACTGGGATATGCTTAACACCCCGGCAGTCCTACAATCTAAGGTAGATGCCCTCAATCTCACACAAATCATCAAGGAACCCACCAGGTACAACCCTAAATCTGTAAACAAGGGTACCCTCATAGACGTTATCCTGACCAACTGGCCCTCCAAATACACCTCCGCTGTCTTCAACCAGGATCTCAGCGATCACTGCCTCATTGCCTGTATCCGCTACGGGTCCGCAGTCAAACGACCACCCCTCATCACTGTCAAACGCTCCCTAAAACACTTCTGCGAGCAGGCCTTTCTATTCGACCTGGCCCGGGTATCCTGGAAGGATATTGACCTCATTCCGTCAGTTGAGGATGCCTGGTCATTCTTTAAAAGTAACTTCCTCACCATTTTAGATAAGCATGCTCCGTTCAAAAAAATGCAGAACTAAGAACAGATATAGCCCTTGGTTCACTCCAGACCTGACTGCCCTAGACCAGCACAAAAACATCCTGTGGCGGACTGCAATAGCATCGAATAGTCCCCGTGATATGCAACTGTTCAGGGGAGTCAGGAACCAATACATGCAGTCAGTCAGGAAAGCAAAGGCCAGCTTCTTCAAGCAGAAATTTGCATCCTGTAGCTCTAACTCCAAAATGTTCTGGGACACTGTAAAGTCCTTGGAGAATAAGAGCACCTCCTCCCAGCTGCCCACTGCACTGAGGCTAGGTAACACGGTCACCACCGATAAATCCATGATTATCGAAAACTTCAACAAGCATTTCTCAACGGCTGGCCATGCCTTCCTCCTGGCTACTCCAACCTCGGCCAACAGCTCCGCCCCCCCCCCGCAGCTACTCGCCCAAGCCTCTCCAGCTTCTCCAAATCCAGATAGCCGATGTTCTGAAAGAGCTGCAAAACCTGGACCCGTACAAATCAGCTGGGCTTGACAATCTGGACCCTCTATTTCTGAAACTATCCGCCGCCATTGTCGCAACCCCTATTACCAGCCTGTTCAACCTCTCTTTCATATCGTCTGAGATCCCCAAGGATTGGAAAGCTGCTGCAGTCATCCCCCTCTTCAAAGGGGAGACACCCTGGACCCAAACTGTTACAGACCTATATCCATCCTGCCCTGCCTATCTAAGGTCTTCGAAAGCCAAGTCAACAAACTTGACCATCACTGACCATCTCGAATCCCACCGTACCTTCTCCGCTGTGCAATCTGGTTTCCGAGCCGGTCACGGGTGCACCTCAGCCACGCTCAAGGTACTAAACGATATCATAACCGCCATCGATAAAAGACAGTACTGTGAAGCCGTCTTCATCGACCTGGCCAAGGCTCACCATATTCTTATCGGCAGACTCAGTAGCCTCGGTTTTTCTAATGACTGCCTTGCCTGGTTCCTACTTACAAAGCATTTAGAGGTCTGTCATTTTTATCATAGGTACACTTCAACTGTGAGAGACGGAATCTAAAACAAAAATCCAGAAAATCACATTGTATGATTTTTAAATAATTAATTAGCATTTTATTGCATAGTGGTTATTTATGGTAAAGTGATAGTAAAACTCCACTTTAGACCTGTCAAAGCTTCACCACATATCTAAAAAAACATGACATATAATCATAATAAACAATCGTTATGGTACACAACCACCATCTCTATACACTATGTATCATACTATTTTGATCAGGTGGGTAATGGATTACCCAGGTATTTTAATTGAACTATTCTTATTTACAATGACAGCCTAGGAACAGTGGGTTAACTGCCTTGTTCAGGGGCAGAACAACACATTTTTACCTTGTCAGCTCAGGGATTCAACCATTCACCCCAAGGTTATCATGAAACTCTGACTATGTATGTTTCAGGGATAGGGGGTATATTTCGTAACCTATTTAGGATGACTATACCCTTTATGAATAGAGTCATTAGCATAGCCAAACCTAATTTAAAATCAGCATCCAATAATATAGTAAGTGAGGTGGTGGCTAATGCTGTAACTCAACGTGTGTCATCAGATCCTGAGCATCAAGAAGTCTCAGATCTCATGCTGTTGTCTTGAAGATCAAAGCATACTTATGCCCACCCTTAAAGTGGAGGTCAACCACTAGAAGAACGTCAGTAAGTCAAAGATACCGTAAAGTGAGGAGGTCTCCAACTAAAACTGCAAAAAGATACTCAGAAGAATTTACTGAAAAAACAATCAACATGGCTCTTTTACACCGCAAGCTATTTATTTTTATTTGATTTATTTCACCTTTATTTAAACCAGGTAGGCAAGTTGAGAACAAGTTCTCATTTACAATTGCGACCTGGCCAAGATAAAGCAAAGCAGTTTGACACATACAATGACACAGAGTTACACATGGAGTAAAACAAACATACAGTCAATAATACAGTAGAAACAAGTCTATATAAGATGTGAGCAAATGAGGTGAGATAAGGGAGGTAAAGGCAAAAAAGGCCATGGTGGCAAAGTAAATACAATATAGCAAGTAAAACACTGGAAGGGTAGATTTGCAGTGGAAGAATGTGCAGAGTAGAAATAAAAAATAATGGGGTGCAAAGGAGCAAAATAAATAAATAAAATAAATACAGTAGGGAAAGAGGTAGTTGTTTGGGCAAAATTATAAGTGGGCTATGTACAGGTGCAGTTAATCTGTGAGCTGCTCTGACAGCTGGTGCTTAAAGCTAGTGAGGGAGATAAGTGTTTCCAGTTTCAGAGATTTCTGTAGTTCGTTCCAGTCATTGGCAGCAGAGAACTGTAAGGAGAGGCGGCCAAATAAATAATTGGTTTTGGGGGTGACCAGAGAGATATACCTGCTGGAGCTTGTGCTACAGGTGGGTGATGCTATGGTGACCAGCGAGCTGAGATAAGGGGGGACTTTACCTAGCAGGGTCTTGTAGATGACATGGAGTCAGTGGGTTTGGCGACGAGTATGAAGCGAGGACCAGCCAATGAGAGCGTACAGGTCGCAATGGTGGGTAGTATATGGGGCTTTGGTGACAAAATGGATGGCACTGTGATAGACTGCATCCAATTTGTTGAGTAAGGTATTGGAGGCTATTTTGCAAATGACATCGCCGAAGTCGAGGATTGGTAGGATGTCAGTTTTACAAGGGTATATTTTGCAGCATGAGTGAAGGATGCTTTGCTGCGAAATAGGAAGCCAATTCTAGATTTAACTTTGGATTGGAGATGTTTGATGTGGGTCTGGAAGGAGAGTTTTACAGTCTAACCAGACACCTAGGTATTTGTAGGTGTCCACGTATTCTAAGTCAGAGCCGTCCAGAGTAGTGATGTTGGACAGGCGGGCAGGTGCAGGCAGCGATCGGTTGAAGAGCATGCATTTAGTTTTACTTGTATTTAAGAGCAATTGGAGGCCACGGAAGGAGAGTTGTATGGCATTGAAGCTTGCCTGGAGGGTTGTTAACACAGTGTCCAAAGAAGGGCCAGAAGTATACAGAATGGTGTCGTCTGCGTAGAGGTGGATCACATTGGAGCTTACATAAAAAAAAAAAAATCTGTATTTCAATGCAGAGTACGTAGCTCTCTGTCAGGACGGACATCATGTCCCCGCTAAGGCCTTCCAACCACAATTTACACATTGTATGCTTTCAATTTATCACTGGAAGAAGACACCTCAGCAAATCTGTCTGTGGTGTCCCAAGGTAACCTCAGGCTGGAAATGTGTTTCTGTAGACCTTCAGCTTGTACAGTTAGTATGATTGTTTATGCTCTGATTCAATCTTGGAAGTGAATGCCTGAAGACAAGTCTGAGTGGATTATTATTTTTAAGATATTAAGGATCATTGAGCAAAAACATGAATAAACAAGAGCTAGAAGGTCTCATGAGCTGCTTGATTGGAAAACAATTTTGTGGACTATGGGCTTGTGATGAACTACCTATTGAGAAATGGAAGGATCGACCGGCCATGTTTATTGTCGATACCCATTCTAAACACATGCCTGGTGAACATTGGCTGTGACATTAGAAGATGAAGGAGGAGGTAGAAAAATCTCAACTTTTTTTTATTCCTACGGCTTTCCTCACGGATTTTCACATTTCCCCCCATCTATTAAACAGTTTTGGACGAAAATGTATCAAATATCTACTACAGCATCAAACAAGTACAAGACAACCTTTCTACTACATGTGGTCAACACTGTGTATTCTACCTGTGGTCAACACTTTGTATTCTACCTGTGGTCAACACTGTGTATTCTAACTATGCCAAAGAGTCTGTGGAGTTTATTTCGAAGATGTTATGTCTCTGTATAATGGTGATTTAAGAAGTAATGATAGCACCGTAGATTGTTTTGTTAGAAAATATCCAAAGTGTTTAAGTATGTGTCCTTTAAGAACCTATAATCACGGTGTATGCTCACGTCAAATGTTTAAAGAATGTCACATTGTATAATTTTTTTAAATGAAATGTATTGAATTAAATCAAAAGTCATTCAAAAGTCTAACCACCCTGAGAGATCAGGATTAGGAAAAGGTTGGGGTTTTCGGAAATGTTTAAGAATTTAACGGCCATTGGTGGAAGAAGGTGAGGACCAAAGCGCAGCGTGGTACATGTTCGTCATGTTTATTAGAAACTGAACACTAAAAATGCAAAAATAACAAAGAGACGACCGAACATCTCCGTCAGGTGCAACACACACTAATCAGAAAATAACTACCCACAAACACAGGTGGGAACAGGCTACCTAAGTATGGTTCTCAATCAGAGACAACGATTGACAGCTGCCTCTGATTGGGAACCATACCAGGCCAACACAGAAATTCAAAACATAGAACAAAAACTAGAATGCCCACCCCAACTCACGCCCTGAGCAAACCAAAATAGAGACATAAAAAGGAACTACGGTCAGAACGTGACAAAGAAAGAGTAGTTGTAACAGTTTTCGTCGTCTGAAGAAGAGGAATCGGACCAAAGCGCAGCGTGGTAAGTCTTCATGCTTTTTATTTAGACTGAACACTAATAACAAAATAACAAAGAGAATAAACTAAACCGAAACAGTCCTGTCAGGTGCAGAAAACACTAAACAGAAAATAACTACCCACAAGTATGGTTCCCAATCAGAGACAACGATAGACAGCTGTCCCTGATTGAGAAACATACCCGGCCAAAACAAAGAAATACAAAAACATAGAAAAAATAACAGAATGCCCACCCTAGTCATACCCTGGCCTAACCAAAATAGAGAATAAAAGCCTCTCTATGGCCAGGGCATGACAGTAGTGCTCAATTGGGCACTCTGCCGACCACTTTTCACCCTTGAAGTCATGGTAGATACAAAAATAGGCAGGTGAAACCCTGATTCCTGATTACTTAGTCATAAAGCACAAACATCTCTGAATGTTCATCTTCATCCAATGGCTTAATACAGCACTCATGTTCCACTTCTTGAACCACTTGAGTGTCTCTGCTTTTCAAAGGCCCTTTACAGACAGGGCAGTGTAGGATACCACATATGTGAGGTTGGGGGTTGTCTATTTTAATGTTGGAATTGCTTTGGAATTTTGGACATTTCTTATGTGTGTGTGACATTTCTTATGTCACACCAGCTTACAGATTTACATGCCTTGGGATGCCATGTTTCAAGTTTGTGTTTTTCGTAGCAGTAGAAGGATCGACATGTTAGATGACAATACTCACATGGTGTTGGTTGTACGGTTTGCATCAGACATTTTTCATCCTGACAGACTGAACAGTTATACTGACAAGAGTGCCCCCCCCCTGTCTGGTGTAGCCTGACACACTGAACAGTTATACTGACATGAGTGCCCCCCTCCTGTCTGGTGTTGCCTGATTAACATGATGGATGTTGGTAATACCACACAAAATGTTTGTTTTGCACATAAAATTACAGAATATGAGGATGAGGTTGAGAGTTGTTCTGGAATTTCTAGGGAGCTGAATTAGCTCTACTAATTTCAAGGGAATTATCCTTACTATGGTATAAAACCACAATCTTGATGTTCATCAAATGTTCTAATGTGACTCTGTCAGAGAAAGCCACAGGTTCCTGTATACAGAGACCTACAGCATTTCGGAGGTCACTAGCCAGCTATGATGGATAAATTAGATTGAACAAGACGTTCCAGCAGGACTATAAATTGTTCAACATCCTCTTCTCTATAAGGTGAAACAAGAGACACTGTGTTCTGCAGACGATCACCACATATTTCAAACTGTAAGACATCATCTGTAGCCCGTTCTAAATGTTATCCCAGAGAATACTCCTAGAGTATCCAACATCATCACATAACAAAACTGCATGATCAAGTCTCTGATTCATACACACTTCTATCAATACCGTCCCCCAGCTGATTTATTACACAATTTTCCAATTGGTCAAAATCATAATAAGGTTTCTCATTGTCCTCATGACCTGCAGTGGCTGTAGGAGGGTTAGGTGTCCTCGTGGCCTACAGGGGCTGTAGGAGGGTTAGGTGTCCTCATGGCCTGCAGGGGCTGTAGGAGGGTTAGGTATCCTCATGGCCTACAGGAGGGTTAGGTCACTTATTTATTTACCTTTATTTAACTAGGCAAGGCAGTTAATTAAGAACAAATTCTTATTTTCAGTGATGGCCTAGGAAGGGTGGGTTATCTGCCTTATTCAGGGTCAAATGACAGAGTTTGTCAGCTCAGGCATTTGATCTTGAAACCTTTCCATTACTAGCCCAACGCTCTAACCACGAGGCTACCCAGCAGTGTTGGTGTTGGTGGGGTTGTTGGTTCTTGATCCACATCAATTACTTCAGGTACCTCCTGTGTTAATGTAGGGTAACCTGTAGAGATTTACATAATATTACAATATACATTTTTTACTTACAAATACAGATAGTTTACATAAAATACAATATAGTAATATAATTAATTACCTCTAATTGTATGTCTTCCAGTCTTAAAATGTCTGTAAAAAACAAATATTAAAACACTTTTAAATAAAAAAAATAAAACGTATTATGCATTGAGAAAGAGATAACATTATAAATACATTCCACACACACATACAGTCCACACACACATGATAAAATGCGTTGTAATTCTTTTCTATAGCTGTGAAAATACACTAGGTGAAGCCAGTGGGCCACTCTTGATTAGAGCCTTGCTTTGGCATGCAATTTCATGGTTCTGATTTTATGTGACAGGCCCCCCACCTTCTGTATGAGGACAGGCCCCCCACCTGCTGTATGGGGACAGGACCCCCACCTACTGTATGGGGACAGACCCCCACCTGCTGTGAGGGTGCAGGACCCCCACCTTCCCAGCCCCCGACTGGGTTTAATTTAAGTAAAAGACAACGTCCTTCGATCCTGTCACCAAACAGCAGGTGGAGGTCCTGTCCCAATACACCATGAGCGGGTCCTGTCCCCATACAGCAGGTGGGGGTCCTGTCCCCATACACCATGTGGGGGGGGGGCCTGTCCCTATACAGCAGTTGGGGGTCCTGTCCCCATACAGCTGAGTAAAAACAGAGTGCTGGTTTGAACTCTGGTTTGGGCTTGGAACCAATTTGGTATCAGGAACCAATGTGGTCAAAATGTTAGCTACCTACAACATGTAATAATTAACCAGAGGTAATTGACATTAGCTAGCTACAACATGTAATAATTAACCAGAGGTAATTGACATTAGCTAGTGAAAGGTTGCGTCTTTCAAATTCGGTATCAGGAAGAATAAAAGTCAGAATCTGTCATTAATTATCTTCAATTAAATTCAAGCATTAAATGGCAAATGCAATTTTCGGATATACGAGTTCACTGTATCACCACGCAGGGCAAGCAGAGAACTGACAGGATGTACGTAAACAGCTGTTCTTATACTGTAAAGACATAGTTCTATCACAGTAGAGGCTGAGCATGGTTTTAGACTTGCTCAGCCTATCGCAGGTGCTCAGACTAGTCCTAGCCTCTTGGCGCTCCTTGGAGTCCGACATCTGCTGTTGTGTAGATTAAATCTGTGTTGGTACTATACTCTAGTTATAACAGTTGCTCAGTTCCTGTTATTGTGTTGTTCAGTATTTTTCCATCTCAGTTAAACCTCGTGATAACCACCCCCCCTTATACCTGATTAACCACAACTTTGTAACATGCAGCAAGTCACACCATGTGCTCAATATTGTCACACACACAGATAGGCAAGGCAAATGTAGCAAACAGTACACCGCTGCAAGTCACACCATGTTACTCAGTTCTTGTCACACACACACACACATACACACACAGACAAATGTAGCAAGCAGTTGTTTAATCTCATGATGAAGCTCAAGTGCACAAATGCAGATACCTCACACAGCCGACATCAGATAATATTTAATCATATATATGGTAACGGCTAAAATCTAAAACACAGAATCGCACACTAGCTACAACATGTAATAATTAACCAGAGGTAATTGACATTAGCTAGCTCCAACATGTAAAAATTTACAAGAGGTAATTGACATTAGCTTGCTACAACATGTAATAATTAACCAGAGGTAATTGACATTAGCTAGCTAAAATTAGCCAGCTAGCTTGCAAACATTCCTTGACGTTCTTCTCACTAAAGAATGCAGAACAGGGACTACCACTAATTTCGGGAAACTTTTTTCCAGCAAATGTTGTTGTGAAGCTACCAGTCTGTCCTGGAATGGAATGTTGATGTGGGTGGTAGTAGCTGTTCAGAGACACTAGAATGCAGTGTTGATATGGGTGGTAGTAGTCATGCGGAAACTATTGATAATAAGAGGGCGCCAGCATATTGAAAGGTTCCTCCTGGAACCTATGCGTCTTCAGGTTCCTCCAATAACCAATTATGATGAGAACGTTTTAAATACGAACCCATTCATGAGGAAAGGTTAAAATGTGAACCCATTGATAGGAAAAGTTCCCAGATGTCACGCCCTGGCCATAGAGAGCTGTTTATTCTCTGTTGGTTGGAGTGTGATAGTGACTAGGGTGGGTCATCTAGGTGATTTAATGGTTTATGTTGGCCTGGTATGGTTCCCAATCAGAGAAAGCTCTTTATCGTTGTCTCTGATTGGGGATCATATTTAGGTAGCCATGTTCCCATTGGGCTTTGTGGGATCTTGTCTATGTTTAGTTGCCTGTCAGCACTATTTGTATAGCTTCACGTTTCGTTTGTTAGTTGTTTTTGTTCGGTGTTCATTTAATAAAGGAAAATGTATGCCTACCACGCCGCACCTTGGTCCATTCCTTTCGACGAGCATGACAGAAGATCCCACCAAAAACGGACCAAGCAGCGTGGCCAGGAGGCGTGGACATGGGAGGACATCCTGGATGGAGAAGGACCCTGGTCGCAGGCTGGAGATTATCGCCGTACAAGTGAGCAGATGGAGGCAGCGAGAGGAGGAACGGCGACGGTACGAGGAGTTAAGTCAACGACGGAACCCCGAGAGGCAGCTCCCCCAGGGGGGACATGGGGAGATTGGCGGAATCAGGGTTTAGACCTGAGGCAACTCCCCGTGCTTTTACCGTCGGGAGCGTGTGACCGGTCACCATCACCGTGTTATACGGTGATGCGCACTGTATCCCCAGTGCGTCTTCACAGACCGGTGCGTTCTGTGCCAGCTTCCCGCATTTGCTGTGCTAGAGTGGGCATCCAGCCAGGACGGGTTGTGCCAGCTCTAAGCTTTATACCTCCAGTGCGCCTCCACAGTCCAGTGCTTCCTGTGCCTCCTCCTCGCACTTGCCCTGAGGTGCATGTCATCAGCCGGCATCACCTGTACTGGGCCCTTGCATCAGGCCTCCAGTGCGCCTCCACAGTCCAGTGCATCCTGTGCCTCCTCCACGCACTCGCCCTGAGGTGCATGTCATCAGCCCGGCGCCACCTGTTCCCGGTCCCACGCATCAGGCCTCCAGTGCGCCTCCACAGTCCAGAGCTTCCGGCAACAGTTTCCAGTCCAGGGCTTCTGGCGACAGTTTTCAGTCTAGAGCTTCTGGCGACAGTTTCCAGTCCAGAGCTTCCGGCGACAGTTTCCAGTCCAGAGCTTCCGGCGACAGTTTCCAGTCTGGAACCTCCAATGATGGTCCACAGTCCAGAACCTCCTGATGACAATAGGTACAATCCCCCAATAGTAGATGCTGACAGTAGGTACTGTCACGCCCTGACCATAGAAAGCTGTTTATTCTCTGTTGGTTGGGGCGTGATAGTGACTAGGTGGGTCATCTAGGTGATTTAATGGTTTATGCTGGCCTGGTATGGTTCTCAATCAGAAACAGCTGTTTATCGTTGTCTCTGATTGGGGATCATATTTAGGTAGCCATGTTCCCATTGTGCTTTGTGGGATCTTGTCTATGTTTACTGTCAGAACTATTTGTATAGCTTCACGTTTCGTTTGTTCATTTTGTTGTTTTTGTTCGGTGTTCATTTAATAAAGGAAAATGTACGCCTACCACGCTGCACCTTGGTCCATTCCTTTCGAGGAGCGTGACACCAGAGGAACTCTAAAGATGAAAAGGTTCTTGTAAGAATCTTTTTTACATTTCAACTTTCCAAATTGAACCCCTAATTATTTTTATTATTATTATTATTTAACCTTTAATTAACTGGGCAAGTCAGTTAAGAACAAGTTCTTATTTACAATGATGGCCTACTCTGGCCAAACCTGGACGACGCTGGGCCAATTGTGCGCCGCCCTATGGGACTCCCAATCACGGCCGGTTGGGATACAGCCTGGATTCTTAGTGTGTTCTTCTGAAATAGATTTTCCTCATGTCATGTTTCTTTAGACCTGTCTAAAATAAATAATATAGTTATTGTGAAGGTGTAGGCTATATTACATGGATATATTAGACTTTTTAAAATGTAGATGTTCCAAAGGTCTGCATCAGTGGCTTGTAGTCTTTGCGTGGAATCCAGGAAATGCTAAATGTATTGATGTTAATTAAGGATCAATTTCCATGAGACTGTCAGTCTGCATTACAATCACCGGCTGACAAAATATCATGACCGACACAGCCCTAGGTGACATCAATAAGGGATCATAGCTTTCACCTGGATTCACCTAGTCAGTCTGTCGTGGAAAAAAACAGGTATTCCTAATGTTTTGTACACAGTGTATATCATGTGTATATTATAAACAAACTTGAACTGAGAAGGGAAGGGGGAGGGCAGCCAGAAAGGGAGGGGAAAAGAACAACAGATATGTGGTTATATTGTGGAGGGAAGATGATTTAGGAGACCCAGAAACAGACCTAGAGCTGTAGCGGTCATGATGTAGGAGGCCCAGACACAGACCTAGAGCTGTGGCGATCATGATATTTTGTCAGCCGGTTATTGTCATGTTGGTCTCAAGGTAAATAACCGTCAATTAACATAAACACGTTTATCAACTCCAGGCCTCAGCTGTCTTACAAGCCTCATACAAACCACTGTCTACAAGCCTCATACAAACCACTGTATACAAGTCTCATACAAACCACTGTCTACAAGTCTCATACAAACCATTGTCTACAAGTCTCATACAAACCACTGTCTACAAGCCTCATACAAACCACTGTCTACAAGCCTCATACAAACTGGTGATGAGCACCTTTGGAACATCTGCATTTAAAAAGTGTAAAGTTAATATTCACCATCACAATAAATCCATAATTTATTTTAGGCAGGTCTAAAGACACATGATATGAAGAAAATGTATTTCAGGTGAACAGAATATGAGTCGACTACTGTATGTTATCTGGCTGTGCTATATGCCGTGGGTTGTAGGCGTGTTCATTTAGCTGACTAGATATGCTTATAAGTCCTGTGCCATTCTTTTATATTATATGATTTTATAGTAAGAAGAATATAATTGAATTTAGCCGAATAAAATATAAAGCACGTATTTCTCATTCCGGAGCAGATGAAGTGTCTATGTTGAAACAGTTATTTGGCAACTTTAGTTGTGATTGATACAAACTTTAGTAAAGCCAATTCTGTGTAGATCCAGGACATCTACTGAGGCATTTCAACAGTGGTACAAGCAACAGGTAGTCAGGGAGACATGCACTTAAACACATCCCCTACATTCATCTAGAAATATAACAGACTTTATTATAGTTTTACCAGGACATTTACTGAGCCATTTCAACAGTGGCACAGCAACAGGTAGTCAGAGAGACATGCACTTAAACACATCCCCTACATTCATCTAGAAATATAACAGAATTTAATCTAACAATTAAATTCAGAGTCTATTCTCAAAATATTACCACTTTATTCACTTTATTATTATTCTTGCCACAGAGACAGCAACAGAATTATAGGATATGATGGAGAGAGACACCAGACAAGACACAGTGACAGCAGCAGAATATTAGGTATGAAGGGGAGAGACACCAGACAAGACACAGAGACAGCAACAGAATTATAGGATATGATGGAGAGAGACACCAGACAAGACACAGTGACAGCAGCAGAATATGAAGGGGAGAGACACCAGACAAGACACAGAGACAGCAACAGAAGAATAGCATGTGATGGAGAGAGACACCAGACAAGACACAGACAGCAGCAGAATATATGAAGGAGAGAGACACCAGACAAGACACAGAGACAACAACAGAAGAATAGGATATGATGGAGAGAGATACCAGACAAGACACAGAGACAGCAACAGAAGAACAGGATATGATGGAGAGAGACACCAGACGAGACACAGAGACAGCAACAGAATAATATGATATGATGGAGAGAGACAGTTTGGCTCATTGGACAGGTCAGAGTCTATGTTTGAAGTTCTTGAGTGTTTTTTGGCAATACACTGGTGTTTTATTCATGAATTTAGCTGTTGAGTTTAGCTGCTTTTGCTGGGGAGAGAGGAGCTGCTACCCCTGGGGAGAGAGCGGAGCTGCTACCCCTGGGGAGGGAGGAGCTGCTACCCCTGGGGAGAGAGGAGCTGCTACCCCTGGTGAGAGAGGAGCTGCTACCCCTGGGGAGAGAGAGGAGCTGCTACCCCTGGGGAGAGAGGAGCTGCTACCCCTGGTGAGAGAGGAGCTGCTACCCCAGGGGAGAGAGGAGCTGAAACCAGGAGAGACTGCGATTCTGCTCTGGAGGAGCTTATCGATTGGTGATGGGGCTCGTTTGGCAGGAGTTTCAGTGATGAAGATGCCAAGGCACATTGTAAGAGCTATAAAGAGAGAGGGAGTGGGAGAGAGAACAGGCAGAACCTGATATGTAAATGAGTAGAGGAAACAAAAGCAACTTTCAACGACCGAATGATCATTTCAGACTGTTTCTATTGAGAGAGAGATACAAGGTAAGACAGCGATTGTTATGTGTATTCATATATTTGATGATATTGTTATGTGTATTCATATAGTTGATGATATTGTTATGTGTATTCATATAATTGATGATATTGTTATGTGTATTCATATAGTTGATGATATTGTTATGTGTATTCATATAGTTGATGATATTGTTATGTGTATTCATATATTTGATGATATGTGTATTCATGTAGTTAACTATATTTATGATGGACAGTGTTG
Source organism: Oncorhynchus tshawytscha (assembly GCF_018296145.1). Taxonomy (NCBI): domain Eukaryota; kingdom Metazoa; phylum Chordata; class Actinopteri; order Salmoniformes; family Salmonidae; genus Oncorhynchus; species Oncorhynchus tshawytscha. Next base: position 3,953,076 of record NC_056458.1, on the reverse strand, counting down.
TAATTGTCCTTAAATGTTTGATAAATATTAGATGTGTTGGTTGAATTTGTTCTGTGCCCATCTGTGTGCTCCAGGGTGATCGCTCCTACACTATCTAGAATCTAAAAGGCTTATTTGGCTGTCCCCATAGGATAACCCATTGTAGAACCCTTTTTGGTACTAGGTAGAACCCTTTTGGGTTCCACACAGAACCCTTTCCACAGAGGGTTCTCCCTGGAAGCCATAAGGGTTCTACCTGGAACCCAAAATAATCTCCTATGGGGACAGCCAGAGGACCTGTTTGGAACCCTTTATTCTAAGAGTGTACTGTATCATAGGCCTATAGACTTTTCTTCTCATAACAGGCTTAAAACACAACAAGCAACAAACAAACATTTTCTCTTTATAATCTACTGTTTATTCTTTTCACTCAGTTGTGTGAAAGAGAGACAAATAAATATTGTGGAAAGCCTAACAACTTACACTTCCTCAAAACAGGTTGTGTGTATTCATTAGTGCAGACCGTAGGAAAACGTTTGGCAAAGGAAACCATTTAGGTCACGTTGATCAGTGTTTGGAGTTAACTGTTTATGCAACATTTTAAAAATGTTGCCTGCGGTGTAAACAAATGAATACAACCCAGGTTGTAGCCTACGACAGCTGTTGATGCCTGATTCTGAAACCTGAACGTAGCATGAATGGTATACTATGATACAAGCAAGATATATTGGTTCTCTAAAGTTAGCCAGCTTCAGTTAGCTTCACATTCCAGCTCAGGCCTCATCCATCAGAAAATACAGAGCTCTAGTCTCAGCAGAATTGAAAATATCTCAATGACTTGACATTTTCTGGTTTTGAGCCTTTTTAAACCTGAAATACACAACACGTTTTAAATGTCCTGCATTGCAGTGGGGTGTTATCAAATTAAGATCCTACATGTGTACATAAGATTTTACATGGTGATATGGTGCTGCTAGTGATAGACAACATTTAGAGACAGAATAAAGTCAGAAGAGTTTACACAAAGTTTCCATACAACATTATACACAACTAGATAGAGTGAGCATAGCTATTATCATTGCGTTTCACCCCCTACTTTTTCGAACATTCTGTGAAAAATCGTGCAACATTTTGGCGTCCTGCTACTCATGCCAGGAATAAAGTATATGCATATGATTAGTATGTGTGGATAGAAAACACTCAGACGTTTCTAAAACTGTTTAAATCACGGCTGTGACTATAACAGAACGTCTGTTTCATCGAAAAGCGCAGGGAAATCTGATCACTGGAGATGGAAAAAAATATCCATGCGCCACTTCAACCCATTGTTAAAGGTGAACCGTATTAAACGAGGCCGAGGTTGCAGTACCTACAGCTTCCACAGGATGTATAGAGTCTTCTCATTTGATTCGGATTTGATTCTTGGTAGAACCGACCAAAGGGAACCGATTCCCTCCGACCACCAACTTGATGCATCGGCTCGGTGTTTTTCCGGACATTTTTTCCAGACGACCAGCTATCGAATTTACATCGCCTCCTGATGATTTTTATAGCTTATTAACGTGTAGTAATACCTAAAGTTGCATTAGAAAGGTATTTCAGAAGTGTTTTGTGAAAGTTTATCGTCGACTTTTTAACTTTTAAAAAATGACGTTACGTTATGAAACGCTATTTTTTCCGTTTATCACACAGTTTTCATAGATCGATGTCTAGGCTATATATGGACCGATTTAATCGAAAAAAAATATGACCCAGTATTGATTATGGGACATCAAGGAGTGCCAAGAAAGAAGATGGTCAAAGGTAATGAATGTTTTATATTTTATTGTGCGGTTTGTGTACTGTTTCTGCAGGATTATTTTCCTGCTGTAGCGCCGACTATGCTACTTTTGTTTACATCCCCTACGGGTCTTTTGGGGGTGTTACATGCTATCAGATAATAGCTTCTCATGCTTTCGCCGAAAAGCATTTAAAAAATCTGACTTGGTGCCTGGATTCACAACGAGTGTAGCTTTAATTCAATACCAAGCATGTGTATTTTAATGAACGTTTGCGTTTTAACTAATACTATTAGCGTTTAGCGTAGCGCATTTGCATTTCCAGAGTTCTAGTTGGGACATCTGCGTCTCAGGTAGGATCAAGAGGCTAGAACAAAGTGTTAATAAGATAAATTCATTTAAAAAGATTAAAAGCAATACAAATAAGTAGGCATCTACTGAGGGAGCTAAGAGCTGTGTTGTCAGTCATCTTAGAACTCCTGCTCTTTCCCCCATGACCCACAAAAATCTCCACAGACGCACAGCTAATCCTGCAAGGCGTATTCTCGAACAGCGTCGACGTAGCGGTTGACTGACAGACTATACGGAATGTGCGCAGAACGAGTTTGTGCGTGTGTAAGAGAAGAGAGAATGAACAGAGGATACACAGATATAGAGTACAGTGGATATACCGTTGATAAACAGTACAGTGTTTATACAGTTGATATACAGTACAAGTTGATATACAGTTGATATACAGTATAGTGGGTTGGCAGGGTAGCCTAGTGGTTAGAGCGGTGCACTAGCAACCAGAAGGTTGCAAGTTCAAATCCCCGAGCTGACAAGGTACAAATCTGTCATTCTGCCCCTGAACAGGCAGTTAACCCACTGTTCCTAGGCAGTCATTGAAAATAAGAATTTGTTCTTAACTGACTTGCCTATAAAGGTAAAATAAAAATACAGTTAATATACAATACAGTGGCTGTTAGAGTTGATTTGGACATATAAATATACATGAACTCCATGTATATTTGTGTAAATATATTAAATATATATGATGAATGATGAAATATTGCTGAATATGGTACATGATGAAATATTAGCTACGTACCTGATTGAGATATATTCATTTGTTGTTAGTGTAATTCAGTCTATGGGCCAGTTGGTGAGAGCCACAGCATAGTCCTTTAGTATCTATGGACCAGATGGCCAGTTGGTGAGGGCCACAGCATAGTCCTTTAGTCTCTATGGGCCAGGTGGCCAGTTGGTGAGAGCCACAGCATAGTCCTTTAGTCTCTATGGGCCAGGTAGCCAGTTGGTGAGGGCCACAGCATGGAGAAAGAAAAATATGATCACCCTGTTGCAGGAAAACTAAAATGTGTCGTGTATTTGAGAGTAATTTAAGCTTTTAAAAAGGTTTCTGAAGATGATAAATTCCACTTTTCCAGTTAAAAAATGTTAATTAATTATAAATCACATAATAATTCAAATGTACTGTTTCTGCAGGATTATTTTCCTGCTGTAGCAAACTGGCTCAAATTTAGATCCAACATCTGTAGCAATATACCTCTAATGTATATGGCTTTATCAGGATATATTTACCTCTCTCTAATGTATATGGCTCTATAAAGGATTCACTTTTGACCGTTTGACATCTTTTATTTTCTGTTGTTTAGGCTGGTTGAATGAGTTGCCTATGAAAGCTACTTCATCTGCAATAAAACAGACGGCTGCACCAGTGACTGTAAGTTATGTGATTTCCTCATATTAAATTAAAAGTATGTTTGTAGCCTACGCAGTTACCAATTGGCTGTTGAAACTGTGGCACATATTTCTCGGTAACATTAGTAGGCGGATAAAAGTGTTGATACGTAGAAAAGATGGGCAAACTCTCGTTGGTCTTGGCTTTCTACAAACGATTATAAGGTTAGGTTGACGTCAGACATTCATTATTCAGAGTAGGTTTGAGCTATGATCACCTATCATGGTGATAAACCTGATGGTCTCTGTGAACTGATCTGAACAGGTTTAGGCTGGTCATCTATGATATGTAGGCTATAGCTGAGGCTTTTACCTTGATCTGCATATCACTAACAAACCACGTAATAAATAACCTAGTCTACTTTACATATTATATCAACTATATATCACTAACAACCCACTACTATACATTATAACCTAGCCTACTTTACATAATATACAATATCTTACTTTTTGAATAGATTAATGATTTCCCCCTCACATCAATCATGTCTCTTTTAGCCCTTCTGTCTATATTCTCAGATATATTTAGAAAATAACAGATTGAAAGACAATAAATAGCCTACTTTTAATGAATACAAATAATTGTGAGACATGGCCTTGTGTTGCTGTATTGTCTATAACTACCTTGACAAACAGTAACTTACTATTATTATTGACAGTTACCATGGAGATGAAATTTGTTGTTGTCACAACAACTACATGTTCATGTGATTGCATTAAATCACCTGACTGGTTAGATATGTCTGTGTCACGCCCTGACCTGAGATATCTCTGTTTTCTTTATTATTTTGGTTAGGTCAGGGTGTGACTAGGGTGGGCATGTTAGTTTTTGTATTGTCTAGGTTTTTTCTATGCCTAGGGTTTTTGTAGATCTAGATGATTTGTATGTCTATGGTGGCCAAATATGGATCCCAATCAGAGGCAGCTGTTTATCGCTGTCTCTGATTGGGGAACAACCAACATGCTGGATCTCTGTTTAGTTCTCACTGTGTTAACCACAACCAACATGTTCAATCTCTGTTTAGTTGTCACTGTGTTAACCACAACCAACATGCTCAATCTCTGTTTAGTTGTCACTGTGTTAACCACAACCAACATGTTGGATCTCTGTTTAGTTGTCACTGAGTTAACCACAACCAACATGTTGGATCTCTGTTTAGTTGTCACTGTGTTAACCACAACCAACATGCTGGATCTCTGTTTAGTTGTCACTGTGTTAACCACAACCAACATGTTGGATCTCTGATTAGTTGTTACTGTGTTAACCACAACCAACATGTTGGATCTCTGTTTTAGTTGTCACTTTTTTAACCACAACCAACATGGGGGACAAAATGGCGCCGTAGAGAGAACACGGTGTTTCAGCGAGCTCTCGTGGCATTCGTAAATTTATATTCTTACATTAATCTCCTAGCTTGAAAAAGTGGTAGAATTGGCAAAATAAGTTACCATATAATGAGTCTTGACGACTATTTCGCAAAAATCTCCGACAACATGCCCAATAGAACTACTAAGAAGTCGACCAAAACCACCACCCCTGTGGATGTGCATGAGGAGCTAGCTAACGTTAGCGAAGCTAACACCATTGCGGATCCAGGCACAATGGACCTGATGATTCAAAAGATGACTGATAACATTACTAAAGTGATCGATGCTAAGATAAGAACGGTCTTGGAAGCAATAGCAGGCCATTCAGCTGAAATACAGAGCGTTGTGAAACGTGTTGTTGAGGCGGAAGGGAGAATTGCTGCAGTGGAAACTTCAACTACATCTATGGACGCTAAGATAAAAGCACTTGAGAAACAGGTGCGCGAAATGGCGGAGCACATTGACGACTTGGATAATCGAGGACGCAGATGCAATATTCGTGTTGTGGGACTCCCGGAAAATTCTGAAGGGACACGTTCAGTAAAATTCTTTGAGGAATGGATCCCTGGCTACCTACAAATGGACACTAAGGCTGGTCGTGTGAAGCTGGACAGAGCTCATCGCTCTCAAGCACCGATACCCGGTCCCAATCAGCGCCCACGGCCGGTGGTTATAAAGTTCCACAACTTCACCGACAAGCAGCGCGTCATGGATGCGGCTAGAAACATCGGCTCTGATGGTAGTCAACATAAAGGTCCAAAGGTCTCATTCTTCAATGATTATTCCACAGCGGTTGTACGAAGACGCAAAGCGTTTGATGAGGCGAAGGCTCGACTCAGGAGAATGAAGCTGGACTACGCACTGTTGTACCCGGCCACATTGAAGATTATGGTCAACGGATCACCTAAAAGCTCTACACACCTGAAGAGGCTGCTGCGTTTATTGACTCTCTCGGGTAAATAACTTTAAGCTGCACCTCAACAGCATTGAATAACTTTGTTTATTTTTGGTTGAATCTGATCATGAAACAGTGGTGTGAGTCCTCACGTACTCCGGCTCAGTAATATTCGTATCTTTATTATTTTTCTTGCTAAAGTAATAGCCGCTATAGCTCAGGCTGAGATATGTGTGAATCCATATTGGTGCCCAGGCTTGGTTTTAGGTGGAAGAGCCTCAATCTTCTTCTATTGATTTTCTTTTCCATATATATAAAGGATGAGGCTACTGAGCGGCAATGCGGACTTAAGAGTCTACATTGGAGAGTTGAAATCCCCTGCATGTTAGCAAGTGGGAAAACCCCCTTTTGGATTTTTACATGTTTAATTTTTCGGTTTAGTATAGTTCGAGTTCAGGGTTCATATTTTTTGTTTATGCTCAGTGAGATAGAGGAGAGTTTAACACATGGAAAAAGGTACCAGCCCACTTTTACAGTAGGATCCATTCTGGATATTGAATGGTCAAGATACAATGGCAGATAACAGACTGCGTGTATGTACGTGGAACATTAGAGGGAGCCATAACCCCATTAAAAGGAAGAAAATACTGTCTTTTTTGAAAAAAGGAAATATTGATATTGCCCTGTTGCAAGAAACTCATTTGGATGATAAGGAGCACCTGAAATTACAACAAGGAGGGTTTGGTCAAGTGTTTTTCTCATCATTTACATCCAGAAGTAGAGGTGTAGCAATTCTGGTGAAAAAGAACTTACCACTTAAGGTCTTGAATTGTGTGAAAGATAAATTTGGTCGCTTTGTTATAATTAATGGTACTTTACAAGGACAGAACATTTCTATAATGAATATTTACTTCCCCCCTGCTCACCCCCCTGATTTCCTCACTAAGGCATTTCTAGACTTTTCAGAATTAAACTCAGACACTGCAGTGGTTGGAGGAGATTTTAACTGCTTGTTGAACCCCCTTATTGATAGGTTTCCCAGTGGTATAGCTTCACTCTCTCCTCAAGCTAAGTCACTTAAAGTTATTTGTGATGATCTGGGGTATGCGGATGTCTGGAGAGCTTTCCATCCCTCCAACAGAGAGTTCACTTTTTTCTCTGCACCTCATGGATGTCAGACTAGAATAGATTATTTTTTTATGCCCAAGATGTCTTTGCAGTCTATTTTATCCGCTAGGATAGGAAGCATAGTCATATCTGATCATGCTGAGGTGATCCTGGACATAAAACTCAACGGGGCATTCAATCGGTCAAGACATTGGAGGTTGAACACAACCATTCTTAAAGACCATACATTCACATCATATTTTACAACAGAGTTTAAAGCATTTTTCTCTATTAACTCTCAATCAACAGATAACCCCTCGCTCCTTTGGGAGACCTGTAAAGCGTATGCCAGGGGTCTGATTATGTCATACACAGCTACTAAGAGACGGAAAAAGCGGGAAAAGCAAAAAATGTTAGAGGGTGAATTAGGAACTAAAGAGAAGGACTACATTAAAACGCCCACTCCTGCCCTATTAAAGGAAATATCAGTCATTAGATCAACGTTAGACTCTCTCCTAACACAGGACGCTGAAAAGAAAATGAGATTTGTCAGGCAAAAGCTATATGAACATGGCGATAAGCCAGGAAAGTACTTGGCATACCTATCTAAAAGAGGGCTGACTCTCAGTCAATTGCTACTATTACTGATTCTGATGGTAATCATTTATATGAAAATAAATTGATAAGTGACTCATTTAAGAAATTTTACACAAACCTTTATGCCTCAGAACTGCCAAAGGATGCACCCAAATTAATGGAGAACTTCTTTTGTAAGATTGAGCTCCCTACTATCTCCGAAGAGCAGAGGTCCCTCCTTAATGCCCCTATTACCAAGGAAGAGATAATGTTCGCAATTAAAAATCTGCAAAATGGTAAGGCCCCAGGACCAGACGGGTTTTGTAGTGAGTTCTATAAAGAGTTCCATGGCCTGATCCTTGAGCCATTGCGTGATATGTTTAACCACTCATTTTCAAATGACCAACTCCCTCAAACGCTGAGAGAAGCCAACATTTCACTTATTCTCAAAAAGGGAAAATGTCCAGAGTCTTGTTCCTCATACAGACCAATTTCCCTTCTGAATGTGGATAGAAAATTGCTTTCTAAAATTCTAGCCACAAGATTAGAGGACTCACTGCCACTAATTGTGAAAGGAGACCAAACTGGCTTCATTAGGGGCCGTAAGTCATGCAACAACGTCAGGCGGCTTCTTAATGTAATTCAAGCCTACCAACAAAGTGCTGTGGATGGTCTTGTGCTCTCCCTAGATGCTGAGAAAGCATTTGATCGCGTGGAGTGGTCTTACCTATTATTTGCTCTAAATAAATTTGGTCTGGGGGACAACTTTATAAAATGGGTGAAAGTTTTATATGATGATCCTCAGGCTGCTGTCCTTACTAATGGGCTACGGTCAAATAGCTTCTCTATACACAGAGGTACCAGACAGGGCTGTCCTTTATCCCCCCTCCTCTTTGCACTCGTTATGGAACCACTAGCCGAGGCCATCAGGGTAACGCCTGCTATACAGGGGCTGCTCATTGGTGATGTTCACCATAAAATAAGCTTGTATGCTGATGATGTCCTGATATTCATCTCTAGTCCCGAGACTTCAATTACATCTCTTATTAATATTATTGAATTATTCAGCGAATTCTCAGGCTACAAGATTAACCTTACTAAGTCAGAGGCTATGCCACTTGGTAGCCTACACTCTGTACCTAACACTTCTCCCCCCTTCCCTTTTAAATGGTCTCCCTCAGGTTTCATGTATCTGGGTATATTTGTAACTCCTAAATTCCAGCTAATGTACAAAGCCAATTTTGTTCCCTTGTTTGATACAATAAGACAGGATCTGGATCGCTGGAACTCTCTCCCGATTTCTTGGTTGGGTAGAATATCCCTCTTGAAAATGAACATTTTACCTAGACTACTTTACCCAATCCAAATGATCCCAGTATTACTCTCCAATAAGGTAATAAAGGATGTAAATGGATGGTTAAGTTCCTTTATATGGAGTAAACGCAAGCCAAGACTTAAGATGGCAATATTTCAGCTGCCAAGTTCTATGGGCGGACTTGGACCTGCCCAATATCAGGTTCTATCAATGGTGTGCCCACCTTTGTTATATTTCTGACTGGATCACAAATGATGACTCCTCTATTTGGTTAGACATTGAGACTTCTCTTTCAAAATACCCCTTGCAGGATCTTTTATTTTTCAGAAGTTTCAAGTCTGTAGAAGACCATTGCAATAATCCCGTTACACTTAACACACTCAAAGTATGGAGGTCAGTTCAACGCTTCCTGGGAAGGTCCAAACTAACCTCTGCTCTTACCCCAATTCTTAACAACCCAGATTTCAGTCCAGGATTGCTGGATGCTGGCTTTAACTTATGGCTTAATAAGGGCATACGCAGGCTAAATGACTTATTTGCTGATAAGATTTTGTTGTCATTTGAGCAGATGGTTGAGAAATATCGACTCCCAAAGCAGGACTTTTCCGCTTCCTACAAGTAAGACATTATATTCTGAAGAGCACCACCTTAATTGGTAACCCTGATGTGTCTGTCATTGAAAGAATGCTTTTTTTCCCACAAATGAAAATGTCTGTAAGTCTGTTTTATGATACTTTAAGGTCCTTTTCTGCTGTCAACACACGGAGGGTGAAACAAGTGTGGGAGAAAGAATTGTCTGTTACTATTGACGAAGAGATGTGGGAGGACATTTGGAGATATGCAAAAACAATATCTATATGTAACCGTACTAGAGCAATCCAATTAAGAATAATACACAGATTGCATATATCCCCAAATCGCAGACATGCTTTTAACCCCACTTCCTCTTCCCCTCAGTGTCTTAAATGCAAAACTGATACAGGCACCCTAACACATTGTTTATGGTCATGTACCAAAATACAAAGATACTGGTCTGGTGTTCTGCAAGAAATTGAAAAGATCCTAGGGTTTGATCTAGAATTGGACCCAGTTTCTTTACTGTTAGGTCTCCCTAGTAGGCATGTTACTTCTGTCGGTAAAAGGAGGCTTTACAACATCCTTACCTTTGCAGCGAGGAAAAACATCCTTTTACAGTGGATTAGTGATAAGGTTCCTTCTATTAAAGATTGGCATAAGATACTATTTGAATGGGTGCCTCTGGAATATCTGACATGTACATTGCATTCTAAAACAGACCAGTTCTACAAAGTATGGGAACCTTATCTAAATTACCTAGAACCTGAGGTATCAGCTATTATCCTGCAAGGATTCTCTTAGAATGGCGGGGATCTATGTATTTCAGAACTACACTGTACGTTCCATGTGTGGAACCTAACCTCTTGGTTTAAACTGAGCTTTTTTGTTTAATTTCTGTTTGTAAGTTTGTTTAAAATGTATGTATTGAGAGACGCAATGATGGTGATGGGGTGAGAGAAGCACAGAGCGGGAAGAGGAAAATGGTGTACGTATGTATGGGTGTGTATATGTGTGTGTGTGCGTGCGTGTATGTATGCGTATGTGTGTGTATATGCATGGGTATATGTATGTGTGTGTGTATGTATGTGTATATATATGCACGTAGATATGTGTAAGTGGGTGCTGTTTTTCTTGTTTTTGTTCTGTGTGCTTTGTCTCTGTTGTATCTCTTAATATGGGAGAAAATTGTGAAATTCCAATAAAAATACTGTT